>NC_142064.1:117455484-117767332 GCF_059756535.1 Pantherophis guttatus
CTCTTCAAAGTAGGCTGAGGTTCACATGTTGTGATTGTGGATCAGCCTACATGATTCCCAGCCAGCATTTGGAAGGGATTATGAAAGACTGAAGCCCAACACATTTAAAAGGCACCAGGCTGGAGAAGGTCACTCAAATCCTTGGGGCTAGATAAATAGGTTCTTAGGAGACAAACACTACATGCTCCACAATACTTTTCATTAATCAACTCTAAAGCTTTGTAAGGAACTGTAAATCAGCTGCAATAAACATCCTTTCTTCTGGCCATTTAATAAATTATAGAGCCTAACATTCTGATCAGGTTTTAAATCAAAGGATAGCAATAAAAAGATATTTTAGAGACGCTCCACAATTTTATAAAGCTGAACTTCTTGTTTTGTATACAACTTCTATTTTAAGTACTCAACAGCACATTAACAAAGTCTGCTTGCACAAAGAGCCTTTCCCCTACTCTTTTCTCTAATCATTAGGCCTTAAGATTTGCTCTAGAAGGTCTTGTACTTCTATGTTCTAGATCCGAAAAGTGTCAACTGCCAGTTCATGCTTGCCTTTTGCTCTGTTGTGGCCCATCAGCGGCCTGTGCAGATTGTAGCTGATTCCGACAACGAGGAGTGGTGTGGTGTGTGCGCCAGCAGCCTGTGCAGCTGGCGCTCGAGTCAGACAGTGAGGAGGCTGGAGAAGATGTGGTGCCAGAGGCAGGGATTCAGCCAGGGCCTTCAGAACCTCCAGAAGCTCCTTTAAGTGAAGAGGATGAAGAGGAGGAGCCTCTTCTCAATGCACGGGCACGCAGAGCTGCCAAAAGGCAGGAGGGGCTCCTCAGGAGGAGGTCTCCTCGAGAGTAAGGCTTGGGGCTAATTGGCCACTCACTTAGCCTATTTAAGAAGGAACGCCACTTGCAACAAGCTGTAGAGAACAACTTTAGTTCACTCTCTTTCGTGTCTGCAAAATTGCTTCTGGGCTTTCTGCCAACTCTAGTAAAACTGTGATTACCTTATCTTAGAATTCTGGTAGGCTGTTAAGACAGTTCATTAACAGCCTTTGAATGATAAAGACTAAGTTATTTGAGTAAAATAAGCTTTGTATAGAGTTTGTGTGTGCTGCGTTCTTTGGGGTCCATAGCTGGGCAGAACACGCTCAGTGAAGGCTGCCATGAATTCTAGGGCGAAGGTGGAGGGGAGGATTCAAGGAAAATGAAAAGTTCACTGTATTTCCCTGAGACACGGTTTCAAGGTCGACCGGCTGGAATGGAGTATAGCTCCATACCAACCCACACTTGAATCTACTGTTCTGAAAACATCTTTGAATTTGATTGGACATTGGGGTGGGAGGGGCAGTATGGGGAGGTATCTAAGGGAAGGGAAGACTTGGGGATTTTGGTGTGCGAATTTCAGTTCTGGCTTTGCACTACTATATTTCACTTGATTTCTAATAAACTATACCTTTCTCAACATATGGAGTTAAGGATCATTCTTTCTTAGAGGCTCAAGCTGAGGCAGGCCTGACAAAGAATTTTTATGGGAATGGAAGTAACTGGGTTTCTCCAAAACTGAGGAACTATTCCTTCCAAAGTCTCAGAATGATTTGGGCCCCTATTCATAATCTTAACTGCTCAGAAAAACTAAAATGACCCCCCACTGATTTAAACTTCTAAGAAAATCTAAGATATTTCCCAACCCTTCAGGTTTTCGGAAGTTACACTTTTTTTGCCTAGTCACCCTCCATATATCATAAATTGCTGCAATGGTTTGGTGCCAGGATAGATACTACATGTGCCTCCTCATTTATGCTACTTATTCTCTCACCACCTTAGCACTGGCATGCAGAATGTGATTGTCTCTCCCAAATGACTTGCCTCTCTTCCTCACTAGAGTGTTTTATACAACAAGGACAATTTTTGAAAAACAAAATATTAGATAAAATAAAATATGGGGAAAATAGCTTGTCATTATTCTCTTTAACATCTGCTTCTTTTAAAATTGTTTATGTTCTATTTTTATTCTGAATTAGTTCTATTGCTTTTATTTCATTTTTATTTAGATATTTCCTGTCTCTATTATCCGATTGTTTCCTAGGCAGCATCTCTTCCCCTTGTTCCCCAAGGTCATCCACACATTCTATTACACCTCCACAGATGGCCAACCCCAGAGAGTTCTCCTTACCTTCAAATCCTCAGAGAGGTCACTATAGTCCATTTCAATCAGAGCTTCTCGTGCATACATGTTGGAAGTCCTCTGGGAACTGCTGGTTGGCTCCTCCCCTTGGGAGCCACCCTGAAATCAACCAAAAGACAAAGGGAAGTTCACTTAACCCATGCATCCTGCTCAGAATTCTTTTCTCTTCTCCCTGTAGAGTTATTTTCTTACCTCCTCCTGGCTGATATCATCCATGGTGCCTTTGGAGAGGGGTAGCTTAATGTCTTGCATCTTGCAGGCTTGCAGTAAATTGTGGCGGTCACTACGCTTCTGCTCCAGCTTGGTCTCAATGGCGGTGACTTCCTTCTGTAAGTGAGTCATCTCTCTGCAGAAAATGACCCAAAGTGAAAGGACAGTCCAGACAAAGCAGCTCCCATCTCTGAAAAAATCTTGAACTAGGCAATGCCAAGAGAATGATTAGAAATAGACACATCAGACATTCTCATTATGAGTCTTTCAGGGCTGGAGACAGCAAACACCTTTGATTTTACTAGGTTAAGATTCTTATGAACTCTTCTGATAGTTTAAAAGACTTCAGAAGTGTAATTTTGCACAACTGCAACCTTTGGCAGGGATTAGTAACCAATGTGGCCATCTCATTTATGCTCCCCTGAGTTCTCTCTCTGAGTATACAATGCCAAACATTTCAGATGGTTTGGGCTGCTTTTGTGGAAGGAGGTGAAGAAGCTTAAGAAGTGAAATGAGTGCAATTAGCTTACGGCATCCATAGCTTCACTCAAAAATGCAAGATTCACTGACACATATGGTCATGTGATCGTTTGATATCTTTTCGGAATAAAATGTTAAGATATATGGGATAAATGGATATATGGGAAAATCTTAAAATGTTAATGAAGTTAATGTGATGTTAATGTATTGTGATATACCAAAGCTTTGAAATATGTTGGTTTATCAGAAATTAAGCCAGTGTGTATGTGTATGACTGAAATAATTATACTGAAAAAAGTGATATTACAAGTTTTATAAAATGGTTATTGCAAATATGTGATATTTTGGAAAAAGCAGTATTTTCTAACCAGTGGAGGCAGCAATATAGGTTACTATGGCAGAGATGTTGTGATATTTTACAATATTTTGTACTGTACTGTGACTATTAATGCTATGCTATACAAATAATATGTGGATTTTTTCTCCTGTGTTTTTCTTCTTTGTTTACATTTAAAGACTGTTTTGGTAATTATATTAACAGGGTCAAATGAATTTAAAAACAAAAAAATATATACCATACAACAATGGTTCTCAACCTTTTCTTCACTACGGACCCTATTTAAATACCTTTTGTGGCCATGGATTATGGCCACCGACCCCCAAGACTTAACTCAAGATTTAAATCATATTATTTCTTCAAGCCTTCATGAACCCCGTGAAAACTTTGTGGTCCCCCAGGGATTTGCAGATCACAAGTTGAGAACCACTGCCATACATACGTCCTTCTCTCTCTAAACATTGCAAAAATCAGTCTCTCACTGTTTCTGATGACTCAGGAATGGAGCAGCACCTAGCTACTAATTCAAACCAAGCTCCATGGACCTTGGGTTAAAATGAACGACTTGCAGTTAATCTCCATCAATGACTATTGATTGTGGTAGCAAAATAGAACCTTCCATTTTCAGCAGCAGTATACTCTGATTGCTGGATGTTGGGACAAGGGGGAAAAGTTGTGATCATCTAATTAGTAGGTTTTCCAGAAACATCAGACTGGTGCTGGGGGCTACCTGATACAAAACGCTGAGAGAGTCTTGCCTTTGCATCTTTAACAGTTCCCTCCCCAAACATAAGAAATCTTTAATTCATTAAAACCATAGGATGAAATTAGCCACCAGATATAATTTACCAGATGAAGCAGGGTCTTAGATCTTGCCCTTGTAGGTCAGACTTACTTGTTGGCCCCTCCCAGCTTCTTACGAATCTCTTCCATCTCATGGTTCTTATCATTCACCTCAGATTTCTTGGCCAGATGCTGGTTCTTCAGATCCTGCAGCTGTGCCATGGTCTCATCTATGATCTTCATATGCCGCTGTTCCTCCTGTGTGATCATCAAGAGGGAAAGCACAGATGTTAAATCAGTGGTGCTTTTCTCACTCTAAATCATGGATGCAACATAGCGCTAGTCCCCAAGGCACCTTCTTGAGTTTTTCTATCTCAGCTTCATCTTTCTTGACAGTCTGCTCCCACATGTGCACTTTGTCCTGATCTTCTTTCAGTTGGTTCTTTTCAAAGTCCAGCTGGATGCCTAGGCGGGTCTTTTGATTTTCAAATTCCAGCCTGGGAAGGGAAAAGGGAAAAATTATGGTACAATCCAAGCCTCCCTCTCCATATTAAAGTTAGTAAAAATCTAGCATCCTTGAATCTGGAAGTGCCAGGATGACAGAAATGGGACCAATACCTTTTTTTGGCAATCTCATTCTGGCGTTTCACCTTCTCTTCCTCAAACTCCCGGATATTTCTTACTCCGATTTCTCGGCAGAATTCCTCAAATACTTCATCTTCTACCTGCAATGATGGGAAAAAACTTATATAAGACCAGTCTTAAGTATAAAATGAAGGTGTGGGTGGGTTAAAATGAATAAATGAACACTTTCTATCTTGATATAAGATGTCAAGCATCCTTAACCAACAGAGTAAAGAATATGTTAAAAATATGGTTGCACCCTCTCTTCCCCCCCTCCCTTTCTAAATTGTTGCTATTTCTGCAACTTCCCAGGTTATCAATTATCTTCAGGTTTCTATCCTATTATATATCCTGCACCTGCCCTTCTTGTTTTAAGCCATCCTCTTTGGCTGCTCTTGCCCTTGATCCACCATACCTGGTTCATCTTTTCCTTGAGCTCCTTCATCTCACGGTCTCGCCCCTGTATGATGTGTTTGATGTCGTTTATGCGGGGCCCAAAATTGGCAAGCTCACTTTCCAGCTTGGACTTCTCCTGTTGGGAATAATACTGAATCAGGACAGAACTCAGAAGAAATAAGAGACTGCTGATAGAATTCCCTTTTCTCTTTTCTACATGGAAAAACTAACCTTTTGATCTTTTGGGGAAATGGTATTTTATATCTTTTGAACATATATGCATAATATACATTTCATCATTGCCATTTTTTCATCCTAGCATTTTCCTGCAGGCTCTGCTTTTCAGACTGGCGAACACCATTTTACGGGAGCATTTCATAACTTGCAGTACAGAATCTAATATACTATATTTGCTAATCTTTTAAAACTTTGGCTAATAGAATTATTATTTTTACACCACGGTCCATTTTTTTCAGTCATGAAACTATTTCACCTAATTTAAGACTTGCAAAATTAAGAAGGACATCACAGGATGCAAATAATTATTTTATAAAAGCTCAAAAGCCTCTGTAGAGAAGAGCAGGCGGAGCTCTTGTCAACTAAAGTTCAACAATAGCATCAGCAATAGCATTTAGACTTATATACCACTTCATGGTATATAACAATCTGGGTCCTCATTTTGCTGACCTCGGAAGGATGGAGGGCTGAGTCAACCTTGAGCTGGTCAGGATCAAACTCCCGGCAATGAGCAGAGTCAGCCTACAATACTGCATTCTAACTACTGCGCCATCATGGCTAAGATAAGGGTCAATGGAATTCAGGAAGGATTGGACTTGGACCATTTGTGGGAACGTAAAGACTCAAAGCTGATGACCTGCTTAACTATGCTCCCTAGCTCTGCCTGCTCTTCTGCTACATGTAAAGGTTCTGATTAATGAACCCAAGCAAATCCGAACTCTGAGGTCAGGCACTTCCTCAAAGAAATTCTTTACTGGCTAAATCATATCGGCATACTTCGAAGGAAAGCCAACTCTGACTTTTTCCTGTGGTTACAGTCTAATTAAAACTAGTAATGACCCCTTCCCCCCAGTGTCATTAATCACATTGGCCAATTAGATTAATTGGCAGGCTTCTCCTGCAAATCATCTCCTCCTTCCTCCATCGCCCAGATGACGACCTTGGCTCTCATGAGAAAGCTCTGTGTTGTGTCTAGTAATACATTCCAACCTCCCCCCGCCCCCCCAATACAGTGTGGCAACATTGAACCAGGAAAATGGCTTCTGCCAGGTTCAGTTCCGCATTGACACTATATTATGCAGCATAAATCAAATTAAACAGAGTGGTGGTGAAGAATCCTATTGATTTGTTTTTCTTATCAGTTCCTTCCAAATGATTTAAGGCTCCCTTGCCAATTTCCTCCACACTGTTCTCCCTCATTCACCATTTGCTGCATTAGTCCACAGGGAAAAAATTGAGTTTATCACATAATTCATGGAGCTGAATGGAAGTTGGAGGTTATAAAACAGAATCTAGTTCCAGCGAGCGACAGTCATACCTGAAGATTGAGAGCGAGGTGACGGGTCTTGGTTTGTTCTAAATCACTCTGGGAGTATTTCAAGCGCATCTGCAAGCCATGGGCCTGTGACTGGACCTGACGAAGCTCTGCCTCTTTACGCTTCGCCTTCATTTGTTCCTGGGGTAGGGAGATTTAATGACCCAAATTAAACCAATCCCAAAAAAATGGAATGCAAAGACTGAGCTAAAGCAAAGAAGAGGTTGGACGTCAGGAATAATATCTGGAAAATTAATAATGAATCGTATTTCACACAGCTGAAGTATGATACTGAAATGAACAATTTCTAACAGGAAAAAAATGAAGATATGGTGATATTTGAGATATTTATGCAATTCATCAAAACTGGGAGATCTTAAACAGAAATTGTTGTATTACATTAAATCTACCATAAATAGAAGTAAAAATGTGCTGTCCCAGATACAATCAATTTGCTGTTATTCAGTATACCACATTTCAGTTTTACAACAGAAGTTTAGGCTCTTCTAGAATGTAACTGTTTTAATTTTTTCATACAAGTCTCTTAATAGATTAATTTGGATACTGTAAGTCTGAATGCCATATAAATATAATATAAATATGAATGCATATGTAGTAGTAAACCATGATTTACTAATATACGTAAGGAAGGACATATCAGTAGAATATGTTGGACTTGAGCACTGTTCTCCTGTACAACCTGGAACAGGAACTTTCAAGATTTAATTTAATTTTGGTCAAATGTCTAGTTTATTCCTTAATGCATAGCTGAAATTTCAATTTTGCAATAAACTTTATTCATAAAGACACAATGCTGTTTGTTTAGAAACTAGTATTCAGATTTATTTTTTTCTTGCAGTTGCATGGCAAGAGGAAGTGCATGATGCCTCTAACCCACAATTATGGTTTACTGTTAACAATACAGAGTCAGAATTTTATTTCCGCCCTCAATTGGGGAAAATATCTTTTAACTGACCAAAATAAGGCACTGCTGCCAATTACCATCAGAAGGAATAAAAATGCATCTAATGTTGCCTGTAGACTTTGAGACCAACTTTTCCATTCAAAACACTTTCCATATAAAGCAACATGTTTCTTGAAATAACCTGTAATAGACCAAGATGCATTTCAAAACCTTCAGTGGTCCTCTACTCCGAGTTAAATTCTGCCCATTTGACATTATAACACAGGCAGCCAGCCCGACTTCTTCTACAACTCAAAAGCAGGTTCAACCTTGAGTTCCTCTGTCAGTCTCTCCTTCTTTTCCTTCAATTTATCCACAGCTTTTTCATCCCAGCGCCTGGCTTTGGCTTTCAGATCACTGGCACCTCCTGAGATCACCCCTGACTTCTGGAACAGGGTTCCATCTAGTGCAACTGTCTGCAACAGAAGCAAGGAAACAAAAGTGAGAGAATGAAAAACATACAGTAGCACTTCGCAACAAGGAAACAAAAGCTGAGGTCTTGGCTGACAGAGGCCCAGCTAGCAAAGGCTGAGAACCAAAATTTCTCTGAAGATACTCATCAAAGGACCTGGCAAAAATTATTCTGCATCTCTGTACAAACACAAAATAGGAAACAAAGAATGGGATTCACCATCCTGTTATATGCATGCTCAGATTCAGCTTATGGACACTCACTCACTCACTCACAGCTCTGGAGAACAGCTACACTCAAATCACGTTCAACCATACCCTGAGGCACAAACAGTTCTTTGGAATATGCGTGAATTTAAAATAACTGGTTACAACATATATTCTCTCCCTCTCCCTCTCTCCCTCACGCACACACACACATATGTATGCATGCGCACACACTCATTCCCACTTACTGACATCCTTCTCAACTAGACTGGCAGGCACTAGCCAGAGGGAGGAAAGCTGCCAAGTCTGGATTCAAAGAGGACTCCAAGAGTGGGCAGACTTCAGGACCCCTTTTACCTCCCAAAGTCCTTGCTTTGTTGATTCTCAGGTCTGATAGCTTTTGATGGGACATATGGGGGGGGGGGGGGGTTTGCATGTGTTCCAGCCCAATTTCTTTTGTCTTGGCTCAGGTGAGTTTTCCTTTGATACCTTAAGGACTGGATACCTTCCTAACTATTTCCCCTATGGCATCTTTTCCTGCCTTTTGTCCATCCTGCTTACATGCTTGCTTCATCTTAGGTATGGCAGCTTCAGTCCAGTCTCCCAATCCTAAATGCTTTATTTAGAATTCTTTTGAATAAGAACAATTTTCCAGAATGTTTAGCTGCAAAGGAAGAGATCTGCAAATATATGGCAAACACAAGTATTTTCACTGGTGGTGATTGGCTTCATCTGCAGCTAAACGTAAAAACATCAAGATTCCCTTGAGGTGAACTTTACTCTTGGAGGCCTTATAGATTTATCTATTTAATCTTCTTGGCCATTACTTTCTTCCCAATCTATGCTAAAGCCCTGGGATTTCCAAGGGGTCCCACACAGGGGTGGGTTCTAAATTCTTTTTACTACCGGTTCTGTAGGCGTGGCTTATTTTGTGGGCGTGATTTGATGGTCATTTATTTTTTTATTTATTTATTTATTTTAAATTTATATACCGCCCTTCTCCCTGAGGACTCAGGGTGGTGTACAGCCAAAATTAAAAAACATGAAATACAAATATTAAAAACAATTAATATATATATAAATTTGGCCCAAAATTAAAAATACAAACCAATTAAAACATTTAAAATTTCTTCTTAAGCCAGCCCGGCTTGCTGGAAAAAGTGGGTTTTAAGGGCACGGCGGAAGGCACTAAGGTCTTGGATTCTCCTTATCTCTGGGGGCAACTGATTCCAGAGGGTAGGTGCCCCCACAGAGAAGGCCCTCCCCCTGGGGGTCACCAATTGTCACCATGTGACAATTCTTTAGGATTTAGCAGAGGTACTGGTCTACCAGGCATTTAATAGCTTGCAGAGCTGTACCGGTCTACCCATTTGTTCTTGGAGCGTTCTGGTCTATCCATTTGTTTTTGGAGGCACCGGTTCTACTTATTTGTTTTTGGAGGCACTGGTCTACCCATGTTTTTGGAGGCACCGGTCTACCACCACACTGCCGTTTAACACTGATCAGCTGTAGGGCAGCCCTTTGAAGCCCTGCGGCAAGAGTTTAAACAGTTTTTTTCCTTCTAGCCGATCAGCTGGGACTCGGGAGGCAGCGAATAGATTGGGGGCGGGGCCAAATAAAAGGTAAGAATTACACAAGGGGGGAGGGCGGGGGGCCCCAACTCCCAAACAAAGAGAACCGGTTCGGTGACGTCATATTGTCACCGCTATCAGCTTGGCCGAACCGGGAGGAACACACCACTGGTCCCACACACAAGTATTAACCAGGTTTACAAAAGTCAGCCAGGTGTGGCCACAGTGGATGATACAAAATAAACTTAACCACATCTTCTAAGCATACACTCCTACAAGTCAGAGAAACACACATATTTGAAGAAATGGAATATAATGCTCGGGGAGAGGATTATGGTCTACCTACAGCATGTTGGGTAAATTTGCTCTGACCTTGTGCCGCTGGTGCCCACCAAAGGCAATGCGACGTGCATCTTCCACATTGTCACACACAAGGGCATTGCCACAGGCATACTGAAGGGCCTTCTTGATATGAGGAGGCTCATATCGAATCACATCAATCACAAGCTTGGCTCCCTTCAGTTCTCGGAGCTTTTCATCTGTGGGTTTCACCTGGGAGTGTGAAATAGAAAAGGCATTATTAGGCTAACCCCATATACTGTATGGATAATCTAGGCTGAAGAAGAGCAAGGACACGGAAGGAATTTATTTTTTGACTCCAAATAAATTTAGTTCAGTTAGAGAACTCAGAAGGGAGAGGCAGAATGCCAGTCTTTTTTTGCTGCTTCCTTTTATTAAATGATCTTTATTCAAACAATAGCATCAACCTATATTTTTTAATTAAGACTGTCTGTAGAAGCATTTGGATGCCCATTTGCAGGTAACAAAAGAGAAATGAGAAAAAATGTACCTTGCCAAAAATAAAAAAGTCAAATATTTGTGCTAATTTATTTGTCAATAATCTCACTATTCTTTTATTGAGAAACTGTGATAAAAAATCGGAGCCTACTG
The DNA here is from genome assembly GCF_059756535.1 of Pantherophis guttatus. NCBI lineage: Eukaryota > Metazoa > Chordata > Lepidosauria > Squamata > Colubridae > Pantherophis > Pantherophis guttatus. Next base: position 117,466,143 of record NC_142064.1, read on the forward strand.
CTTGTCATCACCAACTTTTTAAAGCAAATTATGCTGAGAAATCAAGAATGTACCTCAGGTTGACCACTGGGCTTTCTGTGTGAACAGAAATTCTAATTCAATTTTTCCCATCCTGAAGCACCCAGGGTATGTTGGTAATTTCCACCCACCCTTTGCTAGGGTGGCTGCAGGTTATGGAACTGAGGGCTGGGTACCTGCTGGGAAAAGCTCTAATCCAATCAGCCAAAGTTTGCCTCACCTCAAGATAATCAAGAGGCAGGAAGGTCTCAGGCTCTCCTCGCTGCTCTTTGATGTACTGGATACAGTCCCGGCCAGTTTTCTCTGAATCAACAATGATTGCGTCCATATTCTTGCCCAGCACCTTTGTGACAGCTATCTGGTATTTTTTCTGGGTGGGCTGGCAGAGATCAATTAGGCGTCCATACTGGGAAAAACAAGGAAATGAAATGAGGTAGGCAGGGAAAATCATTCCAACCTCATTTTTATTCTGGAACACTAAGCCCACACCCAACCCAATGAACTTTGGGGCTTGGTTCTGAAGCATCACCTACCACAGAGCCTGGATAAAGACGTTTTATGCTTTCCATGATCTCTGCCTTGCGCTGCTGCCGACTGTTTTCCTGCCGGTCGATCCGGGCATCCCCCAGCTGCTCCATCACCTGATTTAACTCCTTATTGATCTCATCAATGCGGCGTTTAGCCAGTTCAACTTCCTCTGTCAATTCTCCCTCCAGCTTCTTTTGTTCTTCCAAGGACTGCCTAAAAGAGAAGTAAGGAAAAAGCTTACTGAGTTCTGGGCACTCTTATAGTCCTCTTTACCAAGGCGACCCTTTTAAGTCAAACTCCTCATTCCTTACTTGCTAGTGGCAATGTACTCCTCCAGCTTCTCAATCCGCTTTTGGTTTTCCTCAATTTCTCGCAATTTCTGCTTTATCTTGGCCTATGGAAAAGATTGAGTATGACACACATTAGCAAATATGAGGACTATATCCATCAGTATCTACCATGGGGTTTTGACACCTTTGGATGAGAACTAATATTATAAACTACATCAAAAGAAAAAGATGAGAATCAAGAATATTTAATCCTGTCTTTCTCAACCGAGTACCTTTAATTGTTTTAGACTACAGGGTCCTTCAATATCAGCCTGGCAGATCCATGTGCCTTGGATTACACCTCCTTAGCCAGATCATGAGTATGCTGCTCCCTGATGGTGATAGGAATCGTGGTCCAACTCACTTGGGCAGCACCAGATTGGAAAAAGGTAGATGACCTCATCCATACACATTTGGGCAATTACAATTAAAGTGGGTCATATCAAAGGTACTACTTTATCTTTTTATGGAAAGATATGGAACAAAAGGATGAAGCAAATTAGGCCAACAATGGAGAGAATGTCATAAAAGGTATATATCCTATCATATTACAAGATACTGTCAAACATCCTTGGGAATTTGCTCAAGCTAATCCATCATTCTCGCAAAAACTGGGACACTGTTCTCAACAGATGCAGCAGCAGCATGATGTGGATTTTCTTCATGCTTCCTCATCAACAGCTCAGTAGTATATCTTTCTTCTAAAGCCTATGGGTTCTGCATAGTTCTGCAGAACATTTTCTGCAGAACATTTAAGGCTGGAATGTTTGAAACTGGACATCAAATTCTTTAAGAGCTAGCCAAAACCATATAAATCACCATGTCTCAGCTGCTCTATTAACAGTGCCTCAATGACATTGGCCTAATTAAGACTGACCTACATTCGGTCTTTTCATCCTCTCAAGGTGGCTGTCACTCTCATTTTTACCTAACATTTCAAATTATATGTAATACACATGCAAGTATAAGCAATTAATCCAACTTGTCATTTTTGGAACACCTGAAAAGTTCGCACAACTTGGAAAGACACAGAAAGCAGATTTCAGGACAACAATATATGAGTAGATTCCATGGAGTATTTTACGGGGATGCAGGAAAGAGATAATAAAATAAGGCACTTGGGTGGCATTCAGTTCCCTTTGTTCTCTCACTCTCCTAATTGTAAAGCTAGACTTCAGGACTCAAAAATAATGGTATAGCTGGGGGGGTGCGGGGGAATCCCACTGATCTGGGGATGGGCTTTAGGGCCCTACTATAGTTTGTTTTCTTCCCTGTTGGAATAATAAAACAATTGTAAATTAAAATAACAGTTTGTATAAAATAAATTCAGTAAATCTGAGTGTCAAGTTTCCGAAAGATGCCCTAATTAAACTGAAACTGGATGAACTGGATGCAAAGTTTTTTGTTTAATTTCAGGAAGAGTGCTTGCATAGAAAAAATCAGCAAAGGCATAAGAATGCTGACCTCTGTTTCTACTTTCTTCCTCTCTTCTAGATCTAGGCGGTCTTGATCTGCCTTCTGATCACGGTTGAACTTCTCTAATTCCTGAGCCAAGGTGGCTGCCCTTTTGCTGGCCTCCTCCTTCAGACGATGGTATTTTTTTACCTGTTCAATATATGAGGAAAACATATATGAGGAAAACAAGCAAAATAATTTAATTAGATCTCTTCCTTTCATAATTTATTTCAAACCACCCAATCTACAAACAATATGAAAAGTTATCTTATTCTACAGTAAAACATATAAAGGCTATGTGCAAAATTATGATTCAGTTTAAACTGCCTCTCAACCAATCTCCAAGGTCCTTCTCTTATCCACAAACTTAAAGAGCTGTCTCTGAGGCAGGAGTGGGGAGGAAGGATTAAAAACTACACTATTAATAGCAATAGGGCCCAGAATGGCTGATCAAGGAACATACACTTCTTCTCTTCATTGCTGGATTTAGGTAGGTTTTAACAGCATTATTTCACAGCATTTTGTTCTTCCCAACCAATTATGACTTTTCCGGCTTTTTGAAATCCAAATCACTCCTCTTTTCTTAGCTAATTTGTTAGGCATCATTGAGTTCAATACAAACTGTTGAGATTTTGTTATGGTGGATTTTAATCCCTGAGGATAGGCTACAGAGAAATACCTAAATTATTTTAAGTGGTTGGGTTTCAAATATCATGGTCAGACAAATCCTCAAAGAATCAAAGTACTTTCATCACAATCTCACATAAGTAGCTCTTTACATCATTATCAACATTATCTTATGGCACATAAGGCACTATTTCTCCAGGGACATTTTATCTCACTGTCACAACATTAATTTTAGCCTGCTTCTGACTCGGACTGATTTTTTTCCAGTCTGCCTAAAATCATAAGCTTTTTTCTCAGCAGAAAGATATTTTTTTTCATGCTATGTATTCTCTTGGGAGATAAGAGCAGGGTTTACATGCATAGAACCAATTTCTGTACCCTCCGCGTGAAAACATTAGAAATTACATTCTTCAGAAGGGGTGTCAAACTCAAGGCCTAAGGCCCGGATCTGGCCCATGGGGTGCCTAGATCTGGCCTACAGGGCTGGCCTGGAAACAGCAGAGGACTGGCCCGCAGTGCCTCTGCCAGTGAAAACGGAGCTCGGGAGGGCTGTGTGCGGCCTTCCCGAGCTCTGTTTTCATTAGCAGAGTGTTACAGTAGGCCGTTGCAGCCAAAAACTGAGCTCGGGAGCCCATTTTTGCTGGCAGAGCGCTCAGGCCGCCATAGGCGCCCCTGACAGGAGTGACGTTGAGCTGGCCACCCCCCCCGAGGTCAAACACAACCCTGATGCGGCCCTCAATGAAATCAAATTTGACACCCCTGTTCTACAGGCTCAACTTATATATATATATATAAAATAAACCGACATTTTTAAAAAATTAACTATCCTTTAATTCTGACTACTGGCTTTGTAAGAAATCAAAATCAAAGACTCTAACCCTCTCCAGCAATATCATAGCAAGATGTCATTCAGTGGGTCCACAGGCCTTTGGTCGTACCTGATTTTCTTCTAGAGTGAGATCACGGCCTTGACTCTGGCTCTCCTCTTCCATGCGCTCTTCAAACTCCTGTCGGGCTTTCTCCACTGACAACATCTCCTTCTCCAGCTCATCCATGTCACCCTTACGCTTTTTGTACTGCTTCTGTGCATTCTGCAGGGACTTTTTGGCAGCTTCCAGTTTCTTGATCTTATGAGAAGTATTTTCTTTGGCCTTGATATATTGGGGCCGCTTCTGATTCAGTTCAGAATCCTTTTCCCTGTCAAAAAAAAATCTTTTCTTTAAAAAAAAAACAAACCATCTTGACCATTCTATCTAACTTTGTACAAGTATACACCACCACTCTAAATTGTCACTCTTAAGTAAATCTAGGCTCTCTGTTTGAACCAGATGTGCTACCAAACAAGCCATTAAAATACATCCTCCATTTTCAGCATAGCTTGATTAGCACAAGGGGAAAAAAAAATCTGCTTCAGCAATTTACCTCTTTGCAGCAAGCAGCAGAGCCCTGCACAAAACAGCTGAGAGCAAATCAGCTGAGAGTCGGGAGGCCGATCCAACTTGTGCTAATTAGCCTGTGCTGAAGCTGAAAGGAGCTGTTTTTTCTTGCTGTTTGCTTGCAAGGAGGTAACTGCTGCAAGGCAGAGGCCAAAAGGTGGGGGGCAGTGGGTGGGCGGGGCTACATTTGGTGTATAAGACGCACCTAAATTTTAACCCCAATATATATATGACTACTGGCTTTGTAAGAAATCAAAATCAAAGATATATTTAAGAGAGGAGTAGGCAAATTAGTGCTCTCCAGAGGTTTTGATTACAGTTTCCATCATTGCCAGGCACCCTGGCCAATACAAGAGATACAAACATCTGCTATTATCTTTCTCAGACAGGATCAGCAAGAGCTATCCACACCTCCAAAACATTTAAACCTTATGCTTAACCAGGTCAAAATTTCAAAATTTCAAAATAAAAATGCATCAATTTTTATTCTTTTAAAACCAAAAACTGTTGGCATAGCTGTCCCCTAGTTATCAAAACCATACCAGCATAATACTAGGTGTACTTACAAAATTCAGCAGAAGACAAACTCAAGGTAACATGCAAAGATAACTGAAGTCTTAAGTCAACCACAATCATTAATGTATTGACTGGTTAATAAGCACAAACAGGAGTTCTAAACACACGCTTGTTAATATTTTTCTGATAAATATAATACAGCAGGCATTGCCTTAGAAATGGAAATGAAGAGTTACCCTGGGATAAGATGGCCAGCGAATAAATTCAATAAACAAAACTAAATAAAGTTTCATTCTTTTTAAAATAAGCACTCATAAACACTACCGAATTCTCTTAAACACAAAAATGTCATTTTAGTTTCAGATTTGAACTATCCAATTTAGTAGATAATTTAGCTCAGTTTCTGGAGTTCCTTATTCTGCACACTATCTAGTCTTTAAGTGTTTTAATTCTGCATCACAAAGACAAGCGCTCCATGGTTCTTATTCCTTAACAATGGATTGAAGTATTTTCAGAGTTCACTGAGCTGTAGATTAACTGAGTCAAAGTGACTTCTTATTCTGTGAAGGGACCCAGAGTTGTAATATAAAATGATGCAGATCCCGTGAGTCTGAATTCTGATAACCCCTAAAAGCAAGACCTTACTTGATCTCCTTTTCGATTTGCTGTTGCTCTCTCATGACTTTGCCCAGCTCCTTCTTCCTGTCTTTGAGTTCATCCTCCACCTTGTCCATGCGCTTCTTATCCTTATCAATCTCCTTGTTCTTGGACCCCAGTTCCTTGTTTAGCTTTTCAATTTCAGCCTCATTGTGGTACAGCTTGAAGAGTTGGAGCTGGACTTGAGCTCGCACAACCTCATCTTTTAGACGCTGATATCGATCTGCCTGGTTCCCCAAAAAGGAAAGCGTTGAATATACCACATAGTCTAAATAACCTCAAATTCCATTTAAGACAGCCTTGAAAATAACTCTTAGCAATAGTAACTTCATACACTTTAGGTAATAGCTTTTAGATTGGGTCCACATGTTACATTAAGCCACAATTTTATTACTCCGTGGTAAGCCTTATGCTAACCCATACCCCATAATTGCAACCTACAGTGGCCAAATATTATATGCTAGAGCAAATCCACCACAAGAAACCAGAAACAGGAAAGAAAATGGAAAAATAAGGATAGCATAACATTGAACTAAGTTTCTACTTTAATCAAATACAATGTAAACAGAGGGGATTCCACCACCAATCCACCAAGCACCATGAAAGTATGGGTAGTGTGGTAAATGATTAAGAGATCAGACTGGATCAGAATCATGTTCCCACAAATCCTCAGGAGCTCATTAGGTAATGTGAGCTAGTGATTTGGTTTTAGTCCCCAAAGCTGCTGTAACAGGGATAAAATGAGGAAGGAGCCTCCATATGCAACTTTGTGAATTCCTAGATAAAATATGGGATTTAACTATGGTAACAAAGGCAGCTTATGACATTACCTCCTCTTTCTCCTGCTTTGCCTCCTTACGCTCCGCTGCAATGTTCTTCTTGCGATGGTAATTGAATTGGGTGTCTTCCTCTGCCTTGACCATCTCCTTCTTGCGTTTGTCGTACTCCTGAGCCAGCTCACCCGAGCGACTGATCTCTTCAAAGAGGGCTGTGCGTTCCTTGGGATTCTTCATTGCAATGGACTCGACAGCACCCTGGAATTTATTTAATTTATGAATATAGTTGCCCATCTCATACATGTGACTCAGCTAAGAATATGTTAACAATGAAACAAAATATTAGCAAAGTAGAAAAAATGGTCATTGATCACTGAAGATGAATACTACAAAACAACTTGTTCTGTAGGACAGTTGGTGTACCATAAGTGATTAAAATGCTGGCCTAGGAACCAGAAGACTATGAATTCTACACCTCTTAACAGACCATCTAACCTCCCAATCCCTGAAAAATCATCCAGGTCTTCAGTATTTTGGGAAAGACCAGCAAGGTTAGAATCAATCTAAACTCAGTATGAGTATGGTGTTCTAGAAGGCAGGCACAATGACAGAAAAAGCAGGCTTCTGAGGCCCCATCAAATGGCATTCTTTGATTGAAGAGACCTGGAGGGCACCCTCCTGGCAGACCTTGTGGGATGGGTAGAAATAACTGGGGAGGATGTCCCACAAATAACCCAGCCTTAAGCCACTGGGGGGTTATTTATTTTTATTTATTTGTATCCTGCCTTTATTATTTTTACAAATAACTCAAGATGGTGAATATATCCAATACACCTTCCTCTTCCTATTTTCACCACAACCACCACCCTATGAAATGAGGTGTGTGTGTGTGACTGGCCCAAGGTCATCCAGCTGGCTTTCATGATTAAGGCAGGACTAAACTCATGGTCTCCCACTTTCTAGCCTGGTGTCTTAACGATTAGACCAGGGGTCTACAACCTTAAACACTCAAAGAGCCATTAGGACCCGTTTTCCACAAAAAACACAAGGAGCCATAAAATGTGGCCAACTCAATGTCATTCACTCCCTCAGTCACATGGCCCCCTCACCCACGCCTACACAGGTTCTGTGGTTCCTGGTGTTTTCTGTGGGAAACGGGTCTCTCTGTCTCTCTCTCCCTCTCATCTCTGTCTCTCTCGCTCTCATTTCTCTCTCATCTCTCACTTTCTCCCTGATCTCTCTCTCTTTCTTTCTCCCTCTCTCCTATCTCCCTCTCATCCCTCTTTCTCCCTGTCTCTTTCTCTCATCTCTCTCTTTCTCTCTCTCTCTCCTCTTTCTCTTTCTCTCCCCCTCATGGGAGAGAAAACCCATTACGACGCGGAGCATTGGTCGCTCAGGGAGATGCGCAACCTTCTCTCTGTCCTGAGACACTGGCCCGACCTGGCTGCAATCGATGCTCCGCATTGTAATGGTCTCCAGGAGGAGCAGGGGATGCCATCTCCCCCATTCTGAAGTGCTAAATTTAAGTGTGCTGCGCAAGGCACTGCAAGAGCAGCAAGCAGGCCATGGAGGCAGTGAGAGCACCGGCGTCAGCCGCAACCAGGCCAGGCCAATGTCTCAGGGTGGAGAGAAAGTCACGCGTCTCCCCGAATGACCGAGGTGTGCGCAGCACCAACAAGGGCCAAAAGAAGAGGTAAGTACAGGGCCGCTTCGCTCCTACTCTGGAATATGGAGTGAGTCTCCATCTGCTGCCATTGCCCTTACCTTCTCAGCCGAGGAGTGACTGGGAGGGGAGGGCGAGGGGCAGAGGCAGGGCCAGCCAGTGGTGGGATCCGGTTCGTCAGGGAGCCACAGCAAGGGGCCCAAAGAGCCGCATGCGGCTCCAGAGCTGTGGGTTGCCGACACCCGGATTAGACCAAACTGGCTCTTTAGAGATGGCAATTAACCAGCATCTTGAATTGTACTCAGAAGCACAATGGAAGCCAAAGCAGCTTGTAAAGCAGAAGTATAACACTGATTTACTGAGGTGCATTCATAACTGCCTCTACCACTGCATTCTACATTAGCTGCAGCTTCCAGCTTTCAATAATCCAAAATGACAAAATCAGACCTAATATAACATCCTCCTTTCTTCTAGCACAATTTGGATCAAAGGTATGATTCTGATATTCTGGATTCCCATCACTGCCAACCACAATGGAAAATAACATGGCAGAGACAGCCCAAATCAGCTATGGTTTCCTGCTTCTGGTGTAAATGATAAGCACCATCTCTGAGAGATATATATCTTCAATATTAGGAATGTGGAGAATCAGTCTGAACTTCTATCTGCCTCTCCTACTCGTCAGTATTCCTAGGAGCCAAGCTTAGCAGGACAGCAGCATTATTTTCTCCAAAGCACAGGAGTCCTTTTTGACGCTCAACATAACAGCACTATAATCACACCTGGCCACTCTTTTAAATAAAGGTTGACCATCACCAAACTCAAAAGATTTGTTTAGTCATCATCTTTTCAGTACTGGAGAAGCCGACAACTGCTATGGACGTTCTATAGAGACACAAAGCTCACCTATTTTGAATACACCCAAGTCTAAACATATGTAGTTAATCCTCAATTTACAACTGTTTGTTTAGTAACAATTTGAAGTTATTCATGAGCATTTTCACTTATGACTGCTGCAGAATTCCCATGGTCACATGATCAAAATTCAGACTTATATTTATGATGGTTGCAATGTTCCAGCTGCTGTGTTGATCATGAGATCAACTTTGGCAATCTTTAGCTAAGCAATGTCAATGGGAAAGCTAGGTTCACTTAACAACTGTGTTACTAACTTAACAACTGCAGCAATTCATTTAACAAATGTGGCAAGAAAAGCCATAAAATAGGGCAAAATTCACTTAACAATGGTCTTGCTTACCAATAGAAATTTTGGTCATAAGTGGTTGTAAGTTGAGGACTACCTGTACAGTTCAGTTGCCATTGTTAAATCCGTAGGAGAGACGTGCCAGTGAATTGGATTATGTTCTATTGACGCTAAGAGACCAAGCAATTCAATTGGATTCTAAATTCAAAAATACACATACCTGGAAGACTAGGAAGTTCCTAGCTTTGATCAGAATGCCCAGCTTTTCCAACTCCTCACTGTATTCACTCAACTGTACCACCTTGTTGTTTATTTTGTACTCTGATGAGCTTCCTAAAAGACAAAACTTTCATTTACCTTCAACCAAAACATAAATACATATACATATATGTCTGTGTATATGTGTGTGTATCGTTTACATTACATTTGGGGCTGTACTGAATAGAGGAATGTAAGGAACATTCCCTCTATTCAATAAGGTGGGACTCACTTCAGATTCCATATCCATGAATTCTTGAAATCCAACCACCAACATTTTGCAATATGGGATCCTGGATCCTCCATCCATTCTAGATCTCGCAAGAATTTCCCCAACTAATATTTAACACTTACCCACGATGACTCTTGCAAAGGTGCGATCTTCAATACCATCTTCAGAGTAGACCATGCTGACAAATGCCCGGTTGGCGGCTGGTTTCCCAACAGGAGCTCCATGAATCAAGTCTCGTAAAGTCTTTACTCTCAAATTACTTGTCTTTTCACCAAGCACAAAGCTGATGGCATCCATGAGGTTTGACTTGCCTAGATGAAAGACAGCAGAGAGACATATATTTTAATATAAATGTGCTTAGTAAAATATTGGACTGTCATTTGAATCAGCACTTGCCAAGCCTTGGCATTACAATCTTTATTTGATGCTCATCTTTTCAGAGTATTGTTTCTGGGCATGTGCAAATTATGAATTTCTCTCATATATAAAAAAAATCTTTGATTGAAAAGTAGGTGGTATTTTTCCAACCTCTCCATGGTTGAGATGCTCAATCCAACCAATAATTACTATCTCCATAATGGTGAAGTTACTTTTTTCTTGAGCCACATGCAGATGCAACTGATATTTTCCTCTTTGCTCCTATGCAATTATTGAAATCTTATACTAAAAAATTAAATTTGCCTATTTGGGTGAATCCTGCATACACATATATTACCCACAAGAAAAATTTAATTACTTTTCACCACTGTCAATACCACATTATAACAAATCTCATTTTTTTCTATATTGTCCTAGTTATTAGACGCCATCAGGTAATGCTCAATTCCTAGTGATTGCATGAACAAATGGTTGGCAATTGAACTTTTCTTCAGACCTATACTATCACTTTTTAAATTCTGAGAAAGCTAAGCCTTTTCCACAGCTGCACGGCAGGCAGAATCTCAGCAGGGATATCTTTATGCAATTAAATATACTACCTCGTGGGACTTGATCTAACACACAATTTAAAAAAACCCACCTCAATCCTATATTTTATTAATGTCCCCGTTACTTCTTAATCCCAAAATTCTTCTAATGTACACGCTCACAGGCATCCCTTGTTACCATACCTATCTATTGCCCAGTACCTGAAATAGGTAGGCAGCTGCATAAGCAAGCAAGGATGAGCAAATGGGCAATACTTTTACACATCTGAAACAGCATTAACTAGATTCATAATCAGGGATCCCAAAGGTATTTCCTAACGCATCTCCACATGAACATCTTTCAAATATAAAAATGTGCTCAGAACCGAGACACATGCAAAAACAAAGGAGTGAGGTCTTGTGGAACTGGAACAGGCATAAAGTTTACATTCAGATGAAAATCCAACCACTTTTTGACTCTATTACAAAGTGTATCCAAGTGGTTTATACAATACAATATTGCTTCCTAATTCTAAAAAAGCACATCTCCACACAGATATTGTCACTCAGATTTTAGCCTAAGTCTTCACCCTGCAATACTAATTTTCTCAATTGTATGATGGACCATGTGCTGGAGAGAAGCATTTAATCATACCTACTCCCTCTCCCACAAATAGGCTATGTTCACTACAACTATAGCTCAAATAATAATACTTTATTGAACTTGTATGGCCACTGAACTCTGGGTAGCGCATAACAAAGAAATTACAATAAAATCAATAAAACATTTAAAAAGATAAAAGGCATGCCAAGCACGTTTATTTACATACTGTTTATTATTAGCATTTATGTTATACGCTGCAGTCAGGGTTGAATTATAAATCTTGAAACAATGTTGCCAAATTCCTGTCCTATAACTTTTTAAACCATAAAACACAATTTAACCGTGTTGTGTGAATCGAGACAGTGGGCAACCCAAACACACAACTCACTGATAAGAAGAGCTACACGGTGGTAAATTATCTGTGTTCACTAGACATTCTTCCCTTCCCTTTTTCTGCAGTAAATGCCAATCAGGATAAATCGTGCAACTTAGTGTAAGAGCCAGGCACCTCTCGGTTGCACACGCTCTGTGTGTGTGTGTGTGTGTGTGTGTGTGTGTGTGTGTGTGTATATATATAATATATATACACACATACACACACACACACATCCAGGAGCTGGCCATCTCTCTATATCAGGGGTCTCCAACCTTGGCCCCTTTAAGCCTGGAGGACTCCAACTCCCAGAATTCCCAGCTTTGCTGGGGAATTCTGGGAGTTGGAGTCCTCCAGGCTTAAAGGGGCCAAGGTTGGAGACCCCTGCTCTATATCATTCTCACTGATGCCAACCTAACTGCCTTCAACCCGGGTCAAGCAGCCGCCACCAACCCAGAACAGCGATTCATTCAGACATGCAAGCACGCATCGCAGCCAGGCTTTGCTCTCGCCGAAGCCCACCGAGGGTAGCTTTCGCTGGGCTAAATTACACGGCTTTTGCTTTCTCCCACCCACTCACCTCCCCATCCGGGCCGCGATACGGACGTCCCCGTCCCGCCCCAGCCGAGGTTTGCCTTACCAGATCCATTGGGCCCGATGATGGCCGTGAAGCGCCGGAAGGGCCCGATGATTTGCCGCCCTTTGTACGATTTGAAGTTCTCGATCTCGATCAGTTTGAGGAACCCCATGTTGCAGGAGGGGGGCAGGAGAGGCGGAGGGTCGGCGGGCCCCGGCACGTGAACCCGGGCCAACCTCGGCCGCCCACTCGGGGACCCCTCCCGGCCCCGTTCCGCTCGAAGCCCGCTTTCCACAAGGGCGGGCGCCCGAAAATCTCGCGAGAGCCCGCCGCTACATTCTCAACCCCCCCCCCCCCAAACCCGGGAGCGCTCCCTGAGCCGTCGCCTCAGCCACGCCTCCTTCGAAATACCGGAGATTGATTGGCTGTCCGCTTCTCGAGGCGTTAGAATCAGAGGTCTTCAAACTTGGCAGCTTTAAGACTTGTGGACTTCAACTCCCAGAATTTTCCCAGCTATGCTATGCTGGCTGGAGAATTCTGGGAGTTGAAGTCCACAAGTCTTAAAGCTGCCAAGTTGAAGACCTCTGCGTTAGATAGACGAAGCTGTTCTCGGCCACCCCTAGCGGTGGCCTTCGCCCAAAACCGCGCTCGCTTTGCCGCTCGCTGCTTTTTTTTTTTTTACGGCCCTTCTAAATTTGCATAAATCGACGTTCCGGTAGATCGACTACATCCGCTTGAAGAGGGAGAGAATGTTAAACCGTTGCCATAGAAACCAGACATCAACAAATTTTGCCGAAAGTCGAGCGCGGGAGGCTGTTATTTAAATCCGCGCTCCTGCTCCCAATTACAGGTTATTTTAATATTTTAAATTAAAATTTTAATATTATTTCGAACCGTCCGTTCGAAAGGAACGCTTATTATCACAGACAGGCCTCCCCAGTGATCTTGTATTACTAGGGATCCTAACTCTGAACTTCTGCGGGTTTTCTCATAAGCAAAGGAAATCTTTTTTTTTCCCCCAACTCGATCGATTTAGGACTTTCTTCGGCACAGAATCCAGGGAGATCGCTAGGTCGTTAGTTTGCAGGGAATCGCTAGCTCCGAACGGCCAGTCAGAAGTTTCTAACGTTTCTCGCAGCCTGTTGCAGGAGTATAACGATGTATAAGGTGGACATTCAGGCCGACCTGAGAGAGGCGGCTGCCGTGGAAGCCCGCCGGAACCGGGAGAAGCAGAGACAGAGCCGCATCTTCAATGCTCGCTATCGTACAATCGGGGTAAGACTCCCGGAGTGGATATTGGGACACGGAATGGGACAACTGGCCACTGTGGTCATAGCAACTCGCCATAGCAAATTCGCCACGGCCAACTCACCGCGGGACAATTTATCAATTCAATTTCATGATTTAAAATGAATAAATAAATGGTTTTCATTTTTGTCATTCGGGTTTCATTGTGTCCCTCCTTTCGCACCCTTTCTTTAATGATTCTATTCCATCATTTCTTTGCTATAAGAAATGTCCTGCAGAGTTGGCCGTGGCAAGTTCGCCATGGCAACTTGGCCGTGGTGAGTTGGCCGCAGCAAATTGTCATAGACCCATTGGGAGAAGGGGTGCCTCCACTGGAAATCCCAGAAAAGGAGCTCACCGGTGATAGAAATTCATCTGGTTGCTAACCTTCCTGAATATGAATGTGGCTTTGCAGAGAAATTAATGTTCAGTTGATGGTGTGCAATGGGAAGCCATTGACTACATGTATGCTTTGTTGGGATTGATATTTAATTTAATTTAATTAATTCAATTTATATACCGCCCCTCTCCGAAGACTCAGGGCGGCTCACGATACATTTAAAAAAATCATTATAAAAAAACATTTAAAAATTAAAAACATTAAAAACTCATTCACGCCATTCATGGCCGGATCTTGCCAGATCACAAGAGCGAGATCAACCGCCCCAGGCCTGCCGGAAAAGCCAGGTCTTCACCGCTTTTCGGAAGGCCAATAGGGTGGGGAACCGGACCTCAGGAGGTAACTGGTTCCAGAGAGCTGGGGCAGCCACAGATATCTGAAAAGAACCCAGAAAACAGTATTTAATGTGCACTTTGCAAGCCAAGCAAACATGATTTGAAATGGGTTTCTGATTCTACTCTAGAAAATACATGCCAACCCCGGTTTACTGTTTTAAATACAGTATCGTGGAAAGCTGAAAGAAGGGTTAAGAAACTCCATTTAAACTCATGTGTGAAGGCAGTGTATGGAAATCTATGGTTCACTTTGGGTTGGAGACCCCTAAAACTGAGCAAATGTACAGGATTACCATGAATTGGATTTTGGATGGAGCAAATGGGTTTCTTTGTGGCATGACATTTGGATTTTGTTAGCTTTGAACTCACTGAAATAACATGTGAAGGAAATAGGGCTCCAGTTTTACCTTCAGCATCATGAAATTGAATGCAAAATTGAATTGCTTGAACTATATCTCCACAAAATAGGTGTAATAAAAAGAGATTGGGTTGATAGACAGCATTAAGCCATTGTTTAATCAAGGTTTACTTATCTAAAACATTTATATAGCTGCCCATCTTATAACCAGTTCTGGGAGGCTCTCAATCCAAAGTTAAAACAGTATAAAAAACTATGTTAAAATTATAAAATTAAACACCTTACAAATGTTAAACCACAATTGGTTTGGTTCCTGGAATTCTTAAGTCAAAATCAAACATTTTCTACTTTTAATTTACCGGTACATTACAAAATTGGCACTTAAAGAGGTTTCATCAGAAAAGTGAAGAGGCTTGTAATTTTGAAATACACTAAATATTGAAACATAACTGGCTACCAGCTGCAAAAAAACATAGTTAAAAATCAGGTCCAATGTGTTCTTGCCAAGCAAAATTCTGATGAAGCAGGGCCTTTTAGATGATCTGAAAGAGTAAGCCAAATCATAGGAGGTTAACAATACTATTTTTTTTACTGCCAAAATCCAGATTCGTCTTTAACAAACTTTTGCATGGGATACAAAAACACACAACAATGAAACAATTTACAATAAAGTTAAACTCCCAATCACGTTTAACAATCACCCTCTGTAAGTTCTGACAACATCCTGGCCCCAGTACTTGGGGAAAAAGCCAGGTCTTCAGTGCTTTCCTGAAGACCAACCCAACTGTTCATTGCTGCCATGTAGTGGTTGTTCAGATTTTTGTAGATATGATGGCCCTAGATAAAGCAGGTCTTATTGTTTTGCCATAATATACAGTCTTTTAAGATACCTTTGCTTTTACAGCAGTTGGATGAAGTGGGAGGGGAGCATCCTATTTGCTGAGGAAGTTGCCTCACCTTATTTTGCTATTAAGCTGCATGGTCATTAATGTCCCTTGCCCTCAAGGTGGACATAGAAGGCTTGAAGAGGCAAGTGGAAGAGCGCAAACTGAGAGAGAATATAGAGAAGCGGCGAGAGGAAGCCTTTGGTAAGCCTGTCTGGTCCACTGTATTGAACCTGTCCTGGATTCTTGGTTAATTTTATGGAAAAACGTGTGTCTTGGCAAAGTGAAATTTGTTTAACTCATTAGGAGTAGTGAGAAGAATCTTAAAGACTGACATCCTGTACATGTGTCTATGAGTGTTCCATTGAACTTGTGAGAATTATTTTAGAGTAGCCATATATAGAATTGTAGTATAAGTTTTTTTTAAGAAAAGAAGATGCTAGTGATAGCTGGGAAAACCAGGTACAATAGGACCAGTCCTCTACCATTTTGACAAATGAAGCTGGGGAAAAGTCTCCTGACATGGTCTGCTGGAGAAAAAATAGCAGAACTCTTTTCCCATCCTATTTCTCTGTCCATCGATTAAGATTTGAAAGCAAGTTCTCTCTCTGGTGAGCATCGTATCATCGAAATGCTCAAAATTAGAATAGTTCAGAAACCTTTGTGAGGTAGCTTCTTGGAAGGGACCATCAAGAAAATAGGGCTCTTTTAAAATAGTAGTTATACACTGCATTTCATATAGCTTTACATTATCCATACTGTCTATTTCCTATGGATCTCTAATGTTTATTCAACAATATCCTAAGTAAAGTTCCTTTGCAGCATTAATAGTTTTCTCCTTTAGCTTCTGATTCTTATTCGCTCAATAGAGCAGTGTTATTGTAGCCTGCCCCATGGCAAACATAATTCTTCATGAATTATAAATTAAAAGACAATAAAATGCAACAATTAACACAGAAAAGGAAGGCATTAGGCAATGAAAGGGTGGAAAAGCCTGCTTAAAGTGACAATTCCTCATGTGAGGTGCCATAAGATGAAGTGCCTTTTCTTACACAACCTCCCTACCTGTATTTATCAGGAAAAACAGTGCCCTAACAAGTAGACAAAGGGAAAATTATTCCTTAGATACTTGGGCCTCAACCGTTGAAGACTGTAAAGATCAGCAAGGCCAAATAAGGTTGTCTGAATTTCGCATAACATAATCCATCAGCCTCAATTAACAGAACTATACTTAACCATCTAAATTAACATACGAAATCAAAACAAATCACATTATGACTTAATGTGAGGGCCCAATTAATTAATCACTGTGATTTATAAATGTAGCAATGAGCAATTCCTGGGTGGTTGTAGTTAGCATCCCTATTTTTTAGAGGCTCTTGGGAAATCTTGTAGATAGTGTCATCATTGAATAGATGTGGGTGAAATGTTCGGCCATTTGGGAAGAGGGGATGAGGTTAGGTGTGGGAGAGGGATAGAAATCTTTCTCAGGACTAACACCCACATACAGCAAAAAGTCAGCCAGAATTTCCAATTCTGATTGGAAAAATGCAATCAGAATTCAGTCATGCAATCTCAGAATGCAGCTTTAATATGATATTCTGATTTAATGCAATTTAATGTGTTTTCTGATCCCATCATTTCAATTATGGCTGAAAATCAACTGGAGGTCAGTGCAGATGACAAAGTACAGATAGTTCTCAACTAGCAACAATTTGTTTAGTGACCATTTGAAGTTACATCAGCACTGAAAAAAGGGATCATTTTTCACACTTACACCTGTTATAGCATCCCCATGGTCATGTGATCAAAATTCAGATGCTTGGCAATTGATTCATGTATATGATGGTTGCAGTGTCCCAGGGTCATGTGATCATCTTTTGCAACCTTCTGACGAGCAAAGTCAAGGGGAAAACTAGATTCACTTAACAACCATGTTACTAATTTAAAAGATTCAGTGATTCACTTAACAACTATGGCAAGAAAGGTCATAAAATGGGGAAAAACTCACTTAATGTCTCACAGAACTAGCAACAGAAATTTTGGGCTCAATTGTGATCGAAAGTCGAAAATTTCTACAGGTCTATAAAGATCATAGAAAAGTGGATGCAATAATTTTGACAATGGGATCAACTGTATATTATTAAAAACGTATTTACACGGGATGCAATATTTGAGGAAAAAGATAGAAGCCAAAGATAACAGCTGCTGAACTATTTAAAATGATCCATCAGGCAAACAGCTTTGGTGTGCTTGGGGGTTTGTTAGTTTTTCATTTCCATACAGTTTGGGTTTTCTGGAAGTTAAAATTTTATTAATCTTGGTGCAGAATATCCACCCCACCTCCTCACTCAGAAGGCCCATCCTATTTTATTTCAGAGGGGCACATGGCACAAATTGTGCACTGCATAGCACTGTCCTAACATTTTTGTACAGATGCAGACAGGGTGCAGTGTGACAAGGTTGCCCAGATGTTAGAGGAAGAGGAGCACCAGCGGAAGAAATTGTTATGCCAGGATCTGGTGGAGTTCCGTGAGCGGGAGCAGCAGCCTTTTACGCGGCGGGAATGGGATATCCATGACCCCGAGGTGGTACGCAAAGGGCAGCCGGCCCGTGTGAGTGATGACGACCCACGCTGTGGCCCTTCTAGCATGCAGTGCTTTGCTGGTGAGGATCTGAATGCAGTTGCCCGCCAAAAACTGCAGAAGGAGAAGAACAAGCATGTGCTGGAGGAGCAGAGAAATGAACGGAATAAGAAACTTGCTGATCAACAATATGCAGGTATGTTTGAATTGGGGAACGAGTAGCAGAATTGTTCTTGGGATGAACTGCATGTCCATCGGAGGTCCACAAAAGGAACATTGCTCTGCAGCTGCTGCTATGAAGAATAACATCCACCTGCTCCCTCTGCTGGCTCTGCCACAAACCATTTGGGTATAAGCAAAGAACAATATCCACAACTGTAATTTGATAATCTGTAATCCAGTGGGATATGTTTTGTATAGATTGTCTTGTATTGCACCTGTTTTACACCCTCCCAACCTTGCAGATAATCTGGAAGACAAAAAAAGAATAGAGCTGGATTTGCGAGCCCAGGAGCTGGCACAATTAGAGGAAGAATGTCGCAGGGCTAAAGCCATGGCATTAGCAGACTTTAACCGAGCCCAGGTACTTTTGGATTCTCCCAGCCGTTTCTCTATACCCTGTTCCGGGACACTGCCTCAAGAAAGGTGAAAGTTTGAAGATTTGGTGTTCTTGCTGTATCCCAACAGCTGACTAAGGGTGTGGGTGAAAGGAATGCCAGCCCCTTCATAGCTCATCGCCTTTCTTTTGCCCCCTGAATCAGGCTGCAGAGGTTGCAGAGCAGCAACATGTATCCCAGCAGCGTGAGCAGGATGATAACTATGCTGAGATCCACAACCATCTGACTGGCAATCTCCTGTCGGAAGACCCAAGCATTGCTAAAAGCTTGTTGGGGTCACACCGTGTGATTACTGACCGCTGGAAAGGGATGAGCCCTGAGCAGCTGCAGGCTGTGTGGCAAATGCAGAAAGAACAGTGCCGAGAAAACCAGGTGAGGGATAAGAAAGAGAGGGCTGAGGAGAATTGGTTCTTTGGAGGAATGACCACCAACATGGGAAACAGGTACAGGTAGTCCTCAACGTACGACCACAATTGAGCCTAAAATTTGTTTCTAAGTGAGACAGTTATGTGAATTTTGTCTCATTTTATGACCTTTCTTGCCACAGTTGTTCAGTGAATCGCTGCAGTTGTTAAGTTAGTAACACCGTTGTTAAGTGAATCTGGCTTCCCCATTGACTTTGCTTGTCAGAAGGTCACAGGAGGTGATCACACGACCCTAGCACACTACAACCATCACAAATATGAGTTTCTGAATTTTGATCATGTGACCATGGAGATGGTGTAACGGTTGTATGAAAAATGGTAATGTCACTTTCTTCGGTGCTGTTGTAACTTCAAACTATATGAACTATCGTAAGGTGAGGACTACTAGTAATAGGTAAAGTTTTGCATAGTAAAAACATATTTATTTGTGTTACCCTGGATTGACCTGTACCTGGCTAATAATTCATAATCAATCAAGGCAGAAGAGGAGAACCTAGTTCTGTGATTACCCCATGAACATTCTCAGAAACTGCATAATACTGTAAGATCTTAATGGATATGAAGATTCCTTTGTTTCCTTGGGAGGGAAGAACATGCCAGACATGAGTTGCTTGTATGGAGGCTTTGAACCTGGACTGAGAGGTTTAAGTGATCCTGGAGTTGCAATTGTCTCAGCTTATTTTAAGGCAAAATTGTGTTCTCAAGTGTATCTGAACCTTGGCAACTTTAAGATGTGTAGACTGGCTGGGCAATTCTGAGATCTGAAGTCTACACATACTGTATAAAAGCTGTGAAGATTGAGAAACACGGCTCTAGACAATATCTTAAACATATAGGTTACTTGCCCTGTGAATCTATAGTTGAGGAAAAAGAATGGAGGCAGATGAACGTAATAATAATCACAGCCTAACGACAACTCAAGTTATTCTTCAGTAATGGATCTTTTTCCTAACAGTTGTATCTGGGAAAGAAAATTGTCTTGTAAAAGTCCTCATTATCTTTGTATATTAGATTATATTATCTTTTCCTTTTCCTGAGCCTAGTATTAGTCGGTATATTTCCCATGCTTGTTAATCGTATGAGAGGGGTCGGTGACAAAACGTGGAAGCCAGTTAATTCATTCTTACATATTTGGCAGTTTCAAGTGTTGGAAAGTGCTTCACACATGCTGTATCTCAGTGAATCCTTACAAAAGCTCAGGTTTGTGTGAGCTCCGTCAAGATATGTGGCAATGCGGGACAGAAGTTGAGAGTACAGTACAATAGCTTGCTTACATCTCCTGATTGTTTCAATTTGTGAGATGCCGAAATTGGGAACCAGGGTTGCCCTTCCTATGGATCTGTTCTCACATTTCATGTGCCTCTTTGTCCCCTGCAGAGACTTCGGCAACAGGAAAAGCAACGGGATGCTGAGTGGGACAGACAGAGGGAACTGGCAGCTCGTGCAGCCATGCAGATGGAGGAGCAGGAACAGAATTTCCGTGCACAGCTGAAAAAGAGCCTGGACGATTGCAACCACGAATTGGCTGATGCCCAGAAATCCAAGTAAGTAGTCCAGGGGTAAAACATTACACAGAATTATGACATGCATTTTGCTGGATTTGAAATAGCCTAGGGGGCAACAGAGTGAGAAATTGGTAAGATGCGAAAGAGCAGAGCTCTGCAAGCACCATTCTTGAACTACTGTTTGGCATGCTGCGAATACTTCCAATTAAAACGTATCATCTGAAAGGCCTTCGGAATATGCCTGTTCTGTTGCAGTGTCTGCTCTCTGGAATGAGCTTCCCCAAGATCCAGTTCCCCTCCCACACTCTTGCTGATGTTTCAAAAGGCCTGAAAGCCTCAGTAACTAAGGCTTAGTTACTTCAGCTAGGCCTTTGGCAAGAGTAATTAAAAGCCCCATTAGCTTGTGTGGGCTTGTTTTTCTTCCTGTCTGGTTGGTTCTCTTTTATTCCTTCTTGTTTATTCCCATATTGTTTTGTTAATGATGATTATTTGTGAACCAATTATACTCAGGAGGTATACAGATTTCATTAATAATAATTTGGCTTCAAAATTAAGCTGCAGATGGAAAGCTGTATGCTAAAAAAACCCAGGCAGACTGGAAGTGAAACATTGATTTTTATACCTTTCTGAACCTTTTTTTCCTGGGCTGCATTTTGAAAAAAATATGCTGCTTATAACTATCTAAAAAGACCCACCTACTCAGCCAGGAAACCAGAGGCGTCAAGATGCTATCTGTAGTTACTCATTTATAGAAATGCATACATATGTCTGGTTTTTATATATTCCTAGCTTAAATTCTGTCCGTGAAGAATTTCAACCCTGGGACAAATGAGGTGATAATCTTTTCCATACAATCTGACTACATTCTTTTCTTTGACAGCTTGAAGTATCTGGAGAAAGAAGTCTACACCAATGCACCTACAGCCCACTATTATTTACAGTTTAATACTAGCAGCCGCTGATGGAAGATGCAGCTGGCAACAGTTTTGGTATGCAAAATAAAGTTGATTTTCTTATGGAAAAAGGACTTCTCCAGTGGCTGTAGAAGACAGATACCAGCCTGGGCCTGAAATGTAGCCTGGGCCTGTTTAAATGTGATCATGCAGAACTTTGCAATTTGGGATAGGTACTTTCAAGATCAGATGTTTGGTATATGAAACATTACACAAAATGTGTATGGATATATACCACATTCAGAGAATCAAAATGTCAAATATTTATTGTCTAATGATTTCATAATAGTTTGCTTGTTATTGTTCTGACCTAGGCTTCCTGAGTCATTAAAACACATGAGTAGTCCCAAAAACCTCTTTTATTCCAACAGCTGTGAATTCTGTTCATTCACAGATGAGTCCCAATTAGTTATAAAAAGTCCTTCGGGAGAAGTCCTTTAGGATAATCACCCATCTTTATCTCCCTTGACATGCTGCCAAAGACCTAATTGGCAAAGCCACAAGGAATCCAGAATCAAACAGAGCTTCAGGCTTCAAGCTGAACCGAATGACCAAACTTGCTTCCTGCAAAGGCCCACGTGCCTTTGCTCCTCTTTTAAGTCTTATCGGAGGGGCCAATCATCTCCCAGCCCTACTCCTGAGACGTCACTTTTGTTTTAGCTGTTCTTGCCTTCTGACAGCTCTACGCATGTGCACACTGGGAACAGGCTCCCCGTTCCTCTGCCTCGCTGAGGTCCGACTCTGGAGGCTCCGGAGGCAGCACGTACCTCCCATATAGCCTTTTCTCTGCCTCCAATGCAGAGCCCTTATCCAAGACTTCCCCAGATTCCAGGACTGGCCCATGGTCCTCCCCAGCCTCCTTACTGTCCAACTCTGCTGCCAGCTCTGCAGGCTGCTGGTGGACCACAACAGTTATCTCCTTGACAAACAAGAGCCATCATACAATCAAAGCTAACTACAATCCCACAGAGTTCACTTCTTGATCTCACATGGGTTAAGTAAGTACTTAGTTTACATTTATCTGCATTTGCAACAAGCCAAAATGACAGATGTGTGGTGACTATATTATCGTGTAAATGCTGCAATTGTACACCTACATGTGAACTTGCAGGATACAAGTTGTAGTGTTTGAATTATGATGCATATTTTATCCAAGTTTGTGCTTATAGTACAGGCAGTCCTTGTTTAGCGACCACAGTTGGAATTGGCAGCTCTGTCCTTAAGCAAAGCAGTCCCTAAATGGGAAATCACATGTGGGGAATTGTGTCTTCCCTATCCGCTCTGGCCCCTTTGCCTGGATAGCCAACTTGAAACTGACAAGACCAATCAGTTTCACACTTAATTTGCCTTCTAACCATTCCTCCATCCTTTGGAAGCTCATCCCACTGCTGGGATAATTAGCAAGAAGGGAATTAATCCGGAGAAGTAGTTTACAAGAGAGTAAGCATGCAACACAATAGGGACTACACATTGAAACAAGTGCAGTGGTGCTGGCAGCCATAAATATACTCTGCACACCACCTAGTGTATTCTCTATTATGTTTGCTTACTCTCTTGTAATCCCTTCCTCTTCAATCTCTCCAATGGGGGGGGGGGGGAGAAAAAAACAGGCACAAGGTTTGTTACTGTTTGACTTGAGGGTTGTTACTGTACAAAAGTTATAAATGCAGGTATTGATTGTAATTGTTTTTTTCAGCACTATCATAACTGCAAACAGTCACTGAACAAGGCAGTTGATAAGCAAGGACTATGAGTATATGAAAATAAGTTGATGATTGGAACCAAGCAAGTCACTCTGCTCCAGAGAAGCCACCATTCACTCTTTTCAAAGAGAAGAGCAATAGAACCTTATGTGAAATCCCCAGATCAGATTTGAATTTTATTTCAAAAGAAAGATTTTGCTGAACCAAGATTGGAATTTTCCTGCCACTCATGTTTTGGAACTTTCCTTCCAACAGCTGTTCTTCCTTCTCTGTTCTCCCTCCCCCCCACCCTCCACTTCCAGGTTTCCTTTGCATTTGGTTATCTTGAGACATTTTATACTTGCTTTTC
Organism: Pantherophis guttatus; assembly: GCF_059756535.1. Lineage (NCBI taxonomy): Eukaryota > Metazoa > Chordata > Lepidosauria > Squamata > Colubridae > Pantherophis > Pantherophis guttatus. The sequence continues at coordinate 117,489,702 of NC_142064.1, forward strand.
TTTGAGAGAAATGAATATTACATGAGCAGAGTCACAGCTGAGAAAACTCATAAAACAAAAAACTATGTATTCATATAATTCAATAAACCAGATATATGTAATATTTGTTACCATATATCTTTTAAATGGCATTTGGGGGGGCACTTCAGAAACCCTGAAAAATTGGGGCAAAACACTGTGCACTTTGAAAAGGATTTAAAATAAGCATATTTAACCTGGCCCTTATTTTTCTCTTCATTAAAGCAACCTTTTTTTTCCCCAGGCCTCAGCACAAGCATGAAAAAGCAAATTTTCAGGCTGCTTTAATGAAGAGCAGAGAAGTATTGGGCTTGCACCAAGTCCAAAGTGCGTTTTCTAAATCACTTTCACAACATGTACAGCCCTGAAAGTTGCATTTATTAAACACTGATTTTAATCTGATTTTTACACAGTGTAGAAATAGCAATTTACATTACCTCTCATCTTTTTTTTTTTATATTGAATTTATATACCGCCCTACTCCCGAAGGACTCAGGGCGGTGAACAGCCATAGAATAAAATATATAAATACAAAATTTAGAATAAGATAAAACTAATTAAATAATTTGGCTGAACAAATTTAAAACCCCAATAATTTAAAACCAAATTTAAAATTTCCATTTAAAAAGGGGAAAGACTTAGGTCAGGCCAGCTTGATAAGAAAGTCTTGAGCGCGCGACAGAAGGTACGCAGATCCGGGATCCTCCGTATCTCCGGGGGGAGCTCGTTCCAGATAGTAGGTGCCCCCACAGAGAAGGCTCTCCCCCTGGGGGCCGCCAGTCGACATTGTTTGGCCGACGGCACCCGGAGGAGCCCCTCTCTATGGGAGTGTACTGGTCGGTGGGAGGCTATTGGTGATAGCAGGTGGTCCCGTAAATAACCAGGTCCTAAGCCATGGAGCGCTCTAAAGGTGATAACCAAAACCTTGACGCGCACTCAGAAGACCACCAGGAGCCAGTGCAGCTCGCGCAGGAGAGGTGTTACATGGGAGCGCCACGTCGCTCCCGTCACCACCCGCGCGGCCGCACTCTACGCCAGTTGGAGCCTCCAAGTGCTCCTCAAGGGGAGCCCCATGTAGAAAGCATTGCAATAGTCCAGACGGGAGGTGACGAGGGCATGAGTGACCGTGCGTAAGGAGTCCCGATCTAGAAAGGGACGCAACTGGCGGATCAGGCGAACCTGATGAAAAATCCTCCCGGTCACGGCCGTCAAGTGCTCTTCTAAAGACAGCTGTGAATCCAGGAGGACGCCCAAGTTGCAAGCCCTTTCTGTGGGGGCCAATGATTTGCCCCCAATAATCAGCGATGGCACCAGCTGACTATATCATCTCATTCCCTGCTTTAAAATACATTAAGAAGTATGCGGGGGGGGAGATCTCTCTCTCTCTCTCCCTCTCCCTCTCCCTCTCTCTCTCTCACACTCACACACACACACACACACACACACACACAAAGAAGTAGGTCTGGGTTGCCAAAATACAGAAATGCAGTGAGAGAAGATAGACACCATGACCCCAAAAGATTTACGTGTTCAAGTTATATGGTTATTTTTGCAATCAACAACTGCAAACCATGGTTTACAACAAAGCCTTTTATCAATACCTGAACATTTATGGTTTGATAAACCATGATTAAATAAATCAGAATAATCATAATATGTGACCTTAGCCAGAAACAATTGTCTCTGTTTTTCAGAATTAGGGGAAGTCTGTTAAAAGAAATTGGAGATGCATAAAATGTATAGCTTTCAGTATGGCTGCTAGTAATGGGGGTGTGGGGGTCAGGGGGAGCTTATACAGCAAGTGAAAGAAAAGAACAATATCTGGTCAGTGATTTATTTAGAGTCAGATGTTAATCATTTCTTTTGCCAACCTTGATTTCAGTTCTGTGATTATGATCCAAGGAGAACATCCTTTTTTTTCTCGCAGGCTTGGGCTATGGCTCAGGGCTGCATTCGGATAGCCCCGTCAAGCCGTATTACTTCACCATTTAGCATAGGATTCTCCGCTATGCATTGTACCAGATGAGCATATTCTTCTGGAGCCCCAAGGCGACTTGGGAAAGGCACCTGTCGTGACAGGAATGTCCGAACTTTTTCAGGAAGTGTCCCCAGTAGAGGTGTCTCAAAGAGCCCTGGAAGAAACAAAAGCCGCTCAGGTCTGCTCCTCCTGGTCCTACACCTTGTCACTCCTATTAAGCAGTAGCCCATAATGTACTGTGTGCTCTAGGAGTTAAGTATGGAGTTCAGTTTCCTAATAATCTTGTGCCATGCACTGCTGAAGTCTGAGATCTGATAAGGGATTGCTGAGGAATCCTTTGAACTACTAAATGAACAAAATAAAGTAAATTAGTGAAACGGTCAAACTTGATTATGAAAACGTAAGTCTGCATAATCTATTACATAACCGTAAGGCTTAAGTGTTTGAGGAAGCACAAGGTCATATGCAGATGGTCCTGCCATTTTAGGACTGAACACCTTTTAAAAGGTTGACTTTTCTCTCCTACGGTTTAGATTCAGGGTGGTTTTGGTTACCTGGTGCAATGGTAACAACACGAATGCCAAGAGGGGCAAGATCTCGGGCGATGGGCAGGGTCATTGATACAATGCCTCCTTTGGAAGCCGAATAGGCAGCCTGTCCCACCTGCATAACGAAAAAAGGGCTTAATTACCTCAAAATGACATAATAAAACATACTCACTTGCTAAGAGCATACAGATCGTCCTCAATTTACGGCCACATTTGGGCTTGGAATTTATGTTGCTAAGTGATGTGGTCATAAAGTATAGCATCACATGATCATGTTGCTTATCTATGGATGTGAGGGTGATCTGGCTGCAACATCTGTCACCCTATTGATCGCCAGGGTTAACTACAGCAATTCTTGGCGTCATGGTTGTTATAACTCCAGATGTGCTGGTTGTTAAGTAGGAGGTAGAGTTCCAAGTAAGGTGCATGGGGATGCCACGGGAGAATGGGAGAGGCTCTGGGATGCCCAGCACAAGCCATGCAAGAGTTGGGGGGAGATTTTGCAGTACAATACAAGGTCAGAGGCCGGGGAAAAGAGGATGCAGCATGCATGAAGGCATGGATGTGAACATAGGGAAGCTGGGAAAAGAATACACTGCAACTCCAAGACACTTGGTACACACAGCTCTGGGGATGCAAGAAGCTCCTATGATACAACACAGTGCAAAGCCCAGCCCCAATAATGCAGCTGAAAGTGACTTATTCACATGCCATGGGGTCATGTCAAAAAGAAGAAACCCCTGAGCTACAGCACAACACCCAGCCAAGTCCAGCAGCATGATATAAAGGGGCTTCTTGCTGTCCTGGGAAGCTGCAGCTGCCCCAGCTGAGTCCCAGCTTCAGTCGCCCTTACCATCCTGCACTCTACCACCCAGCTAACTTTCAACACCTCTTCTTACTCCTGGTGACACTGGTGAGGCCTGCCTAACCTGGCCTTTTCCAAGACAGCTGCTGGCCATGTCCCAGTCTTTCCCAGGTCTCGTCAGGAAACTGCTATGCACAACCTGGGGAAGAATGTGGCCAGCAGCTGCCTTGTGAAGGGCCAAGGTGAGTCAATAGTGGGAGAAAGAAGATAGCAAAAATCAGTTAGGACATTAAGGGCTGCAGAGTGCAAGGGGCCAAAAGGGCAGATGGGAGGAAGAAAGATGGGTAGGAGGAGCTGAATTGCCCCTGTAATCATAAGTGCAGGCAATCTGCCAAACTCCTGAATTTTGATAACATGACTGCAGCGGCTATAAACAGCTGTAATTTTTGAGACCAGTTGTAAGTCCCTTTGTTCAGCCCCATTATAACTCTGAGCAGTTGCTGAACAAATGGTCATAAGCAGAGGAAGTGTATTTTGAAACATAGAAGGAAAGTTCTGATTGGAATGCCAAACAGCATTGCGATAAAGTTGCTGGAGTTAAGGAGAGCCAAAGGAAAAGAAATGGCAAGAAAGAGTGAACTGGAAATAAAAGTGCTGGGGCCAACTAACTTCAAATGTAGGTTTAATGCAGGTGGCATTTAAAAATCACATGAGGCATGGCATGCTGACACTCCACACCAAGGAGCATAAGCCATATTATACCTTCTCCCCCAGCCCAACTGTTCTATTGTCCTTCAGGTCTAGAAGGTCACTTAATTGAATTAATGGTTAACTCTCTTGCTATATTGATATGATCAATTATTTTGCCCCCTCCCCAAAATCTGGTTTCTGAAGCAGCCATACTTTAATGCTCCTGTATTGTAAGAACATTGACGCGTTCATCTATACTCATTCTATTTAAATTATGGCCTTTGCCAATGAAGCTACCCCTGATTAAAGAAAGTTTATTTTAGGATTTACCTGGCCATCATAGGCAGCCACGCTGGCAGTGTTGATAATTACTCCTCTCTGTCCATCTGAGTTTGGCTCGTTTTTACTCATCACACTTGCAACTAGACGAATCACATTGAATGTCCCAACAACATTGACCTGAAAAACACAAATGAAATCCAAGAACTTAAAATCTTGATTATGTTTCCCTCACCCAAGCCAGCACTGCCAAGCAAGATCATTGCATCAGCACAACAGAAGAAACTAGTGGCCAATTAAATACTATGCTTTTGTTCTGAATGGTCCTCTAACAGAATAGTCAATTCTGCCAATGTTTACATAGCTATTATGAAAGCATCCACATCCAAGGAGGAGGAATTTGCAGGTTTGGGAGAAGGCAAAATATTCTCAAGACAAAACCTGGATTAAAAAATGTACTGGAGCTTTAAAAACTATTAAAACCCCCAGTAAACTTGCTCAGGTGATAAGAAGTAGAGAGGAGCTAAGAATTGGGTGGTGAAAGGGCATAAAAAACAGCATACTAGTTGGCTAACAGCATACTAGTTGGCTAACGTCCTGAAGAGGAGTACTACAACAATTTTAAAGCAATTTAACTGATAAGTTATCTAAGTCCTTCCTGCCAAGATTGCTTCCCCCCATTAGGTCTGGCAGGAGATACATGTTCTGTCTATTAAGGAGCACTATCTGGCAGGGCCCAGAAAGAGACTTTATTCTCTTATGGTACCCATCCTTTGGAAGATCATCCCCCCCAGAGAGCACACTGGTCCCAACCCTACTTGCCTATAGCAAGGCATGGTTTTGTCACTGAGCTTGAGAATCCCAATGTGTGGCAGAGGCCATACAATCTTTGTGTTGGTTCTATTTTTACCTTAGTTGATGATTATCTCTGTGTTGTTTTTTATTGTTAAGGCAGCCATGTTAATTTTAAAAATAATAAATTGGAAGTACTTGGAATAAGATCAAACAAATGTATAACGAGCTAAGGTGTCTGTCTCACAACATACTCACATTGATGACTCTATGGAAGTCCTCCAAACTATGACAATGATCTTTATGCACATTGTATGTCTTGAATGCCACTGCAATCCCAGCACAGTTCACTCCCATATCTACATGTCCAAATTTCTCCTTTGCTGTGGTGAGTGCAGCCTTCACATCTAACTCTGATGTCACCTGAATAAAGACAGTTTTGAGAGTATGATCCAGGTGTGCTGTTACATTCTTTTTCCACATCCCTACTCACACCTGGGGAGAAAGCCCCAGCTCCCCATCAAATAAACTTTACATCAGCTGGAGTAAAGATGCATCTGTCTCCCAGTGATTTGGCCACGCTTTCGCCATCAGATGTTGGCAGGTCCACAATCACAGCACTGCCTCCCTGTTGTATTAATCGTTCCACTGTGGCACGGCCCAGTCCAGAAGCCCCACCGGTCACAAAGCCAACCATGCCCTGGTGGGTAAAGAAAATAATAAGATTACTATCTCACAGGGGTATTGTTGTGGAGAAAATAGGAGAAGGAAAATGTGTTGGATATGTTTGCCACCGTGAGTTATTTGTAAAAATAAAAGGTGGGATACAAATAAAGAAACAAAATAACTACAGACTTGATAGGCAGTACGATTGGTAATGCAATACAATCCCATGCTTCTCATAACTAGGTAACTGCCTCGAGACTTCCCTCAGTATAAAAGGCAGTCCAATATTTCCCAAAGAAAAATTTCCTCTTTCTTCTAGTTTCTTTGCTTTAGAGAAAAGCAAGAGTAATGAGTCTCAAGTCCTTTCTCCCCTCCTCTGCCCTGGATCTTTTTCTCCAGGCAACAATGGTAACAGAATTGCCTCATCTGACCATTTGGGAAAAGAGATTCATCCTGGACAAGTTTAGTACAGAAAAGTGGTCAGTTTGTAAAATGACTATTTTCTCAGCAAAACTGTCTCGCATCTGTCCGTATGAGAAACAAAAGCTAACTCCATAACCCCTTGAGGGAGTGGGGAGTCTGCTTTTATTTGCATTTGTTCAGCCTGCCAACAGTTAAAGGGCAGAAAAACATAACTTTCAGAAAGATATCAGAGAAGGTTTCTTCCATATGTTTTACCAAATATGTATTCAGCTGGAAGAACACTTCTTGGCAGTGGCATTATTTGATCTACGGAGATTCTCAATTATCCAGGTCATGGTTGTCTCAAAAATGCTTTTCTAAGGCAGCTAGACTTTTCTTGGTTTGGTTTCTCATCCAAGAAGCGAAACGTTTTCAAAGAAAATACCAAGAAAGGCCAGTTATCTTTTGGAAAAGCATCTCTGGACAACGTATGATCTGATTAAATATTAACCGTTTGCTAGATTAGGAAAAATGCTTGAAATTCTAATACAGTTGAAACTGATCTATGACGTATGTATTGCATTTGCTTTGATTGTACTGTATTTCCTACTCCAGTACATTATTTCTTAGGATAATTACCGGTACATAAAAAACTCCGAATTCTAAAATGGAATGTTTTTTTCAGATCCTCCTTTCCGCCACCCAAGACAGGGAATTTATCCCTCTGGTCCCTTTCTCTTGCTCGATGACGGTGATGGTGGGGGTCTCCCCTAATTTCTCGTTCCCTACCGCGATCTTCCGTGGTATTAACATGGATCCCCTCCGTCCCCCCCCACAACTCCATGCCCAAGTGCAGTCGCGGCGTCCCACATGGTATTGCCTATTTATTACCTTCAGGGTCCTCAATGCTGCCGCCATGCTGCTCTGCAAAGGGTCAACTTTCAAGCCCCGCCTCCTAGAGAAGCGGAGACGGAAACGGCGGTGAGAGTTGGTTGATGATAAGGAGGTGGTACGTTAAGTCCTCAAGTTTGGTCCTCGTACTAAATCCTACCTTTAGCCACAGAAACCTGTTCTTCTTTGGTTTTATCCACACGTCTATGTCAAGTCAGAGCTCGTTGAAGAACCTCTTCATTCGGCAAAAGGGCCATTTTCATCCTGGTTCAGGACGTTAGAGCGCAATCTTACATAGACAGCATTAGGATGCTGTTTGTTTTTTTTTTTTTTTGGCAAGAGTGCCTCTAAGAGAGAGTTGCGACAGTATTCAGCTAAACTCAATCGCTCCCTGGGGTGAGTGTGTAAAATTAGAGACTTTTAAGTACTCTGAATCAGGTAGGTGGTTATGCTGATGAAGTGAACCTATTCTGACAAATCGAGAGCAGTTAGGTATTTGGCTGGAAAACTACAAAGCTAAACTAAAAAGTAAAAAAATAAAAACACTCTATAAAAAGGTAGTGGCAATCTACGTGTATATTGGTGCCAAGAAAACCACATAGATGTGCCCAAAAAAGTAACCAGGAGTGGAGCTTACATACAAGTCACTCTCCATGAACCCAAAATTATGGATGTGTAAATATTTTCATTCAATTGTATTATTTTTCTCAGCAGTATTAATGCCCAATATTTAGCTTTTGGCTAAAGTTAACATAGAAGCCATGGCTTACTTTTAATATATTTAGGTGGTCCTATTGCTTGTCCAATGAGCATGCATTTGTAGCCCCATTTTACATTAGATATCAGGGAGTCAAGATTACCTATAAATGTCAAACATGCTCTTAGTAGCAAATTCAGATTTATGCAAGTATATTTCCCATTCTGATATCTTCCAGCTCTGTGAGGAAGCATGAGACATTAAATTTTGGAATTATGGAAATTCAGGAGTTGGGAAGGATGGTATTAAACTTTTAAGAAAAATGTATGTAAAACTTTATAAAAATGTATATTGACATATTTAATGTAGTATAAATCTAAATAAGATTTTTTTCAGTTTTGCTTCATGACTCCTTGTAAAATTAGGTATTTAGTAGCAATATTCACTCTCTAATTTGCTCAGTTGGAAAGAGGGAAAGAGAATGACTAAGGGTTGTAGAAATTACTAGGTTTAGTGTTAAGATAAACAACTTGGTTATCAATTTTACAATGTTGTAAATTTACCACATTAAAAAAAAAATCCATAGTCAAAGTTGCTAATATATACAATTAGTTAGGCTGATGGCTATGAAAGAACATAAAAAGGACAGAAAATATGGAAATTCAACTGACTCTGGAAATCAATATTTGCTTCTAAATGTTACTTATATGCAACTTATATAGGAGACCGTAAATAAAATCATTAGTTGGATCTGGATCACAATAGAGGAGGTATCCATCCAGACAAATTGTATCACTTACTAGCAACACAGAAGTTTTTCTTTCCAATTTGCTTTAAGTTGTTTGTGTGGACTGTGTGTTTTGTACCATTTTATTCTCCTATTCCATCAAACTCTCTAGCTTAACCCAAAGTAAAACCAGGTACATCTAATCAGTCACTGTGCTATTAGCAACTGGCAAAATTTATAACTCATTCATGAAGTAGTGTGATGGCTGCAGATTTCATTTACCATGAGTTTGATCTATGTAACAGATTTCAGGAAATATAGATGTATGAATGACAGCTGCCAAATTTGAATTGGTAAGCTATAGTATCTATCATTGATATAGTAACAATAAATTTTTCTAGTCAGGTATGTGTAAAGTTAAAATGAAATAAACCATTATGGAGAACAGGATGTTCCAATAATAAATGCACTTAATTATTCACTAGCTATGAAGCTCCAACACACATGCTTAAAAACAAAACTATTCATAAATTGTATTAACACAAATTATAAAAGACAACCTTTCAAATGGGAAAAGTGTATTTCAAGCTATGGAGAAGAGTAAATTTATTATTTTGCTTTGTAACCAATTTTTGAATTTTCAAGCAGTCAAGATGTATTTTTCAGGATATATTACATATGCTCAGTTGCTCTACTTTTTTCCTAGGGAAAAAAACCAACGGAACCGTCTTTCCAAGTTGAATCACTTCAGAACACACACAAAAAAGACTGCATGTTTAAATGCTTCCTAATACCAGCCTTCTCATATACTTGAAATACTAGCATCTCTATGAGAAATTGAAGATACAATAGTTCATCCTAATGAACCTGTCTCCACACCTATCTCCACACATCAAAAACATGCAAGCATATTTAGTCTGATGCTCAGGAATGATTGTATTATCCCTCCACTTAAAGATGCTAAATGCAATTTACTCCATAAAAAAGGCCACATTGAACCATTTCTAAGAAAGTTATCATGTCCTGACTTTTTACACGAGGTATGCATTTCTCAATGAATATTTCTTTTTAAAAAGTACTGTTCTAGAATTTACTATTTTTTTTACCATCAAACTTCCTGGTGTTTTGCAATTATAAGTTTGCAATAAGTTTAGATTTTTTAGTTAAGTATTGAATTGTAAAAACATATCAGCATGGATTACCAACAGCTCAGAAGAAAAAAATTTAGTTATACAAGTAGACTATGCTTAACAACTGCCCTATTTAGCAATTGTACAAATTTACAACAGCGCTAAAAAAATAATTTTATGACCAGTCATTTAACTGTTGCACTGTGCCTGCAGTCATGTGATCAAAACTTGGGAGTTGCACAACTGGGGGGAGGGTATGTACAATTGTCAGTGTCCCACTGTCTTGTGATTGACATTGGTGCGCTTTGCAACTAGCTTATAACAAGTAGTCAATTGAGAAACCAACAGTAAAATTGCAAGTTGCTTTGATGCAGCTATTCTTAAAACCAACATTGCTTTGCTTTAACAACTGAATGGGAAGTGACATCCTAAATCCGTTATGGATATGATGTTTCACTTAGTGATGATGTTGTTTACCATCAGAGTTGCTGATCCCAATTGCACTAGGTAAGTGAGGACTACCTGTAACGCAAAATTTCATATTCACTTTTTTCTTTTGTAACTCATATTCTTCCTTCACTATTTACTCCATGCCAGTTCTCCTGAACAGAAACAAAACTGTTACAGAGAAAAGCATATATAGTATAATTTGTCTGTATACCCTCACTTACATATGCATTATGAGCACAGAATATGAGGCTATAGATGTCCAAAATAAAACAGTCACACGCCAAATTGGAAAGCGCTTTGTACATTAAGTGCTTTTTTTATAATAAAAAAAAGTACAAAGTCCTGATACGAAATATACAAAAAAATCAGCCAAGGAAAATGGTTGCCTTTCTACAAATATCAGTAGCATTGCATAGAACAGCCTCTGTGGGGTATAGGGAATGGGCAAATCCAACTGGGTATGATGCTTTAGGAACATTGCTAGGAAATTGTCTGCAGTTATACATAAAGTACACCGGAGCATAAAATCACATATACACGTTGTTGCTAGAAACATCTTGCCATTGCTTTCATGTACTGAAGCATTGGAGAAAGTATCAAACACAAGAATAAGCCATCATCACAGCCCTTTTCCTTGCATTAACAACCCCAAGGAAAATACTGTGCAACCAGAGCTATTATTGCTTCAGCTAAGCCAATGGGTGCAAGGTTGCCATTTAACGAGCTATTACAAAGTCAGTTTGAATGGCAGAGCCCTGCATTGGCAATGGATGAGTCCCAATTGGTTAGGCCCGACCCTCAATGTGGGAAAAGCAAGGCTGGGATTATGTTTTGATGGCATGAGGCACTGGTCGGCCGCTAGCAGGCAGACTAAAGCTAAAATATATACAGGGGGAGTAGAATCCTTATAAGCAGAAGTTCAGGGAAGGTGCGAAAAGCCAGCAGCTTAATAATGCTGAATGGAAAAAGGAAACCCTGAGCTGTTTTAAAAAGGCCTCTGGGCAGACAAGACCCTGAGTAGCCACCAGGGGACAGGGCAAATAAGCGTACAGCCCCCACACAGGCAGGTAGGAGAAGATGCTAAGCATCAAACAATTAAGGGGGTGCTTGCACACAGTGCCCCCAAAAGGGCAGAGAGAGAAATGCAGTCAATACAATAAATAAAGATACAAAATAATCTATGTGACCGCTGCTGATACACTCCATCTTTTGCCATGTCCAAGTGCAATTGGTCAGCATCAAAGTGCCACTGAGGTCCCCATAGGAAAGTCCAACCAGACACACTGTTCTTTTATAAGCTAATCTAGCCATCTTCTTCCACCTCGGAATCCTTCCCATCTGGCTCCTCTCGGGAGGACTTGGATCCAGCAATATCATCTTCTTGGCCACTTAATACCTCTTCCACCACTTCACCTGTGTTAGTAAATAAGATATGTCAATATTTGAAGCAGCTGATGAAAAATACTCCTTTACCCATGTTTCCAATATTTAATTGACGGAATCCCAAGACCTGCACTATAAAATATAACACTGCAACTTCAAAAGATCCTCAAGGAAATGGATCATCTGGATCTGGGATTGAAGGAATACAACCTCCTGATCCTCCTTTATTTCTCAGTGGCTTTTGATACCATCAATCATGGTATCCTTCTGGGCTGGCTCTGAGGGATATTTTGGGGTGGGGGGCATCTGGTGGAGAGACATTGTTCTTCAGTGGTGTTCTTCTTTTCTAATAAGGTTGATTCCAGTCAGTGAAGTGGAAGAAAATCTGCTTGGAAGTCTCTCCTGTGAAACACCTTAGACCCTTTCTTCTCCCCACTTTCCTTTAATCTACATGAAACTGTTGGGAGAGGTCATTTACTGAAAGATTAGGTATCTGTTGCCTAGTTATATACAGATATCATCAAACAGATGCCATAGAAGTGCTGATTTAGTGTTTAAAATTTCTCAAGAAAGGAATGGACTCTAACTGAATTCTTCATAGCGGGAACAACTTTGAGTCTGTAGGCCAATGACTTCAGGACATCATCATCTTTGGCTCTGAATTAGACTATGAATTCCTGCTCAGAGATGGGGGGCAAATTGGTAGTCCTACTGAACTCAAAGCTTTTGCTCAAGTAGCTGGTGACAACTATGAAAGGGAAGGCTATTGCCCAATTAGGGCAAATTGCTCTGTCACCCATTGCCCCAGTCACCTCTACTTTGGATTATTGTAATGCATGCTACATGAGGCTTTGAAAAGCATTTTCAAAAGCAAAATGCAGCAACCTATGCAGGTATTTATCATTCATTATACCTCAGTGACCACACTGCTTCAGGGCCTGCATTGGTGCCAATTAGCTTCTGGTGGGATTCAAGGTGCTGACTGTCACCTTTAAGATCTTCCATCGATGGTGAATGACCATCACCATCTCTATTTCAGATTGCTATATGATGAAACCTGGCAAATGGGCATTTTAGTCACTGTTCCCACAATTTAAAATTCCTTGCCTACAGAGATCGGCTCTACACTTTCTGGATTTCAGGAAAATTGTTAAGACCTGGCTTTCCCATTTAGCCCAGGATGAAGACATGCTTTGAATACAGTATAGAAATACATTTATGGGCATATGATTTTGTATGTTTTTTTCTTATTTCTTGTGGTGTTGAGATTTTTCTTATTTTTCTATAAATCGGGTGGGCAACTATGGCCCTTTTATGACTTGTGGACTTCAACTCCCAGAATTCCTGAGCCAGCCATGTTAGCTCAGGAATTCTAGGAATTGAAGTCCACAAGTCATAAAAGGGCCATAGTTGCCCACCTTTGCTATAAATGTATAATTTTTATTGAGAGGTTCCTTTTATGATGTCCCTGATTGTTAGCTGCTCTGAACCTTTAGGAATGAACAGCGAAGTACAGCTAGTCCTCAACTTACAACCATTTGTTTAGTGATAGTCTGAAATTACAATGGCACTGAAAACAGTAACTTATGACCGTTACGACCGTTGCAGTATCTCCATGGTCACGTGATCAAAATTTGGCCAGTTGGCAACTGGCATGTATTTATGACAGTTGCAGTACCCTGGTGTTATTGATCACCTTTTGGAACCTTCTGACAAGCAAAGCCAACGGGGAAACCAGATTCATTTAACAACCGTGTTACTAATAACTGCAGTGATTCACTTTATAACTGTGGCAAGAAAGGTCATAAAATGGAGCAAAACTCACTTAACAACTGTCTGTTAGCAATGGAAATTTGGGCTCAATTGTGGTTATAAGTCAAGGACTACCTGTATCAGCATGTACTTATTTACTTATTTAAACATTTATATAGCTGCCCATCTTATAACAAACTCTGGATGACTCATAATTATTCTGTATTTCAGATCCAAAGGCTATATCATTTTATGAGGAGCAGTTGCATTTCACCATTACTTACCTTGTCCAGTCTCTTCTTCATCTATGATCTCATGGACATCTGCCACCCCATCTTCCTCATCTTCGCCATCATCATCCACAATCACAACAAAGTCATCACCATTTTCTGTCTCACTAAACATAAGGGAAGGAGGGAGTGTATCACCATTTATCTATCATCTTCTGCGGACTTCCCAGCTGTATACCACGAAGCCCTGTCTTCATGAAGTCCACTTCTCCTACGTCTCTTTAGTTCTCTCCTCCTACGTCCTGCTGCCACAAACCTAGACAAAAATCTATATCCACACACAATGGCAGGCTTAGATTCTTGCCAAAAGTATCACTCATACTATAATCTCCATAACAAGGAACCAAGTAACTGCCTGATTCTTACCTGTCTTCTTCACCATTTTCACCACCTTCCCCCATCAGGTAGTACTGAAGTGGATTGGGCCACAGGTCTTCTTTAATGATCTAGAGAAAACAGAAGAGTGTGACAGCTAAAAGGGCATACTGATGCAACAAACATTTTAGAGGGTGTGGTCCACCAGTGCTGACAATGGTGGATGCTGAGGCTTGAGCAACATTTGGGGAGCAAGTTCCCATCAATGGCAGTATAGTCCCACCTCAGCAATGCGATCTCCTGCAGGAAAGCTATGGTCACAGAACCAACTGAAGAAGCTGCGGCTCATTTCAAAGTTCTTCTGGCCATGAGCTAGTGGATCCTGGCCACGCCACCAGCGAATTGGTGTAGAATGAGAAACTAATCTCCCTGGAAAGGATGGGGAAAAAACCATACAGCTGTAAAGAAATGCATGTCAAATATGACCTTTCATCCCTCAAAACTCTGTCCCTTTGTGCATACCAGAGGAACCACACTGGAACTCCTTCACAATGACCTCATTCTGGAAATAGGGATTGCTGCTGAAGTAGAACTTTATCTTGCAGCCTGACTTTGCATGGGTGAAATCCACAACCTACATATCAAAGAACACCATAATCATAACATTAGCAAGGTACTGCCACAGTGTCTGGATGCAAATAATCACACTACAGCTTATTAGCCTGAGAGTTCATCACCACTGGATTAATACTACTGGAAAAGCCTACACTGACAGAGTAGCAAGGTACTTTTTATTACCACCCTTACTTAGTTCACTATGGGGACTTTCAACAGGAAAGAATTCAGAAATGTCAACAGCAATTTAATTGCTTTCATTGATAAATTCAATTTCAAGCTAGTTTCTAGACTTAGACTAATTTTGTCTTTAAATGTACACTAATTGGTATACGTTAAAATGAAATTTCATTGCATACAGCTCTCAAAAGGGTCACCACCTCCAATATACACTACATAAAAATAAGCACAACTTTGTTGAAATCACCTGCAGATTAGTCATATAGCTCAAAATGTCTTCATCTCGGTCATTGATCATGGCTGAAAGCTGAGGATGGTTGAGAAACTGCAAAGTTAATGTCAAGGAGAAAAAGAACATTCAAACTATTCTAAACTTTTCAGAAAGAGGGCAGGATACACATATAATGCAAACAGATATTCTAAACCTATATGCAGCATTGCCATGTACTAAAGTACGCTCTGCCACGAAAGAACCCAAACTCCACATATTTTACCTTCCCCAGTTATTTCCTTGAGTGTTGCCCCTAATGAAATATTTTACAAAGGAAGGATGTGGCATTAACCCATTGCTACATGGATCAATGACCAACTCAGCATAACAGAGCTTCAAAATGTTCTTCACCTTCTTTGCACTACTGGACAGTACTATATTTCCCTCCCATTTCTAGCAACCCTTTCCCAACAGCTAGTAGCAAAGATAGGATACAGCAGTGACCCAGAAACCGGGGATGTTTTGGATGATGATGTTGCGTCGCTCCAGATGTGGGCGCCGCATGTGACTGAACTTTGCTTTGAGCTGGGCAAAGGCACGGTTGGCCTGCTGATTTACAGCTTCCAGTTCCAGCTGCACAGCCTCCAGGGCTTCCAAGTACTGCTCGGTTTTGCGAGTGGGTTGCTGTTTTCCTCCCTCTTCCTCCTCCTCTTCTTCCTCCTCGTCGTCGTCATCGTCGTCCTCCTCTTCCTCCCCCACCGAAATGACGGAGCACTCGTCCTCCGCCGCTTCAGCTGCTACCTCAGCAGCCCTGCGCCTCTCCTTGGCATCCTTCCTCTTTCTCTTGGTTTCCCGGCCATCCTCATAGTCGTCGCTCGCACCGACGGCGGCTTCCGCGTTCCTCCGCTTCGGCCTGGCCGGTTCCACGCCCCCCGCTGCGCTTCCTTGGTCCTCGTCGGAGGACGCCTCCCCATCTCCCTTGGCTCGGCCGTACCGAGTCTCTAAACCCTGCCCCGCCGAAGCGCTTCGCTCCCCGACCTCAGGGCCGGTTTCGCGCCCCCCCTGCTGGCCGGCCGTTTCCAGGCTCCTCGATTTCGCTGCGGAGCTTCCGTGCGCCTCCTGCTGGTTGAGGATTTCAAAGCTCCCGCCGCCCCAAGCCGTCATTTCGGCCAGAGCTTGGGCTGCCTCCGTTTCCTTCTGCAGTTGACAAGCCGGGTCTAAGCGCCGCTGCTTAGGGGATGGGGGGCCCCGGTCCTCACCGCCCTCGCTCATGGCAATTCAACTCCGGTTCCAACGACAGAGCCAAATCCGAAAGGGGCGGGCAAAAAGCCGCGAGTCTGCCCAACCGTCGGTGGCACGACAGGAGGAGAAGTAGGGTGGGGGAAGGGCGCCAGGGAAACGGCCTCTTCCAACCGCCTCAGCGCGAGAATCCTGCGCAGCTCCTCCTGATTGGTCAGCGGCGATCGAGAACTGGCCACTGGGACAGAAGCTGCCTCGCTCATTTGGATGATCCCAACGCGGATTGGCTGGCTCCGGGAAGCAATCGAAGAAAAGATCCCGCCTTATCTTAACCCCACGTGGGAGAAGTAAGGTTTGATAGGCCCGCGGTTGCCAGATTTCGTTCCTTCGCCGTCGGTGGCCTGCTTCCCTTTTACCGACCTTGTTTCGGTCGAGTCAGTCGCAGATGAGGCAGTGACGCGGTCGTTCCTGGAGCGATCGTCCGAGCGGCGCATGCGCGGCGACATTTCGGACGCTCTTCACCCCCTTGGGGCATGCGCTCTGAGAGACGAGTGCCGCTATCTGTCTAGCATATGCCGAGTGGCTAAGCAGGGAATAGGTCGTGGTGGGTTTGGACTAAGAGGTGTAGGGCCGCCTATACGCTTCCCTCCAAGATAGCTGTATGCGTCTGCAGAGATAGCAACGCCGGGAATTATCAGCCGGCGCATCCTGGGTGTGGTGGGCTCACATAACTCCCCAAAGAGATTGGTGGGCGGGAGATTGAGAAACCGTTTCGCCAGCAATGTGCATGCATTAAAGCATTAACCACTGGATGATATGCGGATGGCTGTCCCCTTTCATTGTCTGAGGAGTGGGATAGGCAAATTAAAAAAAAACCGCCAAATCCAGTCTAATCATGTGGCTGACTACCCACCATAATATAATTGCCAAAAGAGCAAGGATAAGTGAAGCTTGTGGCATTCATTCATTACTTCCCAGCTTCTTAGAAGTGTTTCCCTTTTTATCCCATTTTCAGTTCATTCTGCTAATTAACGTCTTCTGATGTCCTTTTTTTTTAAATAGAGCCTTGCTTTATTTAATGCAGGTAGTCCTCAATTTATGACCACAATGAAGCCCCAAATTTATGTTGCGAAATTAATGTAATGACACAGAGCCTTGAACCTATTGCGCAATATATAAAATCTGTCTCTGATTAATCTAAAAGTTGTGTTTGTCTTATTAAATCCACAACAAAATGAGACATTTGTTAAATTAGTTTTGCCCCATTTTATGACTTTTCCACATTTGTTAAGTGAATCACTGCAGTTGTTAAATTAATAACACCATTATTGAATGAATCTGGCTTTCCCATTGACTTTGCTTGTCAGAATGTTGCAAAGGGTGATCATGTGACACTGGGACACTGCAACTATCATAAATGTGAGTCAGTTACCAAGCATTCAAAATTAGATTAGGTGACCATGGGGATTCTGCAATGGTCATAAATGTGAAAAATAATCATAAGTCACTTTTTTCAGTGCCTTGTAACTTTAAACGGTCACTAAACAAACTCTTGTAAATCAAGGACTACCTGTACAATGTCACAGGTAGTCACTGACTGCCTCATGCCTTAAATTGTGTTAGCAGATATGGTGGAAAAAAAACCCTTTTACTACCAATTCTTGCATTTACAATCGTCACAGGATCATGTGATCACCATCAACATGCATTTCAACTGGCTTGTGACGAGCAGAGTTAATCGTTAAGCTAGAAGTAAAATTGCAAGTCACAGTCATGATTTGTTTGGTTATTGACTATGCTGCACTTAATTTTTTAAGGGGAAGTAAGGATGAAGGCTATTGCAGTGCTTTAATTTTCCATCTAGTGACCAGGCACTTAGCAAACGAGTTACCAGTCTTAATTGTAGTTGCTATTTAATATATAAGAACCACCTGTAATCCAGACCAGGAGAACTAAGTGGAGGCTATTTGGGCAACCAAAAAAAGCATAATTTTAAAAAAGAAACATGTCCAGCCAGAAAAAAAAACATATTTAAAAATGCCCAAGAAAAAAATTCAACAGGGTCTTTGCAAACATCTTGACACTAGATCTGGGAGAAGATCCAGGTTTTCAGAGATTTGTGGACCATTTAAAGCAGCAGTCCTCAAGCTTTCCGGCTGTGTGGACTGGTGGTTTCATGCATGTGTGCGCCACTTGCACAAATTCAGCTTCACATGCTCGCATGCTCACCTGCCGCCTGCACGGCCTGGTTCCCAACACACCCTTGCTCCCAACACACCCTGCGCAGCAGCACCGGGCTGTGGCCAGGGAATTGATGGCTTCTGATGTATCTCCAGGAAGAAGTTGTTCCAGGACAGATGAATTGCAATAGAAAAAAACACATTTGCCTTCATTCGTGAGAAAAGACACACTTCCTTGATTTGTAATATGACATTTAACTGAAGGGACCAGAGCATGCACACACTGCAATCATACTGGATGAGCAGAAACAATTGGAGACAGGTGCTACTTTGAGTAACCTAATCCTATGCCATAATGGGCTTTAGTGATGATCAATATCTGGAATTGCACTCAATTCAAGCCAACGTAACGTATACAACTTGGAAACTATGAATGCACATGAGCATAGTTATAAGCCTCCTTTACTACCTGGATCTTTGAATAGTGAACTAATTGTAGTTTCTGAATCTCTTCAAGGGCAGCCTCATTTACAGCACATTGCAATAGTCCAGTCATAAGGCGACTAGGACATGAGTAATCATCTGAAGGGTATTCTGATAAAGAAAAGGGCACAGCTGGCACCAAGATGGAGTTATACAAAATGTCTCCTGGCCACAGATGTCACCTACTCTTTAAGCAGTAATTATGTGTATAGCACGACCCTTAAATTACATGTGCAACTCCATCCAAGACCAAAGATGAAAACATCTCAGAACCAGAGGCCCAAACAACCACAGCCACTCTGTTCCTCCCTTCACCTGCACAGCCTGTGGTTGAGATGGGTGTCATAAACTTATTGGTGATGGAGATTCTCAATAATCCAGGTCATGGTTGCCCCAAATGTGTTTTTTTTAAAGGCAACTGGACTTTCTTATTTTTTTTCTTGAAAACGTTACACTTCTCATCAGATTCTGGTTGATGACTGCAAAGAATGTAACAAACAGATGCTGCAAAAAATACAAATCAAGATATAAATATAAAAACAACCAGTGCTAATGGCCAGATGACTGCAAAGAATATAAATCCTTCCTTTCCCCACCATTCAGTCAGAACTGAAAAAGTTTCTTGGATGGGAAGCAAAATGTTTTCAATAAAAAAAATTAAGAAAGTTCAATTGCCTTTTTGAAAAAAAAGCACCTTTGGGATATACTGGTGCCTGAACCTTTACCTTCAGATCACCTTACTGAGTGTATTCAAAGAGATGTTAAACAGAAGAAGCAAGAATCTTGCCCTGAGGCCCCTCATGCATGAGGGGATGCAAGTGCAATCTCCCCCTACTAGAACTGACCACTGATGGAGAAGAGGCACTGCAACAAAGTGCCCCCCCCAGACATTAACAACCAGTTCAGAAGGATACTGTGGTCAACATTATCCAAGGTTGCTAAGAAATGAAGACGCATAAGGATGGAAACACCATCCTCATCCCATTTCCACCAGAGGTCATAACAAGTGCAACAAATGTCTCAATACTGTACCCTGGTTTGAAATCCAACTGAAATGGGCCCCAAGAATTATTGTAGTTTTTGGCATGAAATTTTGACTGTGCAAATATAGGAGGCTCTAAAAGTTGTCCATTGTAGTAAATAATACTGTAGATAGATTCAGGAAAAGAATGATAATTAGAAAATACAACAAGCTATAATTTCAGCTTGTGCCATCTCCAGCAAGGTGGTCATTAGAAACAGAAGAGATTTCCTTAGCTGTTCATCTTTGTTGGATTGTAATCTGAAATTACAGCCAACATAAAGTCCAATGGAGAACCCAGGGCACCAACCTACATCATGAATTCTACAGGAATTCATTCAATACAGAATTTGCTGTATTGTTGAATAAGAATAGGATGACCTATAGGCTGACAAGAGACCATTTCCTATCACTGAGTTGTTACCCATTTTTAAATTTCATGGCATGAAATTTATTGCTTTCATTGGCAATCCTATTATTGCCTTTGTACCCAAGTCATCACCAGCCATCTGATTTCCAATATAATGGAGATAAATTCAAAGAGTTTTTATACATCTGATTGATGCTTTTGCTAGAATAAGGAAGAAAATGCTACTTTAACAAAGGATGACTCATGGGCTAGGAGTGAGATAAAGGCAATGTCATGGGAATGTGGTAGGAAAAAAAGGTTGCCAGGCTATGTTTCAGTTGAAGTTAGGTACAAATAAAGAAAGGCTAGGCAAAATTAAAACTATTTCCCCAGTGCTGTCCTCCTTATTTTCTCATGCTGAATATAATTGCAAGCTAAAGTATTTCAAGGCATGATGAAAACTGCACATTGAAATTAGATAATTTCTTGTTTCTGACTTGTGGCATACTTACAGAAATGGCTAGCTGCCAATGGCACAGAATTCTCTGCATTTGCTTACTGAAGCTTTTATATGTGTAATGGAATGTGTGGATGACCTTGAGAGACAAGAAGAGATGCTACCTAGGAAACAATAAGAGAGGCAGGACCCCCAGTGGATTAACAATCAGAGGAAGAACCTTAGGAAGGTCATGCCCTAATTGTTCAGGCAGATACAATGGCAACAAGAAGTCTGCACCTTCAGACGTGTGAGATTCTGTCAATGTAGCCTTACAATAAAGTAGATATAGTTCATGTGGTCTTGGTTTCTGTCTGGTTCACCCAGGAAAGCTGACAATATGCCCAACTGAGCTGGGACAGTCATCCCAGGGAACCTTGCCCACTCCGTCTCACATTTACCAGCCATCAGCTAAGCTTCAGGGAATGCAATATATTAGTTAGGGCAGCTAAAGAAAGCTATAGTTTCCCTTCTGCAACTCTAAATGAGATCATTGAAAGAGAAGATGTGAACCTTACTCTATCCCCAGGTTTACAAAATACGTGACCAAGAAAAAACTGAGCCTAGTGTGTGAAGGTAAATATGCAATGCAGGTATATCTTAGCTGCACTGAACATCTGCATCCACTTGTGCTGCTCCTAAAGGGATCCATATGATTCATTGTATTTACTTAATGATGCAATTCCAAAGTGGATCAATATTAAGGAAATGACGAAATATAAAAACAGGATGATCTGTACATTGACTACCCTTTCTAAACCAACAAGCACAGCAAAACAAAATTCTTAAGTGTGTATTAAAAAGCTAGAAAAGGCATTCATATAGAATTGGTCAAGACTGAGGGTTTGGTTCTGCCTTCCTAACAACTAAAGTGGAGTAATCAAGAAAGGAATTTGTTTGGGCAACAGAGTCCACAAGATGGCAATGTGAGCCCAGGTTGCTGAAGCAGCTCATTTCATAGTATTGTAAAACTTTTGAAACAATTGCACCTGTTGAGAAGATAACTTCTTTGGGACTCATTGTAGAAGGGCAAGGGAGACTGTGGAAATGAAAAGCAGTTGACCAGATTCAATATGCTGTTTCTGTTTCCTCTAGAGAGCTCAGAATTTATTATGCACATTCCCAAAGGATTTTTTGAGATAATATATGGAGCATTCAATCTGCTAAATACAAATTATTGAACACCAAATAAGTATTATTTGAAACAAAACCTCTATATGCCCCAGTCAAGTTGTAAGTATTCAACATATGGGGTACATATTGAAATCTGTATAATTTTAGCCGTTTTAAATGTTTTGAAAGGCAGTATTTTTGTTATTAAGACACTACCACTGGAATGGCTTGAAAATGAGCAAAAACTGCACTGCTGGCAATCTGTTTGTGACATTTTGTCTAACATAATGCGTAACATAAACCTATGGAATATTAAGAAAGATCCCAAAACTAATTGTTTCATTTCTTCTCAGAATCATTGATGTCCTTTAAGTTATGTTTCAGGGCAAGGCAAAAAAATTGCAAAATAGCTGCTGAAGCAAAAGAGCTTTTACTACAAAGCCAAAAACTATTAGTGAATTCAGTACTACTGATCTGTTTTTAAACTCTGAAGAAGCAACATGTAGGAAATTATGATTGGAGTTGAAGAGAGGTTGAGGTGGCATATGTTCAGTCTTCTGACTTGTTGATTCCTCAAGCACTGCTCTGCTAACTGCTCCTAGAGGGAATAGGTTAAACAAAACTGTGCCAAAGCAGTTGAGAATATTATGTATTATTTTGCATTTTGTATTGATAGTTCTCAAAATTTGAATTTAGGGCCCATTTGTTCAAAGGATTGAGGATTACTGTTCAATCTCTCTGCCTTCCAAAAATCTATGCAGGTAGTCCTCAATTTACAACCTTTCGTTTATTACCATTTTGCACACTTTTGATTATTGCAGCACCCCCATGATCATGTGATCAAAATTCAGAGGCTTAGCAACTGGCTCATATTTTTGTCCATTCTGACAAGCAAAGTCAATGGGGAAGCCAGATACACTTAACTGTGTTACTAACTTGTATAGTGATTTGCTTAATAACTGTGGCGAGAAAGGTTGTAAAATAGAACAAAACTCACTTAACAACTGTCTTAGCAACAGAAATTTTGGGCTCAGTTGTGGTCATAAGTTGAGGACTACCTGTACTTTGCAAAACTACCTTGCTATATCCTTACAAGACTCAAATTTTAACCACACTACTAAAGACCTTATCTGAAAATTGGGCTTTTTTTTTAAATTGCTAAGTAACCTTGAATATTTATCTTTGTTGGCGAAAATATTTTTTCAGTGACCACAATTTTACCCATAGTTTGATCAAAAATTAAATTATATTTATATAAAATATAACAGCAAATCAGATATCGATGCACCCTTTTCATTTCAGGTAGGATATCACATTTTTTTCAAACATTTGTACACAATCTGTGAAAATATTATTATTAGATGGAAATTATGTACTGTCATCATACTTGCTTCCTGGTTTCCTGTCCCCCTCCCCTTTTTTAAAAAATGCCAATATTGGTTGGTTGGCTTTAGCTTACGACTACTGTTATTCCCAGTGTATACTCTCTCAACTTGCTGTTTTTCATGCAGAAAAATACATCCTACGTTGCTTTGGAGCAAATAAGGAAAGATGGAGGGCAGCACCATTAGGTGGATGCTAGAACAAATGGAGCTAGTCCAAAATGTTTTAACTCTTGAAGCAGAAAATCTTAATGGCACACCCTCCATGGTGAATAGCACCCCAAATCTGCCACTTGAGATACCTACTTAATCTGTCTCACAGTAGTATCAAGCATTTATTCCTGGCCTGGGAGGATATAAGAATCCTGGAACCCTTTCTTATCCTTTTCATGCTGGGTTCCCTTAAGACAATCAAAACTTTTGTTGAGATTTCCTGTGTTAATTAAATCAGATTGATCACCATAGCACCACTAGGAAACTAGAAGCCCATTTGCCAGGACCAGATGTGGAACTTTCAAGGTTTTCCAGAATGCTAATGGTGTGAGGGGTAGGGAAAAATAGCATATAAACTCAGTAGATTCAAGGTACGATATCTGGACCATGTTCAATGTAAGGTGACTACTCCCTCCCCTCGTTTATTAGCAGGTTCAGAAGACTAAAAAAATCAAAAGAAAAATATACTTTAATGGGTTAAAGGATAGTTGCATAGGAAGATGGTTGTCCTGTGCAAAGGAGAACTGCCTTTAGTGAAGTGTAGCATGTGAGAAAGTCTTTGGGATGACCTACATAAAGCAAAGTAACTCTGGTTACTTGGAGAAAAACAGCAATCTTTTTACTTGCTTTTTAAAAAATTCCCCTTTGGAGAGCATTGGAAGCAGTGGGCTTCCTGGCTAATTGCATTGCCGGCAGTGCCAAAATTGGTCCTTGTCAGTTCAGATCATTTGAAGTTTACTGTCAAGTGATCCCTGAAATCATTCTGAATGCATCCAGAATTATCATCTTTTCTAATTGTGATTGTCCCAATATACACATATCAATAAATACAGATGGCATTTTTATGATATTTTGCCATTAAGTTTGAACAAAAATAAATAAAAACATGAATAAGTGCCCAGGGAGCAAAAGGAAGAGGACAGGAAATGAAAAACTATACAGATCACAGCCTGATGTACTGAGGATTCTGTACAGGCCTCAGTGGAAATACCTGTATGCTTTTCTTTATGATGACTGGAATTCTCTAGAATGTGCTTCCACCTCACATTTTTCATATTACTTTTTACAGGTAGTCCTTGACTTGCGACCACAATTGAGCCCAAAATTTTAATTGCTAAACAAGACTTGCTAAGTGAGTTTGGCCTAGTTTATGACCTTTCTTGCTACAGTTGTTAAGTGAATCACAGCAGTTGTTAAGTTAGTAACATGATTGTAAAGTGAATCTGGCTTCCCCATTGACTTTGCTTGGCAGAAGGTTGCAAAAGGGATCACATGACCCTGGGACACTTCAACTGTCATAAAGATGAACCAGTTGCCAAGTGGCTGAATTTTGATCGTGTGACCACGGGGATGCTGCAATGGTCATAACTGAAAAACGTTTGTATGTCACTTTTTCAATGTCGTTGTAACTTTGAACTAAATGAATGGTTCTAAGTTGAGGACTACCTGTATTAGGATTTCAATGTTAAGACTCCCAAACAGCTGGGCCTGCTATTAGAGTCAAAGGGTTGCCCAAGGTAGCAGATACCATGTTATGCTACACCATTTCCTGGGCTTGCCCACTGCCTTTAGGTGGGCAGAGGGCTTTTGATGACAGGTTTACATGCCAACCCTTTGTTTTCATGTGGAAGAAAATGCCATTTTTCTTTGAAATTAGGCAAGATATCTTGGGACAGCCCTTGTCTCCCCACCCTTAGTCTAAGGCCGCAACATACTAAGCTACACTCCTTATTGTGTAGCTCTGAAGTTAAAAACAAAGGTACACAAACTTTTTCAGGCTGTGGTGTCAGAGAAAAATTTGATGTAGTTTAATATCAGTTAAACACAATTCATATGATTACTTTCAATATATTTAATAACTTTCCCCTTATATCACATGAAAAATTTTGGAAAAGCTCTGTATGCTGAAGGCTTTGTGGAATTACATGCAGATCTGGAGCCACACTAGTTGTGTACTCCTTGCATAAATATGGTGGGCATATGGTGGGCATTTCCTTATCACCTCAACACAGAGCAACAGTTGGCAATGTTTTTAGTGCTGTGGGGGGGTTTATAATATTGATAATATACTATTGTAATGACACAGTAGAAGTGGTTGCTTTCTCACAATCTCGGTTGGATTCTGGGTGCTTCCATGTAAGGATCTTGTGTAGTTCAGCAGGTTCATATGTGTGTGATCCATGCCAGCAGCTGTATTTAACAACAAACCATTTTATTTTTGCTTCAGCTGCGGTTTCTCTGAAACAGCAGTAAAATTAATCCCTCCAATGCTGTAGCTCTATGGAGCTTGTGGATGGTCGTCTCCCCATTTGTGGGAGCTCCTCTCTCCAGTTCCTGAGGATTTTCAGGGAGAAAGATGGTGTGAAGTCCATGTTCCTTCCCTTCTCCCAGGAACTGTTTATGTTTCTTTGCATATGAACAGACAAATATCACATAAAATAAGAACAGGAACGGGGGTTGGGTGAAAGACATTTTAAAAACTTCCTTTTGCATAGAGTGCAAGTAAGGGCATTTGTGTTTCTCCAGGACCTCCAATAAGTAATTCAGGGGTGGGCAGTGATTTCTTATCCCTTGCTCTCAGTTTTGCAAGTCCAGTACAAAAAGCAGGAATTGTGGAACATCTTGGAAGTGAAAAGAATGGCAGTGTGGAAGTCCTCATGGATATTTTTTTAATTTTTTAAAAAATGGATGTAGTGGGCTTCAAAGGTAGCCAAAGTGAAGTTAGATAAAAGATCCTCACAGACAATATGAAACGGCAGAGCAGTTTTTTTCAGGAACGAAATCTGGCAGCAATGTTGGCAGACTTATCAGATCTAGGGATGAGACATTTTTCCTAGGCATGCTAAAAGGCTTTTCAGCTCCGATTGTACTAGTGACCTTACAGAATTTGATTTAACTAGTTGGAATGTTAACATAATGGAGCACATTTTAATTCTAGTTTCAGATTTGGAAGTAAGCAGTGTTATGTCTGCCTCTGTGAGAGAAGAGACAAAAAAGCATGTTATGTGAAATAAGTTTGTCCTTTCGAGTTTATGCTATAGATTTTCTGTATCTATTGTAATTTTTGAGGTACAATGTATTAATTTAGTTATTAAATTGATATGCCATCCAAAATATTCTAAAGTGTAGAGTAGAACTTCATTATGATTTTCATCTGTAAAATAACTTACCTAGAAAAATCTATACATATTAAAGATGGGCAGCCAGACCTCTGGAGATTCTAAAAGCTTTCCTTCTAACTCTTAATCTAAGTTACGTCTCTCCTTCCAAACAGGCACATAATTAAAGATATCAGACTTTTTAAAGCAGGATGTTGGGCCAAAATGGATTTCAAAGAATAAGAGAAGCTTTAAGAAAAATCTATCTTTACAATGCACCTGGGCAGTCATTCCCATGTTTAAACTGTAGAAGCTGGGTTCACACATCATATTGTTTCAAAACTGACCCAATCCAACCACATAATGGTTAGTGTGATGTGAGAATAAGGATCAAAGAGATATGAGGGGAAATGGTTGTGAATGCCATGGTGCGAAGAGGTTTGCCAAAACTGCTGTTACTCATACTGTAAGAATAGAGGAATAAAGGAACTTTTGGGCATACTTTGACAGATGATAAAGTGAGTCAATAGAGAGGCCCATGTTGCTAGGTCTATTAAACAGTGGAACTCATCTTGCTAGGTCTATTAGCCTGAAATGGTTACAATTTTTTAAAATTTAATTGTGCTGATTTTTTCCTTTCTTTTTTATGCAATAAGAGTTAGAACTAAAATCTTCCCTGTGATAATTTTGGCATCCAAACCAAGAGTCTAGATATAAGATGAGGGGAAGATAGCAGACACTCCTCCTCTTCTACCAGTGTACATCCATGCAAATATCATTAATATAATTTGATACATATATTTGTGCCCTAACACTGAAAGCAGATGCACAGGTTAATAGTAACAATACTTTTTTTGAATTAAAACATGTCTCAGATTGCAAAATATAGTTCAGAATTCATTTTAGAGCTGTCAACTTGCCAATACTTACTGGTGGGTAGAATTGTATAGGACCAGATAAAATTAGAGGAAATGTTGTGTGTATATAACTTAGAGCAGGGGGTACTCAACTCATACAAATATTCATTCTGTCTGTAAATGATACTCTTTCAACAAAGTCAGCAGTACAATACTTTGCATTTTTTCAACCTTGCTCCACTCTTGGAAAATATATTCTGTATGTATACAGAGGTCCAGATTACAATCCTAACTTTCATGCCTTCTTTGTTGACAATGGTGGCAATACATTTCTAAAAACAACACGGAGTAATTTTTTTCCAGGATCAAATCAACAAGGACCTTCACTCTGGGGGACATGGAACATTAATCCTTGCCTCATGGTACCACCTCGCTTTGTGCCTCTTAGCTATAAAGAGTGAAAAGGATAAATACCTGTTCTTTCATGGTTAAGGGGCTATTTCCATTAGAGAAATGGTGCTAGGTGGAAAGAAAACTCCTACTTCCACAACTGCCATTTAGATTAAAAGTAGATGTTAGGAACTTGGGTCATGAATTTCACATCTGGTTTTTCTTTGTTTATATTTGGTCTTGCTTTTCATTAAAAAGAACCACCCAGAATTTTGCATTTCATTGCATTTCATATGTATATTAAAAAAACCCAAACCAAACAAGAAAATCCCCAGAAAAAAAGGGAAGTGGAAACAATTTTTGACACAAAAAGGGTGGTGGTGGGGTAGGATCAGTCTGAATCCTTATCCCAAATCTCAATTTCCACCCACAGAATTACACCCCCAACCCACTATCCCAAGCTGTCCCATCGGAAAGAAATTCAGAAGCATACATTGCAGGGGACACACATCCATCTGTCCTGTGCCCCCACCCAACCCTCCCTCCCTTGCTGTAGTCTCAATTTCTTTATTCATTTCCCCTTTAAAAAACAACAACAACTTTGTTCATGTCTCTTTCCAGAAAAAAGCATTCTGGAAATCATCTGTTCATCTGCCATATTTTTCAAATATGGTTCTCCATGGGGTGGCCGTAATGCTGGCCAGTGATTAAGGCCATACTGTGGTGGCAGGACTGGAGGGTAAGACGAACAGTCTTCTTCAGAGGCAAAAGTAAACATCAGAGTCCTTTGGAGGGAAAAAGGTGGGGAAAACCCCAATCTCTGCACTAAATTCATCTGGTTCCCCATATCCTGCCCCCAATCCCAGGCTCTGACTCTTCCATCTCCTGAACTAATATTCCCCCAGTTCTTTCCCTGACATGTAGCCCTCTTCAAGTGTCCCATTTGCCTTTCTCACACAATACCAGCAACAATGCCTCTTCCAGGAATCATTCTCCAACATTCCCTTCCCCCTAAATCTTTTCTCCCAGCCCATGCCTCCCAATCCCATCCCATAAGAAGCATTTCATTGCAAACAGTAACCATGTCCATTTCAGCAGGATCAAACTATATGGCTAGGAATTGATCAGGTTGAATTTGGAGAGTTCCTGCTTCAGAAAATGCAATAACAGGGCAGTTGGGTCATATAACTAAGTATGAACTCAACCAGTCATACTTTCTCCGGTTCCAAACCCCAAACTCTATTCATATTTTTGGATGAAGAGAATCAGGAAATTTGATTCCTATATTTTCACTGCCCTCGCTACAAATTAGGTGTAACATTTTCTCTCCCAGTTCTGTAACCAGCACACCCATATTTTCTTTAACAAGCTGTCTACCCGCCCCCCTTTTTCCTAGGTCTGATTTCCATTTTAGTGTTTAGCAGCAGAACTAGGGTGCCTTTTCTAACTCGAGACATTCTGTCCTCTTTCTATCAATAATCCAAAGACCAATAACTTGTCTGCTGGAATAATTCTGAAATATGGGATTCTAAATTTGGGCAGGTTAGCATCTTACTTAAACTGTAAACATCTCTCAACAGGAGGTGCAGAAAATTTTGTCATATGTGGCATGGATAGGATTACTGATGTTTCACATGTTTTGAATGTTTGCAAGTAGTAAGGGAAGGGGCTATAGAAATACATAAACCTTATTTGTTGCTTTTCATCTTAGCAGACAGAATATGTACTATGATGCTGACATCATGCCTTATGATTTCCACGTAGCCACCCTACATTTATCTGCAGCCTTGAATGCATTCTGCTTTGCATATTTGATATAGCATTTACCACTCTTAAGGGAAAGGTTTCTCCCCACCACCACTACAGGCCTCTCCCCGCCAAATGCTTCTCCTGCATCTTCTTCCTTGCATTGTTCCAGAGTGACATGGTCTACAGGGTCTTGGATTGGTTGCTGCCATGGCAACTGAGGTGGAGTTTCCAAAGCTCCCTGGTTACTGCTTCTGACAGACAAAGAGCTAAGTCATGGCTGGCTCCATGGCATTCCCTTGAACAATTCTGTCTGCTGCCTCCTTTCCTCCGCCCTCTCTCGGACCATCCTCCATAGCCCCACAAATTCTGAGATCACGTGGAATTTGTTTCATTGATGGAATTACTGGATCAGAAAATTAATCTTCTATAAAAGTACATTCCATCAATAGGGACCCCTTTTCATTGTCACCCTCTAGCTGTAAAACCAAACAAAACCACTGAGTGCAAACTATTTCTGCTCCAGTAAGTGGAATAGTTTTGGCTTCGCTCTGGGAGACCAAACCCAAAAATCTAACTCTGGCCTACTTTCAAAGCAATAATGGGTATTAAGAAGCTAGGGATAGAGTTTTATAGGGACAGTCTTAAATGATTTGATAGAGTTTGGGGATTATAAAACCAGGAAAGCATAGAATATTTTTCACCTCTTCTGAGAACTGATGGAATACTACTAGGGACCAAATACTGTTGGCGTATGACTCTGGATTTACCCCAGAGGAACACAGACCAGAATCCAGCTCTGGTCTCATAGCAGCTAATGGATGATTTTGATAATTGCCCTTAGACAACAGAGAGATTAGAGTGTTTGTGATACAAGTACTCTGGGAGACAATGACCCGTTGCAGGGGAAGAAAAACCTCATGTGACGTATAAGGAAAAAGAAAAATTCAGTTGGCGTGGGTGGGGTGCATTCTAGCCAACCTTTTAGCATTCCTCACATCACACAGTAAGGCTCTCTGGGCAATTCAGGCTCTGTCCTCCAGCAGGGAATGTGGGCAATCAAGCCTTTCTTGAGGTCTTTGTTGAGTAGAAAGCAAACTATGGGATTGACAGCAGCTTGGGCAAAGCTCATCCAAACGGCTGTGGAGAGGTAGCGATGGGGGATGCTACAGGCTTTGACAAATACCCTCCAATAGCAGGCCACAATGTAGGGTGACCAGAGCACCAAGAAGAGCAAAGTGATGACGTAGAACATCCTGCCTAGCTTCTTCTCAGCCTTGAATTCTTCCATGCCCAGCAATCGCCGATTGGCAGCATGGGCGTTCTGCCGTATGCCCAACAATGTAGGAGGCATGGGACCACGGCCAAAGCCAGCAATCCAGTTGGCTGCAGCTTGTCCAGTGGCTCCAGGTCCATGGAACGTCCAGTTCTGGCTGATAGCTGGAACCATTTGGACAGGCTTCATCTTACGATGGCGGTACTCAAAGAGAAGTAGCTTTATATAAACCACATGGGTGGCAAAGATCAGCACGGCTAGCATCAGCATGAAGCCTAGGGTGTCATTGGCTTTGAAGTAGCGGTGCTCAAAGATGCACTGGTCTTCCTCACGAATGAACTTGTAGGTCCCAACATCAAAGACAGGTGGAAAGGCCATAGCCACTGACAAAGTCCACACCATGCAGATGACAGCAATGCACGTCCAGAAAGTCATGCGTTTGGCATAGAAGCGGTGGTGAGCCACAGCCATATAGCGAGTGACACTGATGCAGAAGAGGAGAAAGGCAGCATGGAAACAGAAGAGAACAGCCATGAAGGCCACAATCTTGCAGCTCAGTACACTGTAGGTCCAAGCAGAGCCATGGCGGATAGAGACGAGAACAAAAGGAAAGCAAACAGCTGAGCGGATCACATCAGCCAGGCACAGATCCAGTAAGAAGTAATAGGGGGCCTTGTGGAGACCACGCTCTTTCAACACCAGCAGCGAAAGAGACAGATTCCCTGCTAGACTCACACAGATGATGAAGCCCAGGAGTAGCAGCTTGGCATAAGTGGAAGCTGTACTGGGTGCTGAGCCATGGCCCTCTTCAGTCTCATTGGCACTGGCCATCTTTAGGCTGGGGAAGAAAAGGGGGAACCTGGGTCAGCGGCAGTGTGCCTGGTGATGGCCCATGTCCCCGGTACTAAAGGGAGGCATTGTCTGTAAGGAAAAAAAATAGGAGAAAAATATGGAAAAGAAAGAATTAATCAGTTGTCATAGACATATAATAACTTTTTCTCACCATGCTGAAATCAAACCCTAAGATTGTATTCTGGAATAATCAACATTTCACCATTCAAATGAAAGATGACTCAGTCTTTAAAGGAAAAATTTGGAGTTTGTGGATTGGGGTGGGTTTTTTTTTTTAAATAGATGATGGAAATATCTGCACAAATTAATATTACAGTGATCTCCAGAACATTTTAATGTTCTGAAGATTTGTAAAATTGCAGGGGATTTGAGAGCTTGGTCAGGATTTGGGGGGAGGGGAGACACTGGTACCAGATGCAACTAGCAACACCAAAATGCTATTTCTGGCCTGCAAAGGACTCACCCTGAGCACAGTGAATTTTCTTCCTGACACACACACACTTGCTCTCTCTCCATCTCTCTCTCCACCACCACCACCACCCCTCTCTCTCTCTTTCTCTCTCACACACACACACCGATGTTCCTGCCCTCCTCCTAAAAGCTTTTTATACATAATATTCTACTTTAATCCCACAATACTGCAATTAAATTTAAAAGAGACAATTTATTAAACCATTATGTCATTAATCATAGTTCATTGCATGTCATAAACTGTGTTATCCTCCATAACTCTAATTTATAAATTGTACTTTATCAACTGAAATGCTGGATTCATGTCCAGTTAATCCATAAACAGTTCTTTTGCAAAATAAGGCCATGGCTTAGTAATATGTGAACCCAGTCATTGATTGGTTGAATAGGGTTTTACATATAATTATAACTTTATAAACTGATTCCTCACTGATGAGGGACACTCCCTGTCAGCTGCAGTTTCTTATCCTATAGAAGATCTAGGCTTTATCCACTCCACACATAACATTACATCAAAAACAAAGTAATAAAGATAGGGGAGAAGGTAGATAAGGAGCAGTCAGAATTCTCAGGAGAAGCCATAACATTTAAACTGGTGTGGAATAAATATCTGTTTGTAATTTTGGAGTACTCCCCACATGGTTTTTGGGACATGTAGTTAAAACTGTAGACACCAGTTTCATTGGATTTCCCATTCTGCCAAGCTGCTTCATATATTTTGAACTGCATGGAGTCATCAGAAACATAGAAGAAAGGTGTTTATGTCTGGGAAACAGTTAAATCTTTATAAATGCAAAACTAGTAGTTAATATATGTTACAATTTAATTCCCAACTTGGGGATGAAGACAATTAAAAGCAATGCCATGATTAGTCAGTTACAACAGTTTATAATTCTGAGTTTTTTCCAAATTCAAAACTTTTTTTTCATTTGCAGCAGCTCATTTTTATTAACTCTATGGGAATTAGTACCATCATAAACAAGTAAGAATAAATGGACATGTTCACAGATTTTTTTCCCCCTGCATGTCGGAATTGCTCAGTTCCTTGGCCAGTTTTAGATGATTAGACTGATCTGTTAAGAGGAAGACAGAAATCTGCCTTATATTGAGTCAGATCGTTCATCCAGCATTAATGTATTAGGTTAAAAAGTTATAGTAATTGGCAGAATGTTATTGTAATGTTATAGTAATATATGTTGTAGTAATCAGACAAATGTTATAGTAATCAGACAGGGGCCTTTTCCTACCAGTAGAATGATACAATTTGTACTTTGGTGTATGGAAGGAATTTTATCAGGAACTGCTTATACATGAAGATTTTATTTATTTACTTAAATGCATTTTCTTAAACAATTCTGAATAAAAATCAAAGGCCAATCCCTGTTCATAGTTGGTCACTCCAGAATAGGAAATGTAAAATAGTACTGTAAGAAACAAATTAAATATTTATCTTCCTGTGAACCCTAAATGTCCACTAATACATGAGGCTTCCTTTTAAATGAGGGATGTATAATTTAATAGTTGGCAGTCTTGATGTTGAGGCTACCCTTGAAAAATTGGTGGGGCCAGGACAAAAGCTGACATTTGTCTTATTTCATTTCCATTTAAATTGTGTCTGTGTTTGCGCATTTGTATCTCCCCTCCCTCTCTCATTAAGAGAGATACAAAAGATTTTGATGACTTTTCTAATGCAAATTTGAAACCATCCAATTATTATAAAGGGCCAGATCAGTCTCTAAAGGATCAGTAATCAGTGAGATGAATGGTTGCCTTTTAAAATGCTTCTTACATAGTCATAGGTATGTACATAGTAACAAAATCATCACAATGCCCACAAGTGGAAGAATCAGGAGTCAGGTAACACTTGTTCCAACCAACACCTTTTATTAAAAGGCCTAAGTTTATGCTTTTAATAAAACGTGTTAGTTGGAAAAGGTGTTACTAGACTCTTTCTGATGTTTTGCTATCATAAACTCTACCTACAAAGCAAACAATTATTGACTTAGCCTGAAAATGCCTTAAATTAGGCTGGGATATAATTTTTAAGCGATGGAATTTTTTATATACAAAACATACTGTAGCTGCTATGCACTTTAATTCTAAAAGGACATCACATTTGTTCACTCATTGTTTCATTTTTCCCTCTCCCTCCTCAAACCTCAGTCTTCTCATGTCCTCTAACGGCATTTGAACTACACTGTCTCTAGTACATAAGTACTAAACAAATTTATTTATTGATTTATTTATTGGGAAAGGATGGGGGGAAATGACAATAGATAGAACTGTAAATCTCTCACTCTTTATTTATTTTGCTGGTACATGGAAAATATGGGGACAGGTGGTCTTTGTTAGTCACATTCAAGACTAGCAACCACAGGTAACAAAATTATTGATAACAAGATCTTGAAAAAACATACTTTGTGCATGCCCATCTGCTATTTTGTGTGCAAAGTAAAAAACCAGCCCCAAGCCACAGATACAGGAAAATATTTAATATGCATACCAAGCTCTGACCTCTAATGAAGCCATGGATAACAAGGGTCACCAATGTGTCTCTCTTAATATTTAATTAAATTAAATATATATTTAGAAATTGATTATTTAATCTCCATCTTGTATTTCTTCTCTTATGCATACATTCCCATTTAACCTCTAATGGATTATGATCTGCCCAAATATTGGGCATGATTTCTATTGACTTGATATCTAACCCTATATCTCTGCTAATCCACATCATGTCAATCCTAGACCAAGATTTCTTAGGATTAGAATAATATGTATACTGCCTCTGATATGGGTGCAGAACCCGCCAAATATCCACTAGATTAAGTTCTTCTACCATATCAAAAAACGGTTTTGGTAAATTTTTCCTCTTTTTCTTTTTACCTTTAATCCCCTTATAATCTCTATTCGAATCTATTACCCCATTAAAATCACCAATTATACAAATCTTGCTCTTATCCATCATGCTTAATCTCTCTCCTAATTTTTTATAAAAGTCTCCTAAGTTTTCATTCGGGGCATAAATTGCTGTTAATAAAATTGGATAATTGCCTCTTTTGACTTCCACCATTAATACCCTTCCCTTCGGGTCTGCATATTTTAGTTCAGCTTTTATTTCCTTCTTGATATACAATGCTACTCCCCTTTTCTTTTTATCAGCTAGGGATGTATAAAGATTCCCCAATTTCTTATATTCCAAATATTTTTGATTTTCCTTTTTAATATGGACCTCTTGAAGGCACACTATATCCATATTTTGTTTAGCTAATTTTGTAAAAAAGATTTTCCTCTTTTTGTTATCGTTTAGACCATTTACGTTAACCGATATCAATTTCCAATCATCCATCTCTTAGTTTTTGTGTACTATCCTAATACTTCTTGGCGCGTGTGACTCTTTGTGGGCTTTGGTCTTTCTTTGTCTCCTTACTATCCTTATCTTCCTCCTCCTTTCCCTTCGATGTCCCTTCTTTCTCTCTTTTCTGCTGGGTTGCTTCCTCTTTCGATGTTTCCACCTCTAACTCCTCTTTACTGCTTTGATCCTCTTCAGATGCTCGTAATTGATCTAAAAACTCTTGAGCTACTACTAAGCTATCTATCTTAACTTTATTCCCTTGCCATGTGATCAACATGCCTTCGGGTAAGATCCACCTGAAGAGAATATTCCTTTTGTTTAATTGGGTAGCCAAGAACCTATAATCTCTCCTTATCTCCCTTACCCTCCTTGGAATTTGCTTCAATATGATCACCTCCTTTCCCTTATGCATTACTGGGTCCTCTCTTGCCATCCTATAGAGGATATCTTTTACCTTCTTCCTTGCAAATCTTATATGCACCTCCCTTGGCAATTTATTTCTTCGTGCATAATTTGTCTGGACCCTATACGCCTCGTCAATTTCCTTTATAATGTCCAATTTATCCTGTTGTAGCACCTCCGCAATTAATTCTGCCATCACCTGGCACAAATCTTCTTCCTTATCTTCCGCAACGTTTTGGAAACGGAGATAATAGGAGGCTCGATCCATTTCCAATTGGGTAATTGAGTCTGCCAATTCCCTGTTCTGTTCCATCAGTTTTTGGTCAACCGCATCTAAATTTTTTTCCTGTTGTTCCATTTTAACTTCCATCTTTTTAATCTTCTGTGTATTAGTTTGTATCGATTCCTGTATACCAATCATTTTTTGATCTAATGCCCTAATATCTGTCTTCAATTCAGTATGATTACTAGACATTTTTTCTTGCAACATAATCATCGTGTCCTGTATTGCTGTCAATGTTGATTGCATTGCTTGCATTGTGGGCAGCATTCCTGATTTCTCCATTTTGGAGGGACCTTCAGTCAATTTCTGTGTAGCAGGTGATGTCGTTGTAATCGTGGGATTTGAGGATGTTTTCTTTCCTGTTTTTGTCACCGTGGATGAGAAGCTCATCATCTCTTTTAATATCTTTTTCTGTTTTCTTGTTATATTTTCGATATTTTTCCAGATTGTCATCCACCAATATTTAGCTACCTCTATCAAATAAATTTATATTAGATCGTTCCCTTCCGTTCCACTATTCAATATTATTTAGTAATACAATAATTCAATAATTCAAATTTTTATCTGTTACATAAATCTATCCTGTAATAAGTCACTTATTAATCAATTAATAGTTAAGCTGATTTGAATTAAGGTAACCTTCTCACCTGCTACCACTACTTAAGCAAATTATCTTTCCTTATTTAACACTTAAACACTGATGACTTTCTAATATATCTTAAGTAATCTAAATACAAATATAAATAATTGATTATGCAATCTCAATATTCAATAATTTAAGTTATAAAAAGCTAATCAAAATTAAGAATCAGTAATTGTAAGAAGGAGAAAGAAGAAGAAGAAAGGGAAAAATCCAATTATAAGATGTATAGGATATATAAGATTATAGCATATATAAATTCCTTGATAAAAAAAAATCCAAAAGGCACTTTATAAATTTTAAATAAATTCACAGTTAATTTAGATTATCTAAAATGAAATATGTAATGAATATAATATTACCGTAGATATATACTTGTAAATAAATAAATTTTCTGATGGTTTTTTTTTTTGTTGTTGTTGTTATTTACCCAACTCGTTGATTAATTAATTGCTCAATAACTTCTCTCAGTCATAAAAGAGCCAAAGGGAAAAGGAACCAAAAATATGAAAAAGTTCTTTTACAGTGATGCAGCAGGCACGCTTTGCTGTATGATCTGCTTCGCGTTGCACTTAAGTTCAATCACTCTCCATTTGCAATGTCATTCAGATTTCATCAGCCATGTTATCTTCCCCAAGTGCTCCTTCTCAGTCTCTCAGCTCAAAACAGTCTTATTATTAGTCCTGACATCAACCGCACTTCCAAGATCCAGTTCCTTTATTCAATTAGTCTATTCCACACTCTTAACTTTCAAAGTTTTTTTGCTCGAAACAAAGTATCAATCCAATCCACTGAAGGCTCCGTCTCCCTTTCTAAAAGTGTCCTCAATCTCACCGGCACGTCTGCGATTTCATCTCCCACCAATCTCCTCCAACCTCACAATCGCCGCCAATTCCTTCCAGGATCCTTCTTATCCGACGCAGCCAGCACAATCCAATTGAACTCACTCCGAGCGTGTTCAGGGGAGAGTAGTACGAATGATCACAGGCACCAATTTCACCGAATTCTTCTTGCTTCCTATCTTTGTTGGCTATCACAGCTTCAAGTCTGCCATTTAAAGCAGCCGCGCCGCGTTAGTTTGACAGCGGTAATCAGTCCAGCAGAGAGTGCTTGCTCCTCACCGCTCTGCCTGCCGACACCCCGCTATCGTCCGCGGAGCTCTCCGAGCTCCCACGCCTCGAGGGGACCCCAAAACGCGGCAGAAAAGTGGCGCTGTAGGCAGCAGTCGCTGTCACAACGCCATGTCGCTGGGATTCACCAACCGGAAGTCAAGCAAAATGTTGAGAAAGTAAAAAAAGAATTAAATCTATTTTTTGAAGTAAATGAAAAGGAAGTAACATCCCGAGGTATCATATGGGATACAATGAAAGCGTATATAAGAGGACTAGCAATATCGTACAGTGCACATAGGAATAAGGAAAGAAGAGAGAGGCAGAAGGCACTGATAGATGAATTAGGGAAAGCCGAGAGGGAACTACAATATAAACCAGATAATAAGGCTGCTAAAGAAAATTGGATGGTTGTACGGCACAAATTAAATGTTATGGATCAAGAGGAATTGGCATACAAAATGAAACGAACCAAACAATATTATTTTGAAAATGCAAACAAACCGGGCAGGTGGCTGTCATATAGGCTGAAAAAAGAAAAAGAGAAAGGCATAATCCATCAATTGGAGAACCCGGAAGGCCACCTTAACAATAAACAGGAAGATAAATTGGAGATTGCCCGAGAGTATTATGCGGCTCTGTATATGGAAGAACAAATCCCTAATGAAAAGGTGGTCCAATACTTGTCAAAAGAAAGTCTTCCAAAAATCGGGGAAGAGGATAAAGAAATACTTAATAAAGAAATAACGATGACAGAATTAAGGACGGTAATATCAAAACTTAAAAAGAACAAATCCCCAGGTCCAGATGGACTTCCAGGGGAATTCTACAAAAATTCGGATTTGGAGGAAATTTTGTTACCAAAGTTGTTAGAAATTTATAATGAGGCCCTAACAGAATCCAAAATTCCAGAATCATGGAGAGAGGCGTATATTACTCTTCTCCCAAAAGAAGGAGAAGACCCAAAATTAATTAAAAATTATAGACCGATCTCCCTCCTGAATACGGACTACAAAATCTATATGGGTATTTTAGCAGGAAGGTTAAAAATAATTTTGAATAAATTAATACACAGTGATCAAAATGGATTCCTTCCTGGGAGGCAAATCAGGAATAATACAAGGATGATAATAGACATATTGGAATACTATGAGGAACACCCGAATAAAGAAATGGCATTGGTCTTTGTCGACGCCCAAAAGGCATTCGACAATCTTAATTGGCAATTTATGAAACAACAAATTATCCAAATGGAATTCGGATCAAATTTTGTCAATACGATATCCACAATCTATCAAAAACAAAAGGCCAACATATTACTGAATGGAGAACTAACTAAGGCTTTTCAAATTAGAAAAGGGGTACGACAAGGGTGCCCTCTATCCCCACTCCTATTTATTCTAGCGTTAGAAGTATTCTTGAGAAAGATTAGGAACAATTATTATTTTATTATTTATTATTATTTATTAGATTTTTATACCGCCCCCTCTCCCGAAGGACTCGGGGCGGTGAACAGCCAGAATTCAAAAACATACAATATAAACATTAAAATACATTTAAAACAGAATTAAATCCAAAATGGCTCCCCAATTTAAAACCCCATACCCATGCCCTATAAATAAGACGAATTTAAAATTTAAAATTTCCACAGTTAAAAGGGAGAAGAAACTAGGCCAGGCCAGCTTGATAGAATAGAAAGGTCTTAAGCGCGCGGCGGAAGGTGCGCAGATCCGGGATCCTACGTATCTCCGGGGGGAGCTCGTTCCAAATCGTAGGTGCCCCCACAGAGAAGGCTCTCCCTCTAGGGGCCGACAGCCGGCATTGTTTGGCCGACGGCACCCGGAGGAGCCCCTCTCTATGGGAGCGTACTGGCCGGTGGGAGGCTATTGGTGGTAGCAGGCGGTCCCGTAGATAACCAGGTCCTAAGCCATGGAGCGCTTTAAAGGTGATAACCAGAGCCTTGAAGCGCACTCGGAAGACCACCGGGAGCCAGTGCAGCTCGCGCAGGAGAGGTGTTACATGGGAGCTCCATGACGCTCCCATCACCACCCGCGCGGCCGCACTCTGCGCCAGTTGGAGCCTCCGAGTGCACCTCAAGGGGAGCCCCATGTAGAGAGCGTTGCAGTAGTCCAGACGAGAGGTAACGAGGGCATGAGTGACTGTGTGTAGAGAGTCCCGATCTAGATAGGGGCGCAACTGGCGGATCAGGCGAACCTGATGAAAAATCCTCCCGGTCACGGCCGTCAAATGCTCTTCTAAAGACAGCCGTGAATCCAGGAGGACACCCAAGTTGCGAGCCCTATCCGTGGGGGCCAATGATTCGCCCCCAATAGTCAGCGATGGCGTCAACTGACTATATCGGGATGTCGGAAACCACAGCCACTCGGTCTTGGATGGGTTGAGCCCGAGCCTGTTCCTCCCCATCCAGATCCGTACGGCCTCCAGGCACTGGGACATCAACATAATAATGAAATAAAGGGTTTGACAATCAGAAAAGAGATATATAAGACACAGGCATTTGCAGATGATGTGGTGTTAATCATGGAAGAACCATTAGAATCAGGCACTAAAATTCTGGAAGAATTGGGCAAGTATGGGGAGGTAGCAGGCCTTAAATTAAATAAATCCAAAACTAAATTGTTAACAAAAAATATGACGGAGGTAAGGAAAAGAGAACTGGAAGAATTAATGGAGATCAAAACTGCCAAGAAGGTAAAATACCTGGGGGTCTGGATCTCATCAAAGTGCTCGGCCCTTAGAGAGGATAATTATTTACCATTGATTAGAAATATTAAACAGGATCTGGAAAAGTGGGGAAGACTACAGATATCATTATTAGGCAGAATCGCGACAATAAAAATGAGCACTTTACCTAAGTTATTGTATTTATTCCGAACAGTCCCTGTTAAACTAGATAAAAAATTTTTTTTTGGAGCTCAACAGTATTATCAGGAAATTTATTTGGGAGGGAAAGAAACCAAGGATTGCAATTAGGAATTTACAGGACAAGAAGGAAAGAGGGGGCTTTGGATTACCTAAATGGGAGTTATATCAAAAAGCTGCAAACCTAGTATGGCTGAAAGAATGGGCAACCCTGAGAAATAAAAGATTGTTAACTTTAGAAGGGTATGATCTCCAGAAGGGCTGGCATGCATACCTCTGGGATACTGGGAAGAAGATAAAAACTTATTTCCATAGACATAAAATAAGGGAGATATTGATACAAACATGGGGAGAGATGAGACAGAAGCACTATAGGGAAATTCCGAGATGGCTCTCCACCATGGAGGCTATAATATATCCAAATGTTTTAGAAATAGGTAAAACGGTTAGATACAATGAACTATTAGATGGGGGAGGGAACCTTAAAACAAGAGAAGAATTGATGGAAAAAGGTATTTCTATAGACTGGTGGCCATATAACCAAATTAAATCTAGATATAAAAAAGATAAGGAGGAATTTGGCATTGAAACGAGTATAAATGGATTGGACAGGATATGGATGGGTACGGACGACAAAATTCTAGCTAAATTGTATAATTACTTATTGGAGTACGATATGGCAGAGGAAATAGTTAAAGAACCGATGTTAGCATGGGCCAAAAACATAGGACAGAATATAAATTTGAACGAATGGGATTCAATATGGAATAATAATCTTAAAATGACAAAGGCGACAGCTTACAAGGAAAACCAATACAAGCTGTTTTATAGATGGCATATGGCCCCAGCCAGGATAGCGAAGATCTACCCCAATTCGAGCCCTAAATGTTGGAAATGTGACCATCAGCAGGGTACTTTCTACCATTGCTGGTGGACATGTAATCAGGCACAAAAATTCTGGAGGATGATATGGATATGGATTAGAGAAATAATAAAAGAAAATTTTGATTTCGACCCAAAAGCCTTTCTCCTGGGAATTTTGAAAACTGAATATGCAAAAAAGAAAAAGTATTTAATTATACATATTCTGACAGCCGCTAGAATTTCTTTTGCCCAGTATTGGAAAGAAAAACAAATACCACCTCAAGAACATGTTATGGGGAAAATATTGGAGTGCGCCGAAATGAACAAATTGACCTTAGAAATTAATGACAGAGAAGATTCGGAATTTTATAGCGTGTGGGACATGTGGTACGAATGGATGGGGAAAAGAAATAAAGAAGGAAATAGAGGTTAAATATCAACTAATCAATAGAATCTATGTGAATTGTATTATATTTAGCCTTGGAGAGTTGAGTACTACTATCTTGAAGTGCTTTGAAATTAA
This sequence comes from Pantherophis guttatus, assembly GCF_059756535.1. Lineage (NCBI taxonomy): Eukaryota > Metazoa > Chordata > Lepidosauria > Squamata > Colubridae > Pantherophis > Pantherophis guttatus. Next base: position 117,531,746 of record NC_142064.1, read on the forward strand.
ATCTAGCTTTAAGAAACAATACTAAACGAAAAGACAAGCAAAATGTATGTAGATGTATAAATGTATATAATTGCACCAATGAACCGAAAATGTACTGATTGTATGACTATATGTTATAATAAAAAGCAAAAAAAAAAAATAAAAAAAAAATAAATTAAATATATATTTAGTTATTTGGCCTTCCAGGAGTTTGCTAAAACTTGCCTTTTCCCCAAGTGTTAATGGCAGGATGTTAGGGGAGATTAATACAGGTAGTGCTCGATTTACAACAATTTGCTTAGTTATCGTTTGAAGTTTCAACGGCACTGAAAAGGTTATTTATGAAAATTTTTCACACTTATGACCATTGCAGCATCCCCATGGTCATGTGATTTATATTCAGATGCTTGACTACTGATTCATTTTTATGACAGTTGCAGTGTCCCAGGGTCATGTGATCCCCTTTTGTGAGCAAAGCCAATGAAGAAACCAGATTCACTTAGCAACCATGTTACTAATTTAACTGCAGTGATTCATTTAACAACTGTGGCAAGAAAAAAAGTAAAATGGAGCAAAACTCACTTAACAAATTTCTCACTTATCAACATAAATTTTGGGCTCAATTGTAGTTTTAAATTGAGAACTACCTGTATGTGTGTCTCATGAAGCATTATATAGTGCCTTTTATTTATTTTTATTTATTTATTGAATTTATATTGCCGCCTATTCACCCATGCCTACCCAAGGCGGCTCACAGAATATAAAACCACATTTAAAACAATAAAAACTAACAAAAAGAATCAAATAAATTAATATAGTATAATATAACAAGATCACCCCCACCCTCACCCTCTGCCCTGGCGACAGCAGATCACATGAGCCATTTAATGAGCTCCATCCTGCTCTGGGTTCCCCAGGCCTGCTGGCAGAACCAAGTCTTCAGCACCTTCCGGAAGAGTATTAGGGTGGGGGCCATTCTAATGTCTGGGGGAATGATATTCCAGAGAGTGGGAGCCACTACGGAGAAGGCCTTCTTCTGGGTCCCACCAGGTGTATCTCCCTCAGGGATGGGACCCGCAACATTCCCTGCCTCCCCGCTCTGATGGGTCGGGTAGATGTGACCGGCAAGAGACGGACCCTCAGACAACCTGGTCCCGAGCCATAAAGGTAAACATAAAGGTGTTAAAGGTAACAACCAGCACCTTGAATTGCACCTGGAAGCAAATCAGCAACCAATGCAGCTCCCGCAGGAGAGGTGATACATGTGCACACTGGGGTCTGCACAAAACCATGTGGGCCGCTGCATTTTGCACCAACTTTCCCCCCTTTTATGAATTAAATTTCTTATATATTGCTCGCCACCCAAATTATTTATTCAAGTGGCTATATACAGTAAATAAATAAATAAATAAATAAATAAATAAATAAATAAATATCAGATTAACAGAGTAGTTGTGAGCAATTGAAAAACACAGAATTCTAATGAAAAAATTTCTATTAAAATTTCTTGGCAGTTCAAATATAATATTATTATATACATCATGGAGATGAGCAATGTTATGTAGAATGAAGAAAAAATTTAGAAGTACTAAGCAGGATCAAATCAAACATGGGAAAAAGAAGAAAATTAAATGTTATTTAGACTAACACTTATTATATTTTACCATATATTTCTATTTTTCCAAGCAATCCTTGTTTTCTCCATATCCATACATTACTTTATAGTATGGATTGCTTTTTATCCTTCAAACATTTCAGCTTTTTTAAGGATCTCATCAGTTCCATACAGCTATAATGACCTCAGTCTTCCTACTCCTCTCAAAAATTCACTCTTCTTCCTGTATTTATTCATACGATTCTCATTTATTTTTTGTATATAATCAAGCCCTCTCAATGTACTTCTTCAGTTACTAAAGACTTATTTCTGTATTCAATTCAAAATCATACAGCATTATTATTATTATTATTATTATTATTTAATCTTTAGTGAGATTCACAGCCTTTGAAGCTGGTTAATAGCTCAGAGCTCGAGTCCTAACCAAGGATTATTATTATTATTATTATTATTATTATTATTTATTTATTTATTTATTTAAATTTGTATACCGCCCTTCTCCCGAAGGACTCAGGGCGGTGCACAGCCAAATTAAAATACATACAATACAAAATTTAAAATAATTTAAAACAGAATTAAATCCAATTGGCTTCCCGAAGTATTTAAAACCCATTACCCTTAAAAACCCTTTAAAAATTTTAAGTCAGCCCAAAGCTCGACGGAAGGTCCGGAGGTCCGGGATTAGTCGTATCCCTGGGGGTAGCTCATTCCAGAGGGCGGGTGCCCCCACAGAGAAGGCCCTCCCCCTGGGGGTTGTCAGCCGGCATTGCTTGACCGACGGCACCCTAAGGAGGCCCTCTCTGTGGGACCGAATTGGCCGGTGGGAGGTTATCGGTGGCAGAAGGTGGTCTCGCAAATAGCCGGGCCCTAAGCATGGAGCGCTTTAAAGGTGAGAACCAACACCTTGAAGCGCACCCAGAAGACCACCGGGAGCCAGTGCAGCTCGCGCAGGCAAGGTGTCACATGGGAGCGCCAAGTCGCTCCCATAATTACCCGCGCGGCTGCATTCTGGACCAGCTGGAGCTTCCGAGTGCTCCTCAAGGGGAGCCCCATGTAGAGAGCATTGCAGTAGTCCAGGCGAGAGGTGACAAGGGCATGAGTGACCGTGCATAGGGAGTCCCGATCCAGAAAGGGACGCAACTGGCGTATCAGGCGAACCTGATAAAAAGCCCCCCTGGCCACGGCCGTCATATGTTCTTCTAAAGACAGCCGTGCATCCAGGAGGACGCCCAAGTTGCGAGCCCTCTCCGTGGGGGCCACTGACTCGCCCCCAATAGCCAGAGTTGGCACCAGCTGGCTATATCGGGACGCCGGCATCCACAGCCACTCGGTCTTGGAAGGGTTGAGTCGAAGCCTGTTCCTCCCCATCCAGACCCGCACGGCCTCCAAGCACCGGGACATCACTTCAAGGGCATCGTTGGGGTGGTCTGGGGTGGAGATGTACAGCTGAGTATCATCAGCGTACAGATGGCATCGCACCCCAAATCCACGGATGATCTCGCCCAGCGGCTTCACATAAATGTTGAACAGGAGAGGCGAGAGGACCGACCCTTGCGGCACCCCACAAACAAGGTGCCTCGGGGTCGACCTCTGCCCCCCTGCCAACACGGACTGCGACCGGTCGGAGAGATAAGAGGAGAACCACCGTAAAACGGTGCCTCCCACTCCCAACCCCTCCAGCTGGCGCAGCATAATACCATGGTCAATGGTATCAAAAGCCGCTGAGAGATCTAATAGGACCAGGACAGAGGAACAACTCCTGTCCCGAGCCCTACAGAGATCATCAACCAACGTGACCAATGCCGTTTCCGTGCTGTACCCAGGCCTGAAGCCGGACTGGAACGGATCCAGATAGACAGCTTCATCCAGGTACTGTGGGAGCTGTCGCGCAACCACACTCTCAACAACCTTCGCCACAAAGCGAAGGTTGGAGACAGGACAGTAGTTTGCCAAAACAGCCGGATCCAGAGAAGGCTTCTTGAGGAGGGGCCTCACCACCGCCTCTTTCAAGGTGGGAGGCAAGACACCCTCGCTCAGAGAAGCGTTAACAATCCTCTGGAGCCAGCCTCGTGTAACCTCCCAGGTAGCCAGCACCAGCCAGGAGGGACACGGGTCCAATAAACATGTGGTTGCGTTCAATCTCCCCAGCATCCTGTCCACTTCCTCGGGAGTCACAGAATCGAACTCCTCCCAGATGACATTCCCAAGACCTGCCTCAGACACATCGCCTGAACCCACCCAGTCAGAGTCCAAGCCATCCCGAATCTGAGCGATTTTATCGTGCAGATAACATGCAAAATCCTCAGCACGCCCTTGCAAGGGGTCTTCCCGCGCTCCCAGATGGAGAAGGGAGCGGGTCACCCTAAACAAGGCGGCTGGGCGATTATCTGCCGACGCGATAAGAGCGGAGAAGTAATTACACTTCACCGCTTTTATCGCCACTAAGTAGGTCTTGATATAAGACCTCACTTGTGTTCGGTCAGATCTAGAACGACTAGCCCTCCAACTACTCTCTAGGCGTCTTTTCCGGCACTTCATCTCCCTCAGCTCCTCGGAGAACCAAGGAGCTGGGCCGATTCGGCGCCGGGTCAGAGGCCGCAAAGGCATTAATTCTTGATCCTAACTTGTTTACCACATATGCAATTTAAGTATCCCATTACTATTTTAATGTTTTCCTCTTATGTAAACTCTCACCATATACCAAACTAAGTAGAGGTACAAAGCATTAAATAGTTACAGTAACAGAACCTTGCAAGTCTGAATGTGCTTCCTCTCTCACTACCTTCATGAAAACTAGGGAGATCTTGTTGGAGACATTGTTCAAAGTTACAGATCTGGCTGAGATTTAGATTTCCTTTATCTGATTGCTTGTGACTCTTCCTCCTGTTGCTCAAGGTTATTCCTTCTGCCTATTACATCAACTAAAGAAATACTATACATCATTTTGTTACTTTGTTCAATGTTGAATAATTTGCTATTTATTCTCATGTAGACTTCACTTCCATCATAGTCTATTAATTACATTCTGCAACCAACCTTCAAAATTTAAGCCTATTCACCTTATGCTTCTTGTAAATCAACAATCTTGTGTTGTCAGCTCTACCCCCTACACATATAATTAACTTTCCTCATATTCTTGCATTTCTCAAAGACTTGAAATAAAAAAATATGATCTGCACATTTTATGCCTAGGATAAGAATGCATTGCACTTACCAAATTTTGTTTACTATCTCCTTGTGCCATTTCAACTGGAACTGTGTCAAATGCATTTCTCAAGAACATTCAATGAATAATCTCCCCTTTAGCTATTGCATTCAGTCCTATAATTTTGCATTTCCCTTTATATAAGGAAAGAATAATGGCATTGTGCCAATAGTCAGATACAGATGCAATATTGACAGACAAGAAATGAGACATGAACCCATTTAACAAATCATTGATATTTTAACATTGCTCCAGTTATACCTTCTACACCTGCAGCGTTACAATTTTCCAACGTTTTTTCAGCATTTATGACCTTTCATAATTTTTTGTGGATTCTAATTTTAAAGCATTTATTTCAATTACATTCTTCAACATAGCACTATCTTTCCCATACAAACCTCTAAAGTACCTCATTCAGTATCCCCTCGTTTCTGTTTCATCCTCAATAATTTCATCACTTTTATGATGAAGTGGTGGAGAGTCAGTTTGATATAGTGAAAAATGCTGGTATAAAAACCAGAAAACTAGGCCACCCTTAATCATGAAAGCTGATTGGCTAGGTTTGAGCCATTCACTCTCGTTCAGCCCACCCCTCCACCCCACCCCCCCAGAGTTTTTGTTGTGGAGAACCTAGGAGCCAAGAGTATTAGGTATGTTTGCTGCCTTAAGTTAGAGATAAAAAGATGGGATATAACAATAATCATCACCATCCATCAATTGAATAAAATCATCATCTGTCAACTACAGCAAAATCACCATCCATCAATTGCAAAAGGCAGCTTTATTTGCAACAGCTTACATCCAGGAACAATAACTTTAACACTATCAAACAACTGCCTGTCCCAAAGCCTTAGGAAGGACTCAGTAGATGGATAAAAATGCCAAATCCAATCTAAGCATCTGGCTGACTATGTGATGAACCATAATAATAATTTTGTTTACTCTATTGGAAGCTTCTTGTATAGACCTTTTAATTCACCTCTAAATAATTTTATTTCCATCAAAATGGCTGATTTTCTTTACTTTTTTTATTAACTGTTCCTGGGTATTGCTGGACACATTCTTTGCAATTACCTTTTTCTCTCCATCTTTGTTATATAACATTTTGTAGGGTCGCCTTGTAGAGTGAGATGAGCTGCATATAGATTTAATAAATAAAAATAGACATTTTTCTCTTCTAATTCTTTCTAATTAATTATTATCTCACATGCATTTTTTCTCATCCATAGATTATTACAGTTCATTCAAACATTTTTTTCAATATTTCCCATTAGTGTAACTCCATAAATGTCTGTGGAATTTCATAGCTTAATTAATTTCAGAAAGGTTTCACATATTTTTTCCTTTTCACTACTTTTCATTTATGTATTCTTTCATTTATTTATTAAACAAATGTATATAACTGCCCAACACACACAGAGTGACTCCAGGCAGTGTACAGCATTAAAAATCCAGTTAAAATATTTATCTATTAAACAAATTTATATAGCCATCCAATAGTTATTGTAAGGACTGAAACTGTAATTAAGCTGTATTGTATTGTAATCATTCATATTGTAAGGGTATTAATCTGATTTTATTTTTTTATGTTGTACACTCCCTATAATTGCCTAACTTTGACTTTTCTTTCATTTCTTTCCTTTTCTTTCATATTCATGTTTTCTGAAAACATTCTTCATATATCAAATCCACATCCAGAGTTTCTCATCTTGTTTGTATCTTTCATTAATTCTCTTCACTTTTGATTGTAAACAAGTAATCAGTCATGCTTTGCCATTTGTTCCTTTACCATGCATACATAATAGACGTTCTTTGCCAAACAGGTACTAAAACTTAGTACCTATTTTTCTTTCTTTAATTTCATTCATTCATTTATTCATTCATTCCTTTTTTTCCCCATTTGCTCCTTTTTCATTTCAAGCCTGGATAGCTCAGCAGACTAATGCATTGTAATTTAACTCCAGCTGTCTGCAATTAGTAAGTTCGAATCTTGCCAGGCTCAAGGTTGACTCAGCCTTCCATGCTTTCTAAGGTAGGTAAATTGAGGACCCAGTTTGTGGGGGCAATAACCTGACTTTGTAAAAATATACAAAAGTATGAAGGCTATTGCTTAATGCATTGTAAGCCGCCCTGAGTCTCCAGAGAAGGGCGGCATATAAATCAAATTTAAAAAAAAAAAAACCCACAATTTTCCATATGCCAGTGAATACTGACTTCCACCAGTATCTTCATTGTTTCATTCAACTTTCTCCTAACATTTTTTAGCAAGATAAAGTGGATGAGGTTACCAGTCTTAGTCATACCAATATCACATGCAGCATTCCCTATCAACAGTATTAGCTAGTTTGGGTGTATTTTGTCCATTATGAAACAAGCCCAGCCAAAGCCCAGTTTGAGTGCAAGCATGTACATGCTCTTGTATGCAACCTAGGATCTCTAATTTGGGGATATCTCTGAGGCTAACATATAGTTGCTCATGTCCCACCAACTGGGAAATTTGTGCATGTTCTGTCATACGCAGGAGTCAGTAACTCCTTATGTAGTGCAATAAAAGCAAACCTCTGGATAATGGGTGCTGCATAAATGTACAAGAAGTCCCTCTCATTTATGAAGTTACATTTTTTATTCAGTTTTCATTATGAATGGGTGTGACTTTTATAAGATAATCTACTACTATTCAAGTTACTGATCCATCTTTTTTTCTGATAGGCAGCAGTTTTTAGAGTCTCTGGCAATTATATTTTCCATCATTTGGTGGGTTTTTTTCCACATTAGATTTGGTACTGGAGTGTTCCACATATATTCTACCACTGAGAAAAGCTACCTCTCCAGATACTTGAGAGCATTCACATTCCTAAGACTCACAATAAGCCACCACAGTGAAAGCCTAGATAAAAAGGGGGAAAGGGAAACAGTCTCTTACTATAAGGACATCTGTCATTCTTTCTTCTGGCACATCACAGACTATCTTGCTATTCCTTTTGTCAGTGAGATATAGCATCGAGTACTTATTAAAATCACAAATTAATCACCAGAACACTTAGTAAGCAACAAGCTTGAAGTTTATGTTATGGCGAGGGTTCTAGTGATGTTCTCTAAAGGAACCCCATCTAGCTGGCCCTCATTAACCAGTGGGGCAGGACTGGAGCTGATAACATACAGAGGTCTTTTCTTCCTCTCTACACTCTTAAACTTGCCTTTAACTATTTTCTGTTTCTAATCTTCTTCCTGATTCCTTAAAATGCTAACACTGAAATCATAAGTGGGTAAAGTTTTTTAAGATATACAGGTAGTCCTCGACTTACAGCAGCTCATTTGGTGACTGTTTGAAGTTACAACGATATTGAAAAAAGTGACTTATGATGATTTTTCACACTTACGACCATTGCAGCATTCCCATAATCACGTGATCAAAATTCGGATGCTTGGCAACTGACTCATATTTATAGCCGTTGCAGTGTCCCTGGGGTCACGTGATCACCTTTTGCAACCTTCTGACAAGCAAAACCAATGGGGAAACCAGATTCACTTAGCAACCATATTTACTAACTTAAGAACTGCAGTAATTCACTTACAACTATCACAAGAAAAGTCGTAAAATGGGCCAAAATTCACTTAACAACGGTCTTGCTTAACAACAGAAATTTTGGGCTCAATTGTGATTGTTGAGGACTATTTGTACCATTTTACCTTTCCAAAAATATTACAAAAAATGTCTGAAATAAGGCCTTTTGCCAAGTACAGTTGAAGTCAACTGTACCATGTTTAAACAGGTATGGGAACTATACCTTTCATATTTAGTACATACTGTTACAAATACTGTACACATGAAAAACATATTATATGAGACAAGTCAAATAATATTTGGGCAATAGCTTGACCATATATCTTGTATTCTTTTTATGGCCCTCCAGTTGGATTTCTGAAATAATACATGAAAAAGGCTGACACTGTAGCCTCTTAGACTTTCCAGTCATTCCTGCATTGTCTTGGTAATGTCTGAGAATGATAATTCTTTCTTTAACCCTCATTCTTTAATAATAAATTCAGTTAAGAGCTTGTATATTTAGAATCTGAGCCACAATAAATAAAACAGTGGTTTATTTTATATCGTGTCTAATTGAGGACACACATAGCATGTGGAAATACACAACTATATATATTAAATGACATCTAAAAATGTGAGGTTAGCATGAATTCCTTGCTGAGGATGTCAAATCAGATCCACCTAGTCTAGTGCCCACACTCCATTAGTTACCTTGCAAGGAAGATAACTTATTGACAAGGAAGATAACTTATTGAGAGGCTTCAAGCAATGTTCACATACCTTCTGAATAAAACATGCAAGGGACTGTGGGGTCACCCAGGAAACTACCTCAAAATCCTCTATATGGTGGTAAGGAATCCTGATCTAAGTGGAATCTGGAATCCCAGGTTTTACAAAGGAATTCTGCATCCATATATCAACATGTATGTGTAACCTTTTTTCATACACACTGGATTGATATTTCATACTTCCTAACTACCCATCTCCCTTGGATATATTGGATTGTGTGTGGCCTGAGGCAAGATAGAAGGGAGATGCCCCATGAGGGCATCTCCTCCCCCCCCCCGTCCCCTTTGCTATTAGAAACACTAGTAGATGACCTTTGACTGGAAGAAAGAGAACTTTTTTCAGGAGATTTTTCTGTACTCTGTACTTTCATATGTCTAAGATGAGTATGCCATCCCACAATATGCCCACCTGCAAATATATTTTCAGTGTCCTGATCATAGAAGCAGAGAAAAGGAGAGTAAGTGTTCGCTGGAATTTGTAAAACAGATTGAGCTGTGTCATGCAGTTTCTTCAGACTGACTCATCTGCATGGATACTGAATTAGTCACACACCCACAAAAAACACTCCTTGCCCATCCTTGCCATCCTCAGCAAAAGTATTGCACACATACATTGGGCTGTTTAGAAAGCATCACTGTACTACAACAGTACTTTTAACTCTTTGGGATGCCTGTCATCTGATACATTCCTACCAAGTGTCAAGGACAGCATTATGACTGCATTCTGTCTCCAGATTTCTAAATAGAAATATTGAAGCATTGCACATACAATGGGTTGATTCACACTGAACATAAGACAGTGTTTTACAACTGCTGTTTGTCCATCATAATTTCCGGACTTGCAAATATGCTAAACCATAATGCAGGGATTGGGAATGTGGTGCCCATGTATAAGTATTATGGTCGTAAGTTGTTAAGTTGGTTACTATGTAACTATGCCTGATTTTACATCCTTTTTTTTGTGGCGGTTGTTAAGCAAAAGCCACAGATGTTAAACAAAGTCATTTTCTTCCATGGGTGTTTTTTGGCAGAAACCTGCAAAAAAAAATCAAAAATCATGGTCATGTAATTACAGGATGCTGCAAATGGCCATAAATGTGAACTGGTTGCTAAGTGCCCAAAATGCAATCACATGACAATGGGGAGTGGGGGGGTCATAAGTAATTCTGGGGGAGTGTGTCATAACTTCAACTGGTCTCTAAGCAACTGACTATTACGCAAGGACTACCTGTATAGTAGTTGCAATTTCCCTAATAGTACCCACAAGTAACCCCAGGCTTCTGTTCCAGAGACCAGGCATCATAATAGTGCTTCTGGGATCCCACTATATTAAATTGTTAAATTGAGATGGACTGGAGTGCCCCACTCTGCCTGATGTTACTGGATGGAGAGACTACTGGAGACTCCGTTGGCATGCCATACCCCCATCCTGAACAAAAGAGAAATAATTCTCACTCTCACCCATCTATCTAAGCCACACGGAACAGGGGAACCTGGTGGCAGCATTGAGGCTGAGCAGCCCTAGCAACATTGCTGCTATTCCAAAAGTCCATCTCATGCCATTCACCAAGGTGCATGAGCCTTGGGGAACAGTGTGATTGCCCCTCACAGCCCAGCGTTCTCCAGGATTTGCTGCACATCTTGCCTTCAGGCAGTGTTCTCTTTCTGTTGACAGGTCCCTGTGACCTATTCTGAATCACATGAGGCCTTTATTCTAGAAGCAGCTTTGAAGAATGCTCTTCCATGGCCTCTAGACTCCAAAAACTGCACAAAAGCATGCCCTGTTCTCATGTTTATTTTCTGAGGCTCTGGAGGTTGTGTGAGAGCATACTTCATTCTCATGTAGTTGTTGTGGGTGTGAGTGAATGCTGATGTGTCACCTAAAACATTGTGATGTGTCACATTTGACACTTGTGTCACTGGCTTACCATCTCTGGGCTTAACAAATCTGTTTCACCTTAAAACGTTACTTCCCTCAAAATAATGGCCAAACATTTATTTATTTTATACCATGCATTTCTGCTCCATTAAGCCCTGAAGATAAATAATGAAATTGGGCCCAGTTGCTTCTAGTTCTGGTTCACATGTCCTGCTACAGTCCCTGTAGCACTAGAAGAAATGTTGCAAAAAGGTTGTCTTACCTGTGGGCTAGGCCAACCCAACAAATGACTTAATGAGACATACGTGTCCCCATGAGCTAGGAGAAATGTAATTTTCCTACAAGAATCACGCCCTCTGATTTGTGAAAATCATAAATTAATGAGGATGTTTAGGATTTGTGTTCTTATGTCACTTTGATATTAAGGGTCACCTATTCCTACTGCAACTCTCCCACCCCCAACAGCAAGTCTAATTTTCTGAGAGAAACTTAATTCTCTCAAGAGTCTGCGTAATATATAGCTGGGGATCAGAACCAATCCAACTTGTTTGTTGCTGTACATACTGTACAACAGGCTAGGGCATTCTGAAAAGTTGATGCATGGAGGATTGTGTTTCTACTAGGTTTAATAAATGAAGAGATTTTTAAAAATGCATTTTCAAAATGTTGCTAATGTGTATTGCTATTAGGTTAAATAACAGAGGGAAGAGGGGAATATCTAGGGACAGCCTGGATAAATATACATAAAAAAACACTAGGACACAACTTCCTTTTCCTGTTCAGAATTTGAGTTGCAGTCAGCTATTTTGAAAGAAAGACATCCACTATAAGAGTTAAACATTAGTCAACAGTTAATGTAAGCTACTGCAGGAAATACTATGATATTTGAGAATAATGAAGAAAATGGAGAACAGCTTCCAGTTATTTGTAATAATGGAAAGATAAGAACTTTCTTTCATGAGAATAAGAATATTTTCAGCCCATAACAGCATCCTTATTTTCATCTGAAATCCACTTTGTTTCAGGAGCTGAAGAAGTAACAGCTGTTTGTCTTGGGAGAGTGCACGGGAGGGACTTCTCCAAAATTCATGGGCTGAGACAAAAAAGTCAAAAGAGCTGAATACATCAAGTGGAAGAGTGGTAGAATTCCTGTTTTCCAGACAAGCCTTCTACAACCCCAGCAACTGCCCAATATACAGTAAGGTGTAAAACTTGCCTTCACATACAAAGTGTGAGGGAGAACACCTATTACATTTTGTCCCCCAAATTCTTCTAATGGCACAGAAAACCTGCCTTAAAAAAGTAAAAGGTATGAAAGGGTGGGGAATAGAATTTTGTTCAAAAGCAAAATAATTGGAGATAAGTTCTACAGTAAATTCAGCTTAACAAATAAATATAAAAAGGTAACTTACTTATGGGCAGTTTAGGGTTTCCATTCCTTAGCATTCAGTTAAATGCTAATGATCCTCAAGATTGTACAGGCAATATATAGGCGGCCCACAGCTATATAGATCACATTTTAACCTACAGAGAACCATGCCTCTTGAAATAAAAGTTCTTAAATGTCCCTGTGGTCTTAGTGTCCCTTCATTCTGAGCAATGCTTCCTTCCATGATACATTATTGGAGATCTCATCTGTACTATAACGTCTCAACCCTAGATATTACCTAACTAATAAATATAGGACCAGCAACTTTTGAAGCCACTTTGAGTTGTCAATACTTGCCTTGCCCAATATTGTTTCCTCTCTAGCTACTATTGCTACTCACCTGCATTTTGTTCCCTTCTCTAAGTGTAATCCACCATTATCCTATTAACAAATATGACCTTTCTGAATAAGTACAGGAGAGTTAGGGTTAGAATTGTTATAGTGCTTTTCCCCAGAAGGAAAACAGTATTTCCCTTATTCTCTTTGTACATCTGCATATTGGAAAAGGGTTGAACAGTGTTTGAGACAAGCCATTCCTGGGACCAGCACAAATCTTTTAATCATCACCATTTTAAGGGCAGAAATAAGATGAGCTCCTCACCATCTAAAAGGCAGGGTAGGCAGAAATTCTGCTGAGAAGGGAAAGAGGGAAGGATAAGATAGAAAGCAAAAGCAGGGGAAAATAAACTGAGGAAATTCATTGGTAGATTTACTACTTCCAGGGTATTGTTCTAGAATAGTATTTCTCCATTGCATCAACTTTAAAATGTATGGACCTCAACTCCTAAAATTTCTGAACCTGCATCCTGGAGAATCCTGGGGGCTGAAGTTCACACATCTTAAAGTTGATGAGGTGGAGAAATATTGACAAACTATGGGAAATCAGTAAAGACTATCAAATATTTCAACCTCTTTCATGCTGCCTCCCAGTAACCTGACACTTATGAAGAGAAGAAAGGTAGAAGATTAGCTTAGGTTTGAACAAGGCTTCCCTTATTTCCATCAACAGCCTTATCAACACCCTTGCTAGTATTCATCTTGCTGATCAGAAAGAAAAGTTAACTTTGTAAGGACTTTCTAAATGTGACAACATGTTTTGTGAACTCATTCATTCCCTAATCATCAAAGTAGCCCCTAATCTGAAGTTTGCATAAACATAAAGACCTACTTACATGAAGGCATTTTACCTGTGTGGTAAAGATCCATTATAAATTTCAGCAGTTTTACACAATGTATGATTTATGATTCCATGTTCCATCACTTTCTCACAAATCCACCCCAAGCACATTCTTGCTGCTGTTCACTGTTCAAGCTTTTTCTCTATAGCAGTCTCCCACATCGTGGTACTCGGAAGATGTCTTGGGACTGCAATAATAATCCACAACCATAATGAGCAAAGGCTGGGCTGGGAGTTGCAGTCCCAAGATAGCTGGAGAACATCAGGCTGGCAAAGGCTATTTTCTATGTTGCACAGCACTTTGCTAGCTCTGAACAGTGTTCCTGTTGGGCTTTTTTCCTTGTTCAGATTCTCTATCCTATTTTATATAAAGTTTATTGTCATTGTACATATATACATAGTATATCCATACAACGAAAGTCACATAACACCCAGAGACCAAGCCCAACACACATGACAATCCCCAGACACACACCCCACCCCCCAAAAATTCCCCACCCCTAAACCACCCAAACTATTGTCTCATATTAAGCTTTCAACCACCTAAACCTACTAAAAGGGCATTTGATTTAAACTGGGATTTCTCCTGTCCTATTACATGTAGCTTGGTTCACTTACTTGGCTCTTCTGAAGGAAATGTCTGCTTGTGGTCCATTGGTTTGAATTGCACAGGTTGATCTAACAGGGAAATGTGATAATTCTGACTTGCAATGATGAACCTTTCCCCAACCTGACAGTTTCCGGGCTGCAGTAGGGGATCCTCCAAACCTATGGTCATCAGTTAGCTTGACAAAAGGACAAATTTACATGGATTTGGGGACATAAGAACATAATCAGTGCCTGCTGGATACTGGACCAACTAGTCCAGTAATCTGTCCTCACAGCAGTCACCCAACTCCATACAGAACCCCCAATAGTGTTTCAACATCAAAGATAATCACACTGCCATTAATAGCCATTAATCCCCACAATTTCCCTGAATTGGTCCAACCCTGTTTTGAAACCAGTCAAGCTGGTATAGTCAGTACCACATCTCATGATAGTGAATTCCAAAATTCAATCACATGTTATGTTAAAGTCTGTATCTGTCCTGATTCTTCCAGGATTCAATTTCATTAGGCAACCTCTGTTTCTAATACTTTAGGAATGGGAAAATAAATATTTCTTGTCCAATTTATTCGCAATTATGCATAATTCTGTACACTACAAACATATCCATTCTCCTTGCTAAACTAGAAAACCTCAAATGTCACAACTTTTCTTCATAGGGACCTTCTTTAGCTCTACTATATCCTTTTTGAGCTGTAGCACACAATATTCCAGATACAGTTGCGCCATTGATATATATATAATGCCTTATTAAACAGGCACTCCTCAACTTACAACAGTTCATTTAGTGACCATTCAGAGTTACAATGGCATTGAAAAAAGTGACTCATGACCATTTTTCACACTTACGACTGTCACAGCATCCCCATGATCAGATGATCAAAATTCAGATGCTTGGCAACTGACTCATATTTATGATGGTTGACATATCCTGGGGTCATGTGATCACCTTTTGTGATTTTCTGGCAAGCTAAGCCAAAGGGGAAACCAGATTCATTTAACAACCATCTTACTAATTTAACAACTCCAGTGATTCATTTAACAATTGTGGCAAGAAAAGTTATAAAATCGGGACTCTAACATATTTCTTGGCCTTTTTACAGCACATATACACTGTATCAACACCTTCATTGCATTGAATAATGTTACTCCAAGATCTGAAATGTATTTGAGTATAAATTACTACAAGATCTCTCTCCTCATTAGTGATTATTAGTTTTGATCCCATTAGAGTTTAGGAATATCTGAAGACAGAAACCACAATTATTTTAAGTACCTAGTATTTGGCCCAACTCTTGATCCCTGAACTAGATTTTCCCCTCAGATGGCAAATTATTCTAAATTCTAAACTGCAGAGGTGTCTAAGAACTCCTTTTCACAGTTAAGTCCTGTATATATGAGAAGAAAGTACTGGCCCAGGAATAGAAGGGGTGGAGGATCACAGCTAAAGCCAAGCAATTGGTACTGTAGGAGTGACACCTGAACGGTCTTGGTGTTTTGTTTTCTTACACACTTCATTAGCCAACTAGGTAACATCATCAGTGGTAGAAGGGAATGAATTTGCCCTCTGCTTATATACAAGTGGCTTGCCCTGTCAGTGTTGGTGAGTTTGTTTTTGATAGTATCTTGATTAGGCTATTGTTAGACTGTTGTATTGTTTTCTGAGTTGTTAGTTCCTTGACCGGAGTATTATTTACTGCTTGATGGTTGGCCTGGTATTAATCCTGACGTTAATCTCTGTTTATCTGAGTGTTGATACAATCAACAGATCTCTGCAGATAAGCAGAGATTAACACCAGGATTAATACCAGGCCAACCATCAAGCAGTAAATAATACTCCAGTCAAGGAACTAACAACTCAAAAAACAATCCAACAGTCTAACAATAGCCTAATCAAGATACCATCAAGAACAAACTCACCTACACTGATAGGGCAAGCCACTTGTATATAAACGGAGGGCACATTCACTCCCTTCTACCACTGATGATGTTACCTAGTTAGGTAATGAAATGAAATGTCTGCAAGAAAACAAACAAACTCAGAGACAACCAAGGACCCCACAATCCAAACCTGAGCTACAAATATTCTTTTCTGGAGTGGCACCTGTCAGCCATAATGGAAAGTGGGATGTTAATCAGGAGCTGCATTCTTCAACAGTAACACCTATTGTTGTTATAATCAGTAGCGACACACTCAAAATAATATTACTCTGTTTCCCCCAAAATAAAACATCCCCTGATAATAAGCCAAATCGGGCTTTTGAGCGCATGGCAATAAGGCCAAGCGCTTATTTCAGGGTTCAAAAAAATATAAGACAGGCTCTTATTTTCAGGGAAACACGGTAGAAAAAACATTTAGTAACACAGCTGCAGTTTATATTAGACTGCTTCATTAACCTTTGCATAATCTTAAAAGTATCCAGAAATGCATGGGCCTGAATTCATGCACAAAATGAGACACATTCATTCTAATCTGAGCCATAAAAAGATTTGGGTCTATCCTATTCCATGTATATATAAAGTGATACACGTATAAAGGAAAAGGTTGTGTTGAACATGGTTGACAGGGCAACAAACGTTAATCTTTCTGCCTATTTCATTTCACTGATTTCTCTCATCTGGATGATCTATGAATAATTATGCTCAATATGAATGGCAGATGCAGCATTGTTAAAAATTATACAGAATTTTACAATTATGGGGTACAAATAGTTTTGTGGAAACCGAATGAATTGTAGAATTTTATAATTCAATGAAATGGCAGTGCACCCAATTTATGAACAAATCAAGAAAAAATAATATGGTTTATAGATTAATTCATACATTTATGCAACAATGCAACCTTGTTCACTAAGTAATGTTCATTCACGAAAATGGTTGTATACATTTGGGTGACCTGAAACAAAAGCATCTTCTAAAGAGGTCCCAGGCAATGCAAATGCTACAATAAGAGAAATCTAATATAATTATAAAGAGAAAGTTCTACTGAAATCAGGATTTAATGATTGAATAAACCTTAAGAATTGTATTGCACAACACACTCATTCAACACTTGGACATATATCCTCATGCATGCCTCACATCCACACTTATACATTCATTTACATACAGTGATTATTTACACATAGTTAAGTGACACTTCCAGTGAAATATACCTGCTACAATAAACTAATGAAAGCTGATTCAGATACCGTGCCACATTAAAAACACAATTTTTTCTCACCAGTTTTATATACATAAGCACTTTGGGTATTTATGAGCAAGAGAAAAGCAATAGTTACTAAAAAGTCCTAGTAAGATTAAGCACCTATTACTCTCTTAACCATAGAAATTATAGATCTACTTTAGAATAACTGAAGTTTCTACATAGATTAACAGTTGATTTATTAAGATCTTAGAGAAAAGCAAATAAATATAAATCCCTGGTATTATTTTACTAGAGTACCTTGTGACACATAATTGGTTTACTGTTAATTTTAAAGCAGGAATTTATTAAGTGTAGTTATTAAACTCTCCAGACAGACCAGTAACGTTTTCTTTACATCAGTGATAGGGGAATAATGTAATTATCTAATGTTGTATTATTTCTAACTGACTAATAGTTTATTTAATCTTGCAAATAAATTGGTTATTATTACTAGCACATGACTGATTTTTAGTACTCTAATTTCCAAGTTTATATCTTTCTTATTTAATCTCTGAAATACAACTACGTAACTTTTATGAAGTTTTCTAGCTAATTATATGAAGATGATTTACTAATCAAAGATATCTAGATAAGTGGCTATCTATGATTGTGTTATTTATATCTCACCTTTCCTTCAGGTGTTTTATTCATGGCAAGGTTATATCCATGGCACTCTCTCCTTCCCTTTTCCCCAAAAACAACAAACCTGTGAGGTAGGTTGACTTGACAGAGTATGACTGGCTCAAGGGTGAAACACAAATTTACTTCTTGTATACAAGCACAATTGTTGGAATATTTGTTCCAAAAGAAATTTGTCTTTGACAGAACTTTAGTTGGCAATTTAATAGCATTGAGCTCAACACCTCTGAATTAACATCAGGGTGACACAAAACAAAATTTTTATTAATGTTGTTTTATTGTAGTTTGTGATAGGGATTTCGATCCAGATGTTCTCAGATGAAATATTTATGCTTTATACATAGCTTACTACCAATTTCTGTTATAGCATCAGGTGGGTGGGAAGTGAGGGAGGATCAATACCTTGTCTCAAAATCAATGTACTTCTTTTGACAAAGCAGCTCATCAAACTGGGTGAAGAATCTTTTAGTTAACAGCTTGCTAAAACAAGCTAGGCCTAGTGGATGAGAACAAAGGGATTTTACATTTTCCTGCCCTCAACCTACTTCATCATTCTGCACACACTGAACTTTAGGCATTTGTTATATTTTTACCACTTATATAAGTGGTAAAAAAATAACGTATATACTTGGCTAATGGAATTGTTGCAAAAGTATCTCGGTTTCATGGTCAAGATCAAGTCTAGGTAATTGCTTCTCAAGTGACGATTTGGAGGTGAGATGATGAGCTTTCAGCATGAGATGCGTCCAGTCTTTCTCCTCTGCTTTCCATGCTTTTCGAGAAATGGATATATAGATACCCTGGAAAAAAATCCACCATAGATTGAAGATTTGGTGGGGGTTCAAGAGCAACAGGGCGCAAAGGACCAAAAGATTAGCAAGCAGCAAAAGAACTGGGATCAATGTAGTTCTTGCAAAATGGAAATAAGACTCCCACACCCAGCTTTATCATGAGCACATGGGAATGATAAAAAAAAAAAGGAGCTGTCCCCACCCTTAGCTTCCTCTCCCTCCCCCCCCCCCTGTAAAGGAAGAGAGGAAACAGGTGGTGGCTCCATGGAGACATCTGAAAAGGAGTGAAATGGAAAAGCAATACAGGGGAGGAGGCAGGAAGACAGAGATGGATGAGTAGGAGGAGAGGGGGGTTTCCTATTGTGGCGGCTAGGATGCAGGGTGCATAGGATAGGAAGCGGATCCGTGTGTTTGTCTCTTGGTTTGGGAGATAGCAATAAGTGGATCTATGAAGAGGTGGATATACGGGAAGAGAAATACATTTAAAAAAAAAGGCAGGCAGGCACTTTGCAAGGAATGGCCATAGACAACAATCCTGCATCACCAGTTTTGAGCATGCGGTTTTGTCTGGTGACTGGGCCTGCTCACCTCCGCTTCTCCAGTCTGGCTAATCAGAGGAGTGGTAGAAATATTATCCCAACTGGCTGGCTGGGGGTACGTGACGGTAGATGGATGGCACTCGAAGGTGGGAGAAAGCCTGCCTCTCAATCCACTCTACCGTGTTCTGGTAGCTTAGGGTTCACACCCTATCTAGGGAGGCTGGCTAGGAATGCCCCAGAGCTGTTGCCTTGGAGACAGGGCCAGTCCTTCTCCCAGGAAGAAATGGGGCTAGGGAAACTGCCATTTCAAAGGATCGCCCCCTCTCCCTTCTCTCTTCCTGCAGGCCGTGATCCTGCCCCCTCCCTCTATTGTCAGCCTGGATAAGGTATAAGGAGCTGGAAAATAATCCAAGCCTTTACCGTTTTTTTTTCTTTCTTTCTTCTGATGATGTTGACTGCTTAGGAGAATGGCAAAATCAGCCCTTGCTGAGGAGGAGGAGGGTTGATGGGGATGGAGAACAGAGTCTGCCACCAGCTTAAAGGATGCATCCAGAAGAACTGAGCTCCGTTTGCCATGTCTGGACCAAGGTTACTCCATCATTTTTCCCCCCGTGAAATTCAAGCTGGTCTAGTCTGACTCCCCAAACAGACAGCAGCAAAATCCAGTCTACGAGGTTTTCTTTCCACCGGGTCCCACCTAGATCAGTCCATTTCCACTAAAATCCAACCAGCAGGAACCCCCTCCCTTTAAGCCAAAAAATCTCCAGACTGATCCATTCTTATGTCAAAAAAACAGACGCTCACCAATTCTTCCAGGGATTAGTTTCATCAGGGTAACCAAGGCATCAGATCGCACTACACCCCAACTGAGTCTGTCCTCAAATCTCACAGCTCTCAAAAACTGGCTGTGGCTCGATTCATTTTTTTCAGTGGGATTCCACCAGGAAGGACCCCAAATTCAACTGCTCCTGTCGAAGTGGAAGTCAAGCCATCTTGGTCCCGTCTACCGGAAGATTCTTTAGCCTGCCTGGGAGGGGGAGATGGCTTTAGGCCCCAGCATCTCCGGGCTTCATTGGGAGAAGCCGTTGGTGGTGGTTGTAGGTCCAGGTCCGCGAGAAGGCTGCCATGAGAGAGAGGAAAGGGCAGCGCGTTGCAGGAAGCGGCGTTGGATGAAATGGCTGTGGAAGCTAACAGGGAGGACAATGGACAGAGATAAGCGCGCCCGCTCGCGCGCGCCCCGTATGTCTGTCTCTCTGTGTGTGTGAGTGAGTGAGGACGCGCGCTCGCGCGCTCGCGCTCGTCTGTACGTGTGTGAGTGAGAGTGTGAGAAGGTGCGGGAGAGGGAAGCCTCGGGAATTTCCGGACAGCTTCGGCCCCAGCGGCGGAGGGAGGGATTTGGGCAGGAGGGAGCATCCTTTTTCACTTGCAAGAACCAAGAGCAGCTGGTGGAAAGCACCAAGTGCCTCTTGGGGTAGGGGGACTCTGGGAGATTCTTGATAGAAGCCAACCTCAGATCCAGGAATTCGGCTTTATAGGTCATTCACCAGCAAGGAGAGGACTCAAGGCGAGGGCTTCGTTTCTAAACTTCTGGAGTAGGTCCGAGGGTCGAATGGGTCAACACTGCTTATATAGAGTCAAGAAGAAAACCCATACAGACATAAAAAGACACGCACCTTGTTTAGTACAATTCTCTTCTTCGCCCCCTCACCGGCTTTTTAATACTATATCCCACCGCCCTTCTTTCCAATGCAATTTCAACACTCGGTTGCCAAGTCAACCATAGGAAGGAAAACTTCTGCAAATTAAATCTTAAGAAAGCTCCTCCCTGTCTCATGCTCACAAGTGCACAATACAGAGTGCTGCATTATATGGGGCCACAAAGGATACTTATCACAAAGCATATTTTTAAAAACTTTCACGAATCTTTCCCTGGGATATCTGTAAGGCTGTGGTCAATGATTAAAAAGCTATTTTGATAAGGGTGGTGGTGGGATGAGCACAAGGGCTTCAGCCCCACCCCCACAAAAAAAAACTTGTTATGAATGCTGCTAATTCAAAGCTCTCTTTTTGCCAGAAGTTATTTTATAAATATATAGACCATTCACTGTAAAAAAAATTGCTTAGGGAAGCCAACAAAAAGACAAGTCTAGCATGCAATATTATTGATAAAACTATCAGCTTTGTTTAAATGCTGTTTAACATTTTGTTCAAGCTTTTGTTCGGTGCAGAAATCCGTATTAAACCATTCTTGGCAGTAGCTGTAAGGGGAATCCACCATCTACCTAGAAAATAAACGGGGCCCACCGTCAAACATTATTATTGCATTTTTTTTTCAATCCAAATCTACTTTGTAATTTATAGCCAGTATTCCCCAATCTAGAAGGATGGAGAACAGATTGTAGCTTTCTGGATGGTAATTTTTCTGTTTTTTCCTTACGGGATTAAGCATATACAATTCCCTTTCTCCCTAGTATTCATTTTCCAATCTTAAAATGAGTTTTGTTCACATTCACTGTAACCGTTCCAAACTTGTCTGAATCCTTTTTTAGGTATAGTGCTCCAGCTAGGCATAAGATACCAGATGAGGTCTGACCAGTACCAAATGGACTGAAATAGTGTGTAAACAAAGTCTCCAGAATTAGAAAGTCAGTGTGATCTGGAGAAGGAAGATGAGCATTCTGCTGCAGACATGGATGTATACATCAACACTCTGACTCATGCTCAAGAATGCCCTGATAACCAATGACAATATTTATACATCACACTATCACTGGTCCCAATTCAAAGTCTAGCATCTGTACTTTGGTCTCATTCCAGTTCATATGTTGCAATCAATTGTATGGACAGCTATATTTGTTCAGATTAAGTCAGTGAATGGCAAACGTTTTGGGCTTAGTGTGTCAAAAATTCAGAAAACGTCTAATTTGATTCTGCTCTGTGTGTGTGTGTGTGTGTGTGTGTGTGTGTGTGTGTGTGTGACATGCACACAAACTGAACAGAAGAAAAACAATTATATATTTTTTTAAAAATGCAGACAAATTGAGGTAGTTCCAGGTCGCACAAGGCCTTCATTCTTGAAACAGCTTCAGAAAATGTTCTTCCACAGGATCTGTAATCTCCAAAAAGTGTGAAAGCATACCCCATTCTCACAATTCCCAGTGGCTCTGGAGGCAGCATGATGTCCAGAGGAATTCCCCCAAAACTGTGTGAGAATAGGGTGTGCTTTCAAGAACAGTTGTTGTCAGGTATTGGTGAACATTGGCATGTCACCCAAACTGTAAGTGTATCAACACAGAAATATTTCCACACTGTGACACTGCTCTTTTTGGAAATACCACTCCATCCATGAAAATATTGAAGCATTTTCCCCAGGTAGCTAAGGTTGGCCTCAGCAACTAGCATTTTGAGATTGATTGATTGATTGAGATTGATTGATTCTATACACCTTAATATAGGCTGCTAGGATCCAATAATATTCTTCTGGCCAGTTCTCTGCACTGGTGCTGTTTTGTCAACCCCATGTTCTTCAACTACTGACAATGGTCCTCTTCTGGATCAGCTGCTCATCTCCATAGCTTCAAGCAGCTGGTCTAACTTTGTCAGAATGCTGTCACCAAAATGCTATGCAATTGAATGACAGCTACTGGTTTACATGACTTTAAGAGATTAGACAAATTCATGAAGAGTAAGGTTATTAATAGCTGCTAACTGTATGGTCTGTCTGCTATTTCTCAGTTCGTAAGTAATGCATTATAGAATATTACTTGCTGGAAATATAACTGTCTTATAGGCTTTCCAAAATGTTCTCCTTATCCACTGTGAAAAACAGAATATTGGATAGCCCTTTGTTTTGTTTCAATTCTGATTGCTTTGCCTCATCTGGATTGGCTGTCCTCCAGTTATTTGTTCAAGGCACCACTTTGGATTGTCTCCCCCTCAACTAGGGGAGACATGAAAGGAAAAACAAGATCTGGCCTAAGGGGCTGCATACAGCTAATGTCCTTTTGTAAAGTAAAAGATGTTGATTACAAACTAACCAGAGCAGCAGTCTTCTGCAAAATAAATTCAATGACTTGCACATTCATAAACTTGGATATTTTGCAGTCCTAAAATAGTCTTATGCTCCTGTTACTGACAAAAATTTCCCAGCCTTCATTGGTGATTTATTTAATAACTTTCAGTAAAGCATTTATTTGCTCTGATATTTTGTTTCTAACCAATTGTTTCTAGATGGAGCATCCCAAAGGGAGTGAAGTCCATACACACAAAGCCTAATTTTTCCAAACATTGTAGAAGAAAAAATTCTACACATGTTCAAATAAATTCTTGTTGCTTTGCTTATTTTGGGTTTGTCACTGCGTTTTTTATTTCCCAGCTGAGCTTCATTATTTTTGGACTAATAGTTACTTGTTGCTGTTGGTATGTAATAAACATCAGGAATGAATGCATCGAGCTCTTCAACATAAACAGTTCCTTTTCCTTTGACCTGACAGGGTTGACTTCTCACACTGAAATATAATGCCGGGTATTAATGTCTGTACCCTGTGATACAGGGTACCCTGTTTAGATACTTTACTAAACAGATTGTCAAGTTCTTAGATATTATCACTTTTTTCTTAACCAACTTCAATGCTTTTTGCAAGTCAGCTTAAACCAGCAACTACGTGTTTTCAGGCATACTGAATTGTACTATATTACCGACTACCAGATTTCTCTATTTTTCTCCTGAAATTCATGCGTTCCTTGTGTCACTGAATCCCAGCATCCTTTATTACTGGCCATGTTAACCATATTCAGCAACACTGGGAGTACCCCAAGTTTCCTGCCCTTGCTTGAGCTAGAATGTCACAATTGGGGCAGAGATAAAACGATTGCGGAATACCAACTTTTAGGCTCCTTTTTTGCTGATAATGACAAATTAAATAATTTAGGTTTCAGTGCATATCATCTATTGGGGAAGACCAGTCTCTTGAAATAATATCCTTGGGTCATTAACTGAATCAAAAGAAGGAAAGGGGGAATATGGAGGCAAAGAGTTGGGAGCAGTGGTGAAATCCATTTTTTTTTTTACTACCGGTTCTGTGCACGTGGCTTGGTGGGTGTGGTGTGGCTTGGTGGGTGTGGCAGGGGAAGGATACTGTCCCCATTCCCTCCCCACTCCTGGGGGAAGGATATTGAAAGATTTCCATTCCCACCCCACTATGGGGCCAGCCAGAGGTGATATTTGCCAGTTCTCCGAACTACTCAAAATTTCTGCTACCGGTTCTCCCAACTGCTCAAAATTTCCACTATAGGTTCTCCAGAACCTGCTGGATTTCACTCCTGATTGGGAGGCTGAGGCTTCCAAATAATCACAGGAGGGCAGGTAACAGTTACCCTAACCCTAACCCATTTGTTGCAGTTTCCAAAAAAATTCCCAAGGACACAAGTGCTATAGTCAGGATGTTTATTAGTGCTTCTGAAGCAGGCACAGCTCAAAAGGATGTACACACATACACATATAAACACACCCACACCCACACACGCATACATTAGTCCCATCCAATTCCTTGCTCTACAGTAGCAGATACATAACAGATTCCCTGCCATGCTCCCTATAGTCTGCCATGCACAGATCTTTTTCCATAGCGAAAGACCTGGCTGAGGAACATGATCAAAGACAGCAGCCTCAGTCTAAGAGATGGAGTCCAAGACATCTAAAGGGCTCTATCTTGGGGGAAGGCTGCTCAAACAAATAAGGCTTCTGGGATTGTAATCTAATTCCACACCATGGGGTGATTGCAAAATTGAAGAAAGGATGCAGAGTTGTTGCTTTTAAATCATGGACAAATGTACCACTGCTAATTCTCTTCTTTAGTATTCTCCAGCAAGCTAAGTTTCAAGGGCTGAACAAGCATGATTTCTCATTCATAAATCCATAGCTTGATACTAGTTCAACCTGCACAGCCCCTCCCAAACTGCATGAATTCAGTCTGTTCACAGAAAATAAGTCTCTTCTGGACAAAGCCACAAATACCAGTGGCAGAAGTGAAATCTCCACAATGCATTCTGCATGCGTAAGACAATTTGCATCAAGATAAAACTACTGGACAGAACCAGCTGCTATACTACAAGAAGAGGTCAGCACAACCTAAAAAGCTAACCACAAAAAGGATCAAATAAATCACTCTCTCATCCCTAAAAAATTAGACAGCTGGGCTTTCGCAACCATCTATCTGACCATTTTTCAATAATTCCAAAATTGTAAGCAATATAGTTTAGCTTGAATAACTACCTTCAGCTAGTTTAACTTTGCAAATAAAATATAAATAACTCACGCTTTGACCATTAACAAAACCGTTGAATGTGTCAGTTACTCTTACACTGATGAGCTGATTTAACACATGCAGTGTAATAAGAAAACCCTTGATCTTTTAAATTACTGATAATTTTTGAATTATTGGCCAGTATCTAGAGATAGCTTTCAGTGTTCCTGATCTTTCTTTCTACCATTTCCATTAACCTATTCTTCCAAATGGCTGTGCATATATAGTACTCTTCTCTCTATTCCAGATATCTAACAATATTACCCACAAAATCTATGCTACATTAGATGTAGGTCTTCAGGATGTCATAGGATTCATTTTTGTTCTTGCTCTAGTATATTACCAGAGTATAATATTGTTCTGAAAAATTACCTGAATTTTTGCAAATATAATATTGGAAATATAACGAGGCCCTGTGCATTAATGGAAGGAGTTATGAACTTGGCTCTCCTAGTTGTTTCTGGCTTGTATTTTTCATGACCCAGAAAAAATTTGTAACTTGTTAATGTATTATAAAGAGTAGCTGTAATTATTACACATGCTAACTGTTGCATACAATTATATTTGTGCACTCTTACATCTATTTAGTTCAATATTAATTATAAAGATTACCCAAACTTTCTACCTCCTCTGAATTACATTTTATTATTGCTGCTCAGAGAAGAGAAACCACTGATTTTTCTATAATAATGTTGGTGAAGAGTTAGTATACAGGATCCAGTGGGAGCAAAGATTTATACATTAGCGCAGATACACAATGGTGGTTATAGAGATGATTTTTTATAACAACCTGCAATCTAGCTGTTATTGATACTATGTTTAAAGTACACAACATTGAACTGAAGGTAGGGGTTCATATTACTGAACACACTTCATTTAAAAATAAAGTACACATAAGGAAGAATCTAGTATAGCTTTCTTGCACAAACTCTAGCTTCCTACGTGCAGATGGAGAATCTTGAAACAACTGTACTCTAAACTGGCCAGCTGAATGCTGAAAGTTAACAACAATATAAAGTAAAAGCACTAAAGTAAGCCTGGTTTTACAAGAGCTAATTCAAAATACTTTGAAATTGGGTATCCCCAAATCCACAGAAACCTCTTATTAACATGAAGCACATTCCGCATATAAATTCTCCTACACATTAACTTATTTGACCAGGAGCTGTTCAAAAGCACAGCAATGTTTTATGCAGATATTTTGCATTTTGATATAAGTTGTGCAGAAGAACTCTCTGAAGAATAATACTCCATAATATGTTTATATCCCACTGTGCAGTCCTTAATGTTATTCAACAATCTGCCACCAGAGGCAGCCTGTTCATTTATGAAGATTTTGGCTTTGACCAGTGTTCCCTATAGACATCTGAATTATAATCAATGCTTGCTTTGTAGCCAAGTGGAGGTACCAAATAATTTTCAGAACTTATGTGGTGTGGAACATGTATAAGACATATTTGCTTGATGAAGGATCTGACAGTTTGAATAAGGCAGAAGGAACAATAGTAGGACATCAAAAAATGTTAACCATGGGACAATTAAGAAAAAAATGTGTACATTCTCTCTCTCTCTCTCACACACACACACACACAGCCGTGACTGCTAATTACATTCTGATCTCAGCTTTTATCTGGAAAATACAGATTTTTCTTAAGATGACTGACGTCAGGACAGATCTCTCTTCATGAAGCACAAACAGTATTCCACTTTCCAAACCTTCCTATGTTCCTTAATTAAGAGCATTCACCAATGGATGGGGAAAGCAGGACCATGTCTGGATCAGCAGACAGAAGTGGCTTCAGAACCCATACAAATATCTCCACTTCCTCCACAAGGCCCCACAAGCTATATCACAGCAGCTGTTGACAGTACAACATTCAAGAGGAAGTTAATGAAAAACATTTAGCAGCATGAAAGCGGGTGGGCTTTCTTCTTACAGCAAGTTCAGTGCCATTTTAACCTATTGCACATAAAGACACAGGATGTTTCCAATCTACTCCTTTGCTGCAGACATCAAACATGTATATATAAATTATTTTAATCTTCTGCAAACCCACCAGCCTGGGTTTGTACTGCTAGTTGTTAATAAATAAAATCTCTATCTTGGGATGAATTCTACGGTAGAAAAAATCAGCCTTCCCACCAGGTACAAAAATAAATATGGGGCCATCTGTTTTAAGGAGCTTTCCTGTAGTCCTCTACGTTGGACCCTGCCAGTGGCAGAGAAGTGTAGGATCCAGGAGTGAAAAGGGGTCCTAGAAGCACAGACAGTCAGCAGTCCAAAGTTTCTTCCTAAGAAGCTGGGTATGGCTCAGGATAGGGGCATGAATGGAACTTGGCTGTGCAATTGTAGAGGCCATCTGGAATGGTTGTGATTGTATTTTGCAGAAGCTGTACGGACAAAAAACTGAAAATGCTGCCATCTTCTTTGGAATGGAAAACTTCTGTCTGTCTCCCTGTTTCATTCAAATAATGGGAAATTACAGAAACGTGGAGCACAATGCAGGATTGCACAAATCCTTCTGAAATCAGGTGCTCAACAAAAGTGCTATTTTGCCTTTGGACTTTTCTTGTTAAATTCATTGAGGCTGGCACAGGAGAACATTCTGAAAGAAAGTGCTTCATGATATTTTCAAAACATATTTACAATTTCCCAGCCTTGTAAAAATAAATGGGGATTAGGGGTCATCTGTTAATTAGTCTTTTTCACATTGATAGACTGCTAAGTCATAGGGTAGTATATTCAGGTGTAAGCCTACATTCTTTCCCAAAGAGCCAAAGGAACTTCCACAATAGATTAGCACTAGGTGTGGGGTCATTTTTAACTCAATGGGATTTTTGTTTGTTTGTTAATGCAGAATTCACTTAATTAGTAATCATTTATACTTGCACATGAGAAAAGCAAGATAGAAACTGAGCTAGCTAGTTGATTTCTCCAAATCTCTTACACAGAACAGGTTGGTACTTTGTAATATAATAAAACCAGAGGCTCCTCAAACTTACTAGGAATTTAGTTTCCAAACTTTGCACTAATATATAGAGAATGGGCATACAGAATTTAAATAAAACATTCTATCTTAAGTTTTACATGGGCCATTTTGACTTGCTTCTTATAAGTAAGCTAACTGGATTTCAGCCAATTACCTGAAAGAGCAAGGCCAAAGACACAGAGATAAAGTCTACTAAATTTTAACAAGGAATTTTGTTTTTAAAGATGGAAAAGAGAAATATTCTGGCTTTTTGAGTAGGATTTGAGGCCGTTAAGGCATACTTAGTTGCCTCTCTATATTTGAAAATGAAGGATGGACAATGCTGTTGCTTCTAACCTTCTTGAATAAACTGTGCAAAGGGAGAATGGGAGGGCTATTGGGGCTTTGAGCCCTCTGTCACCCGCTCTGGGTCTTACAAATGCTACCTCAGAACCAATTCATGGCAAGTTTCACATATAGCTCATTTTTATTGTCCAAGCAATTCATCTCTTATACCAGATGATCTAATAAAAATAAATAGTTCTGAACCTTGGGAAATTTAGAATGGATGTGCTATTAACTCTAAAAAGATCTGATACTACTGCCAAATTTTTAGCTGATCAGGTGAAACGGGAATAGAGCCAAGTTACAGATCTTCTCATGAGCCTTTGGCACTTCTGAGAGTCATACCAATTATGAGAACCAATCCAGAAGGAGGTAAAGTGTAACGGCCACCAAAGGCATGCAGCTGTTGAAAACCACGGGAAGGAAGACAAAGAGGCTGAGGAACCGCAGGGAGCGTGTCAAGATCTTTTCAAGTTCATTATGAGGAACGGGACTGGTTTCAGGGGGCTTGTGGACATGAAGGCCCTCACCCAGCCAGAGGCTGCCATGCCCTATCAAGAAGCCCTGGCTCTTGCCTTGTCCAGGGGCATCAAGAGGGCTGGATGGCAGGTCTGTGGGCCGCTTTGGTAGGGGCACTAGTGTCCGGGCTGGAACTACAAGGGGCATCACCATAGCCTCTGGAATTACCGGCCTCAAGGTGTTAGGTGCCACCACTCTCAAGCTGGGAAAGGAGTCAGAGTCCTTCATTGGACTCTGCTGGACATTTCCCTCTTCCAGATGATTTAGAAAGCAGCCTTCTAGTAAGACTGGTGGGCTATCACGGCCTGATCCCACCACCCCAGGTGGTCCCTGTGTTGCATATCCTGCCATAATTCCCTCCTCCTCACTATCTCTGGAGTCATCGCCCCGTTGCTTAGCATAGTACAGTGTGATCTCTTTTGCCAGGGAACTGTTGAGTGCTCTCTCTGGGCCTGTCCAGTTGACTATCAGGTCACGATCAGTCAAGACACTCTGACGCAATGCAATGAGAGATGGTACAGGACTGGTGTTGTTGCCTGAGCTCTCCTCAGACCACTCTCCTCTTCCTCCAAGCTCCTCTGCTCGAAGCCGGCTCAGATGGGACAAGTAAAGCTGTTCCAGTTCTCGATCTATGGCATCTTCCTCCAAACGATGGGGCAGCTCTTGGTATCTTCTCAACTGTTCCTCCATGCATTCTTCCATGAAGGAGCCCTCTGTGGTGAGGTCACACTTGCTGAATTCAGGAGCATCCCACTGTCCCAAGGGATGGGGTTCAGCACCTAGCATGAAACCCAATGGCACTTTCAGCTCCTCATGCGATGTAGTGTGGACCCTGATAGCATGTCCCTGTGGGGAATCAGTAAAATCTACGAGATGATCTCTAGAAGGGTCCTTCTTTTCTGGTGAGTTAGTAGTGATTGTGAGTTCTGGAATCTAGGCAGTGAAGGAAAAAGCAGAAAAAATAGAATGTGAAAAGGAGTAGCAAAATAATATATTTATCTATAGTGTGATGAACGCTCATAGCTACCTACGGAGTGGTAGAAACAGAGCATTAAGTTTCATCAGGAGAGTAAGGAATGTGCCTTTTTCTACCAGGTGTTATGGCATAACAACCCTAAAATTGCATGCCTATAGAGGAAACAAACAGCACACTTTACTTTCCAGCTCCATTTGCACCAATAGGTATTGATTTAATCTCTTTTTCAAGCACACTACTTGGAAAAATATGTTGTAGGTCAGAAAAAGTCTACATCATAATTGAATGATCGTTATTCTAAAAAGACCTATAAAAATCTGAAGTTCAAGCTCTTTTACTACTTATTTTCTAATTGTTCATCTTTAAGAGGAGAAAAATTATGTTTTATTTATTATATTTTAACATCCATTACTTCTGCGTGCTCAAAGTAGCATACATTGGTATGATCACTGTGGTATCCTGTGAGTAGTATGAATCAAAAGAAAGTGACAGACCAAAATCACCCAATAAATTTCAATTATCAAACCTGGTTCATCCCTGTCTAACTCTGCAATTTTAACCACTATGTAACAGTTGTTTGCTGCCAAGATTTGGTAGCTCATGTTTGAAGGTTGAGTGGGGGCTATAAAAATTTAGGATTAGATACAACCTACAGGTTACAGGATCCCAATCTTATTAAAATTTTATTCTCAGTCTCTATCAAAAGTGTTAATTTTTAGGATAAAAATGGTTATGTTTTAGCAAGAACCATGGGGAAATAAAAAGTATTTATAGAATTAATGCTACTTTCATTTTAAGTATACTTATTTCTCCTCAGAATGTACTGCTTTATTTAAATGAATGGACATCATATATTTCTGCAAGGCAATGCTGATTAAGATGGTTATGTTAAGCAACAAGATAGTAGCCAAACTATGTATGATATACTTATGAGAACAGCAATTTTATTATAAATATTCTTCCAGCCTCTGTTCTGTTATCATTTTGATGTTGTTCTTTCCAGAACTAGTACATTTTTCCTCTTTTTGTCAGACTTGATTTGTAATAACAGATTACAAATTATTTTATCATTTCTTTGTTTTAGTCTTCTTATATTTGCAATGGGAAAACAATTTTTTTCCCAGTAATCCTGCAGGTGCTGGCCCTGGCTTCTCAACCAACAGTTCTGAGTCCTGTAGACCAGCACTCCCCAACCTTTCTGAGTTAGTGGCCTGGGACGGGGGCGTGGGGTGGAAACAGCGGATGTTTTTTTGTGGGGGGCAGGCACGCATGCAGCTTCATTTGTATGAGTGGTGGGCACATGCACCAGTGCCCGACACACACAGAAGTGGGGCTACAAGTGTGGCCCAGTTGCAAATAGGCCACGGTCCAGTAGTGGGCCATGTCCCACAGGTTGGGGACTCCTGCTGGATACCATTTAAAGAATAACAGAGTTGGAAGGAATTTTGGAGGTGTTCTAGTCCAACGAGGACTAGAACTAGAACTACAACTCAGGCAGGAAACAGTATACTACTTCAGACAAATGGTTGTCTATCTTTTCTTTAAAACCTCCAGTGTTGGGAGTACCCACAACTTTTGGAGGCAAGTCATTCCATTGATTAATTGTTCTCAGGAAATTTCTCCTTAGTTCTAGGTTGCTTCTCTCGATTAATTTCCATCCATGGCTTCTTGTCCCGCCTTCAGGTGCTTTGGAGAATAGATTGACCCCCTCTTCTTTGTGGCAGCCCCTTAGATATTGGAACACTTCTATAATGTCATTCCTGGTCCTTCTTTTCATTAAATTGGATATACTCAATCCCTGCAACCATTCTTCATTTGTTTCCAGTCCCCAATTGTTATCAGATATCCAGGATCTCCAACACCTAGCATGCCCTTTTTGACCTTGGCAACAATCAATCCAGTATAGGTTTTTTATAAATTACATTTCACCATATTGTTTATGGGAGAGGCACTCTTTGTGTAGCTTCTCTGATGAGACTGGTCCAATATGGTTGAAGTTCTGTTGTAGCTCTTAATTCTCCACAGAACATGCAAGCCCCACAACCATGTTAAGGGTGTGCCTCATATAAGAAAATAAGCTTTCACCTTTGTTGTTTCAAGTGCTATTTTAAACTGACTTTCTTCAGCGAAGGTTTTAGGCTTTTCTTAATGTAGTCATTCAAGCCATGCTTTTCTTCCTTCATAGTTTGTTTCACCTGTAAGAGTCCTCTATCCCCTTCAGCTCTTGGCAAATGCAGTCAATCAATATCACTCTTTTGATCCAAAGCACGGTGCACTGTCATTAGTTTTCTTGCCTTCCGATCCAAGATATCAAATTCTATCTAGATCCAATCAACTATTCCTGCTGTATACTGAATAACAGGGACTGCCCCAGTATTATTTGCTTTGATAATGTTTCCACCATTTAGCTTTGATTTCAACATTTTTCAAACACATTTGATATATTTGAAAGAAGTATTTTCTTTTACTTGTTTCTGAATAAATTGGAAGCTTCCAAAATTCCCAAATATTTGTAGCCTTCTTCTGGTGCTACTACCTTAATCAAATCTTCATTGCTAAACTGTATTCCATCATCTGCAACAATATTGCCTGCCCTTATGGCTATGGTTGCATACTTCTCAATGTCAAATAACACTCCAATCTCTTTTCTGAAGTCGTTTGTGTTTTTTAATAAAGAATCTAGTTCAACCTTTGTTTTTCGAAATAATTTTAAATCATCCATACAGAGTAAATATGAAATTTATACTCCTTTTTTGCCAATTCATATCCATAATTTGTCTTATTCAAAATTGCTGTCAGTAAGGCCATTGATACTTTACAGTAAAGTGGATAATGAGTCACCCAGGAAAACTCCTCATTTGATTTCAACTTTTCCTAATTCTTCACTTTTAGTTGTCAGCTTTGTTCATCAAAACTTCATCAAAATATTCATAAATTGCTGAATGTTTCTACTGATTGCAAAAACTTTGAGACATTTCTCAATCCAGCTTTGTGAAATACAATTGAATGCCTTTTTATTTTCTATTCCAAGCAATGAACAATTTTGTGTTTTTTTAATCCTTTAAAACCATCTTATCATCAGTAACTGGTCCTTTGTTTTTCTAAAACTTCTGCAGCATCCTTTTTGCTCTATAGGAGTAAATCATTACTTTTCAAATAGCTGTAGACTTGATTTGCAATTATGCCCATAAGTAGCTTGTATCTGTTGGCAAACAGGCTATATCTGTAATTTCCAGGTTCTTTCCCCTTCTCCTTATCCTACAGAATTAGGAATGTCCTTTTAATTGTTTAGTCATTTTCTGGTTTTTGGGACTTCCAAAAATCAGAAAATGGTCTGGTCTGCCAACCTCAGATGTAGATTAACCTGAATCCATGAAGATCATCGGCTCAAGGAGCATTCCAGTTTTTACCTTCTCTGATTGCTTTCATACCATTTCCTCAATTACCCTAATGCACGGGTGTCAAACTTGCGGTGTCACATTGCCATCACATGATGTATCACGATTTTCCCTTTGTGGAGCTGGGGTGGGTGTAGCCTGTGTGTGACGCATCCAGCTCGTGGGCCGGCAGTTTGATATCCCTGCTCTAATGTTTTTCATACTGACTATTTCCAATGCATGTTCAACTTGCTTGAACCATGTTGTACTTCTACTGTTTTCCCACAAATGTTTCCAAAATTTTAGGGTCTCTTTTTTGTCAAGCTTCATTTATAGTTAGTCCTTTCCCTTTTTTCAAGGGTTTTGTAGAATTTAATATTGATTTGCTCTAAATTGCAAAATCTGCAGAAATTGAATCATTTGATTCTCATATTACGTGATCTTCCCTGGAAACTGCTATAACTCTGAAATTCCTTTACTGTCCAGGTTGTAATTTACCCACACCCACACACAGTTTTGATTGATTTTTCAAAGTTCCTTGCTTCAAATTCTTTAAATTGCTCAAGTTTATGAAAATTCTCTTTATTTTCAATTCTATTTACATGTACCATATAGGTTTTCCTTTCTTAATAACTTCATTCCTTCATACTTGAAGCCCCAATTCCTCAGTAGTTACATAACTGTGGCATACATCAACTGGTTCATTTGGGCCAATGTTTCAGTTGGAATAATTTTAACAACTTCTTCATTGTTTTAGCCAAAGTTTTCTTGCTAATTTGATTCCATTTTGGTAAATGTATTTTTTTCAACTTCTTTCATTTCTTCTTTGATTGAGATGGGGGATAGGCAGGTGGGGAGAGGTCAAGAGAAGGCAATTACTTTATTTTATCCTGTCTCTGGGCTAGAAGGGAGCAAGCCGGGACGGGTGGGTCCTCTTTTAACAACCAGTGGGATTTGGTTAATAATGGCAAATGATGTGGTCATGTGATGTCACAGTTTACAACTGCATCACTTAGCAATGGAAATTCTGGTCCTAATTACACCCAAGGATTACCTGTATACCATAATAGCCTTAGAATTTTTTTTTGAAAAATGGATACTGCATTGCAAAGATACTGTTGTCATTTGGAAAGGATTTCAAGATGCTAAAGAAACAAAAAATCTAATCAAAACATTAATCTGCAAGCAATAGTGGTAGGATCAACTACTAATTTCATACATTTTAGGGAAAATGCTATCAACTCCAGATTATTGTTGTCATGACACCAGTTATATTAAAAATGCTAGGTGAGGAACTGTTTATACAGGACATATTTAATAATGGAGCTGTGAATGAAGCCACTTCCCTGAAGTGGTGGAACCAGTCAGTAATCTGCCAAGTTTTCACTGGACTGGTTTCCTTTGCAAGCTGAGATTATTGTCATTAGTTGTATTATTTGCTCAAAACGAACAAATTAACCAAGTGTTGAAAAAAACCAAGAACAATATATGTACTTCAGCTATGAATAAAAATAACAGTGTAATGGGCAATATGAGATCTACTTATGTAAATGTTAAGGATATATACATTTAAAGGTGTGGTGACTGGAATATTAAGAATAAATAAAATTTAGAGGGGAAAAAAAATACAGGAAAAATATTCTTTTTTTCTTCTGGCTGCCAGAAGAAAAAAAGCCCAGAAACTACTAGGGCTGCATAATATTTTGGTTTACGTAGGTAGAACCTGGCTAAAGAGAATATATATATATATATATAGTTTAAAATATAACTGAATGCACCTTGTTATTTATGTCTGTATGATTTATTATTCCCTATATATTGTCATTAGGTATTATGTATCATTTTGTACATTAGCATAATTATTACCCAAAATATTGCACAAAGTATACAGGTTGTCCTCGAGTTATGGCCACTACTCATTCAGTGACTGTTGAAAAATATACCAGTGCTGAATGAAATAGACCAGTTTATGAAATTGTGGCCTTTGCAGCATCCTGATGGTCACATGATTGTGATCCGGGTACCTGGATGCCATTCTTGCAATTATGATGTCAGAATGAGTTGCAGTCATGTGATCACCATTTACGATCTTACTCTGTAGTACCTGCTCTGTGGTGGCCC
This sequence comes from Pantherophis guttatus, assembly GCF_059756535.1. Classification (NCBI taxonomy): domain Eukaryota; kingdom Metazoa; phylum Chordata; class Lepidosauria; order Squamata; family Colubridae; genus Pantherophis; species Pantherophis guttatus. The sequence goes on from NC_142064.1 coordinate 117,567,742, forward strand.
CCACCAGCCCGCCCATGCTCTGTAGTGCCTGTCTACAGTCCCTGCTGTCCCACTTGTGCTCAGAATTACCTGCCCATAGCCCCTGCCAACCTGCCTGCATTCAAAAGCACTAGCCTGTGGCTCTTGCCAACTGCCTGCATCCCCTGCAGCTTGCCCACAGTCAGAAGTTCTCTCCCTGCCAATCTGTCTGCACTGTCCTCCAGCTGGCCCATGCCCTGTAGCACCTCCCCACAGCACTCCCCCCCCTCCACAGCATCCACCTACCCACCCACCCTGCTCCTTGCCTGGGACTCCTGCCGCTTACCTCTTAACAACCCACATGATCCGGAGGCTATGATGGCAACTGGGACTGTCATTGCCAAGCGATGCAGACAACTGCTCCGCCTAGACCAACTGATCGGTGGCCGGTTCTCGGCTGCCCGGCACGCCACCGATCAGCTGGTCTAGGCGGTTGGGGCTGCTGCCACCATTCACCGCTGCTGCTTGTCACCGCTGCTGCCTCTCTAAATCCCCTCCCCCCAGGTATGGCAAACCCCGCTGGGGTTTGACACAACATGCTTTACAACTATATTGCTTAGCAATGGAAATTCTGCTCCCAATTACTGTGTTATCATAACCCTTTTTTTCCATGTGCTTCATAAATATCTGTGGTGTGTGTGAAGAATCAGTGGTGGTAAAGTCAGGTCACTCTAACTTTGTTGTTCTTTACCTGTTTTATTGGAGTTGAAGGCTGCATCACAGAAGAGTTTGGAAATTCCTTGGATAGATTTCCGTCAACACTTGTTTCTGTGATGAGAGAAAGACAGAGGAAATGTATAGAGGTAACAGGGAGAGAAAGTAAAGAATCAGCATTCAATATGGAGGACTATTTATTTGCAACTCACATTCTCAGAACTGCTGGGTAGAATCACTATTTTGTACTTCTGTGAGCTCAGAATGGGATCCTAGACATCCAGTTTCTTTATAATCTTAGTTTATACATGTTTTACACATAGTTTTAGAAGCCTCTACAGTCAGCATTGAACTTATATAATGATTGAATGAGTACCAATTTAACTAACAATTCTCAGGACTCTGTTGGCAGAAATAGCCCAAATTCATTGTTTCTTCTTATTTATATCATAATGTATATCAGGGTTTCTTAAACAGTTTTCTCTCAGGACCCCTTCCTACTTTTAAAATTTATGGAGGATCCCCAAAAAGCTTTTGTTTCTATGGGTTACATTTATTGCTATTTATCATAGATAATATGGAGGACGGACGTTGCTTGCCTGAACGTCCCTTCTCGGCGCGCTGATGGAGAATCCAAAGCGAGGATTATTCAACAGTCTAGCAGTCAGCACTGAGTGTATGAGTCTTTAAATTTTTTTAGGCATGCCCCCTTGGCTCATCTGAGCTTCAGTTTTTGTTCACGAAGAAACAGTTCAGGGAGACGTGCGAAGACCCAAGTAGTGGCTGGCAGCCGGACCGGGTGGGTTGGATTCTCCATCAGCGCACTGAGAAGGGACGTTCAGGCAAGCAACGTCCGTTCTCCAGCGCGCTGCTTGGAGAATCCAAAGCGAGGGATATGCCCAAGCAAGTTTTACATGGGGGGGTGGACGGCTGCTCATGCGTGACTGAAGCAGAGCACACCGACTGCAAAACGTGTCATCCGAACGACGCTTCCGCCGAGCCAAACGAGTCAACCTTATAGTGTCTGATGAAGGTGTTCAAAGAAGTCCACGTGGCAGCTTTGCAGATGTCAGATACCATGGCATGAGTCGCCCAAGATGCCGTGGTGGAGGCGCTCCGGGTAGAGTGAGGAAGGATCCTACCGGGAACCGGTCTGTCCCAAAGCGTGTACGCCTTGGAGATGCAAGCCTTCAGCCATCTCCCGATAGTGGACGACGACACCTTCCGACCTAACGTCCCAGGAAGGAATGAGACAAACAGTGCTTCCAATTTACGGAAATGTTGAGTCCTCCGGATATACCTGCGTAAGGCTCTACGGACATCTAAGGCTGCCATTGAGCCTCTTGTGGATGTCTCGGATCCGGGCAGAAGTCCGGGAGAACCAATTCCTGCTCACGCTGGTAGAGGGAATTGACTTTAGGTAGGAACGATGGGTCTAGCCGAAGGACCACCCGGTTGGGGTAGAAAACACAGAGGTCCTCCTGGACAGACAGGGCAGCCAGCTCAGAAACACGGCGGGCCGAGGTGATTGCGACCAGAAAGGCTGTCTTTAACGTGAGAAGTCAGAGGCTAATGGTTCCCAACGGCTCGAAGGGAGGCTGCGTAAGCACCTGAAGAACCAGAGACAGGTCCCAAGTTGGGTAGCGGTGGACGACCGGGGGTCTTAGGTTCGCCGCACCCCTTAGAAAACCGCGAATTTTATTGTTGTGTGAAAGGGGAAGATTGTTCTTAGCCGACAGGACCATAGACAAGGCCGCCACTTGTCGACGGAGGGTGTTTGGTGCAAGACCCTTGCCATATTGAAGAAAATCTAGCACCTCAGAGACAGATGCAGAGGTAGGGTCCACATGGGCCCAGGAGCACCATGCACAGAATGAGAACCAGGTGGCATTGTAGATGCAGCATGTGGATGGGCCCCTGGATGCCTGGTTGGTAGAGATAGCCTTCACTGAGACATTGTCCCATCTCAGGAGGATCCTCTCAAATGCCAGGCAGTCAACTGCAGCCACTGGGGCTCTGGGTGCAGTATGACCCCCTGGCTGAGAGAGATTCTGTCGTCCGGAATGCGCCATGGAGGGGCGATTGAGAGATTCAGAAGGTCCATGTACCAGGCCCTCCGTGGCCAGTGGGGGGCAACCAGCAGGACTTCTGCCTTCTCATGCAGGATCTTGCGGATGAGGCAGGAAATAAGCGGTATAGGAGGGAACGCGTATAGCAATCCCGGAGGCCAGGGGATGGCAAGTGCGTCGATCCCTTCCGCTTGCTGGCAAGGGTAGCGAGCGAAGAACCGAGGGAGCTGTGTATTGTCCCGTCGTGCGAACAGGTCGGGGACAGGAGGGCCAAAGCGTTGGGACAGCTGCTGGAAGATGTCTGAGTGAAGACGCCACTCCGATTGATCGAACTGCGTTCTGCTCAGCCAGTCCGCGGTTACGTTCGTTGTCCCGGAGATGTGCTGCACCCGGAGCAAGAGGAGGTGAGTCTCCGCCCAGGTCATCAAGCGAGATGCCTCGTCCATCAGTGGTCTCGAGCGTGTGCCCCCTTCGCGGTTTACATGTGCCATTGTAGCCACATTGTCCGTCCGGACCAGCACATGTCGACCCTCCACTGATGATTGGAAGTGGAGGAGGGCGAGGCGAACTGCACGGAGCTCTAGCCAGTTGATTTTGTTCTGGCGATCCGCCTGCCACCAACTGCCTTGGGCGACTTGAGAGAGCATATGGGCACCCCATCCGGTCAGACTGGCATTGGTCGTCACCGTGAGATGATGCGGTTCCAGGAAGATGCAGCCGTTCATCAACGCTGATGAGGTCCACCAGCGAAGAGACCTGCAAACCTCTGCTGGAAGCGGTGCCCAAGCAGTGGAGTTGCGGCGGGAGCGTTGGTATGGGAGCATGAACCATTGGAGCTGTCGACCATGAAATCTCGCCCATGGAACAATGGAGATGCATGAGATGAGCTTCCCGAGCAGACGAGACAGGAGCACGAGAGGGATTGCCTGGAGCGAGAGAATTTGAAGGACGGCAACGGTCCGGAGACAAAAAGACCTGCCCTTTGATGGAGTCTATAATTGTACTCAAGTGTAGAATCCAGGTAGTGGGGCGCAAGTGGCTTTTCGGCAGGTTCAAGGAGAAGCCGTGTTGACGTAGGCAGTTGCACACCGTGGCCAGATCTCGCATGGCCTGATCCTGTGTGGACGAAAGGATGAGAATATCGTCCAAATAACACAGGACTCTGATGGGAATCTGCCGAAGATGTGCAGCCACAGCTGCCAGGATTTTTGTAAATGTCCTGGGGGCGGACAAAAGCCCGAAGGGCATGGCCCTATATTGGAAATGACGATGGTTGTATGAGAAGTGGAGGAAGCAACGTTTTGATGGTCGAATCGGGATGTGAAGGTAGGCCTCCTTGAGGTCTATGGAGGTCATCCAGCCCCCTTCTCGAATGCATCCCAAGATGGACTTCAGGGACTGCATTTTGAACTGATGGTAAAGCACGAATTTGTTCAGTTCCTTAAGATACAGGATTCCTCTGCAGCCTCTGGAATTTTTCGGAACTAGGAAGAAGATTGAATAGAAACCGGTCCCACAGTGTTCTGTGGGAACTGGCTCTATGGCACAAATGTCGGTGAGTTGTTGTATTTCCGCCTCCATCAACCGACGTTTGGTCGGGTTGGACGACACTGGGCGCTGGATGAACCTGGTATGAGGGCAGGAGCGAAGCTCCAAGGTCAAATCCAGTCGGATAGTCTGTAGGACCCAGGCATCCGTTGTCGTTGCTTCCCATTGGGTGGAGAGGTGTTGGAGGCAACCGCCAATGGGAAGATGATGGAGTCATTTGCCTCTCCTAAAGGCACGGGTCCCCGTACTTCTGAAGGGGCGCTTGGCTGGGACAGAGCATCTGCCGCGGTCTCGGAAGGATGATCTGTCATAGGGACGGTCAACTCCATGCGAGTATTGTCTCGTGGCGAAGGACCCGCTGGGTCTGGGGTCAGTCCGAAAGGGCTGCCTCTGGCCGTATGAGGAAGGTTGACAATCGGCCCGCCTGTATGAGGAAGGCATGACCTTACATTTGTCTTTATCCTCAATGAGGATTGGGTCCAAGGCCTCCCCAAAGAGCCGTGACCCTTTGTATGTGGCCGATGCGAGCCTCCACTTTAGTTTAGTTTTATTAAATTTGTATACTGCCCTACTCTCGAAGGACTCAGGGCGGTGAACAGGCACAGGATAAAATACAGAATACAAAAGTTAAAAACAATTTAAAACCAAATTAAATAATATTGGCCCACGACAATTAAAATCCCAATAAATTTAAAACAAATTAAAATTTCAATTTAAAATTTAAAAGAAAGGGGAGAAAAATTAGGCCAAGCCGGCTTGCTGGAATAAGAGGGTCTTAAGAGCACGGCGGAAGGTGCGCAGATCCGGGATCCTCCGTATCTCTGGGGGGAGCTCGTTCCAGATAGTGGGTGCCCCCACAGAGAAGGCCCTCCCCCTGGGCTGCTTGGCTGACGGCACCCGGAGGAGACCCTCTCTATGAGAGCGTACCAGCCGGTGGGAGGCTATTTGTGGTAGTAGGCGGTCCCGTAAATAACCAGGTCCTAAGCCATGGAGCGCTTTAAAGGTGGTAACCAAAACCTTGAAGCGCACCCGGAAGACCACCGGGAGCCAGTGCAGCTCGCGCAGGAGAGGTGTTACACGGGAGCGCCATGTTGCTCCCATAACCACCCGCGCGGCCGCACTCTGCGCCAGTTGGAGCCTCCGCGTGCTCCTCAAGGGGAGCCCCATGTAGAGAGCATTATAATAGTCCAGGCGGGAGGTGACGAGGGCATGAGTGACTGTGTGTAGGGAGTCCCGATCCAGAAAGGGACGCAACTGGCGGATCAGGTGAACCTGATGAAAAATCCTCCCAGTCACTTTGACTTCATGTCCGCTCTCCAGTGCCTCAGCCAGAGCAGACGCCGAGATGTCACCGACAAGACCAAGGCACGAGACGCGAACTTGGTGGCGTTGAGAGAAGTGTCAGCGGAGTACTCCATTGCCGCCACGATCTTATTAATGTCTTGGTGGACTCTTGTGTCCTCCGATGGCAAACGCTCCTGGAGTTGGTGCAGCCAAATGAGAGTCGCCCAATTGAAGAACGACGCTGAGGTTGCTGCCCTGACCACCTAGGCTGCAGCATCATGCATCTTGCAGACTGTAAATTCCGCCTTCCGGTCCTCCATCCGGAGGCCGTCGGCGATGTTGTGAGACAGGAACAAGGAAGATGAAGTCAAGTTAGCCACGGGAGTATCCACAGCAGGTAAAGACAATACGTCCTGGAGAGACGGAGCCGAACAATATAATTTGCAGTCAAGACCAGTAGGTGCCGGCAAGGAGGACAGCAGGGCCCAGGAACATTGAACAACTTCCGTGAAAAGTTGAGGGCACGGAATATAGGCTTGTTCGGTCTTAGGAAGATTAAACAGAGCGTCGTGTGGTTGAGACGCTGTTGGCTGATCAGAGAGACCATCTGAGGTGGCCATGTGAGTAGTTGATTTTGCCTTGTGTAACAAGGACTTAAATAGAGATGGTCTAAAGAGACCGGTAAAGGCTGGTCTGTCAGGAAGAAGGTCCTCATTGTCGGAGAATTCCATGTCCTTCTGGGCCTCCTCATCCTCCAGAGAGGAATCATCAGCTTGTGCAGAGTCCAGCTGAGAAAAATAGTGGTCCGCCGGATCATCATAGTGAGAGACCTGAGGAGGCGGAGGAGGCAGAGGCGGGAGAGGAGGAGGTGGAGCAGCCATAGTCACGGGCCTGTACGACATAGGGTGATGAGCATTAGCTGCCAATGTTTTAGATATAGTCTGAGAGATGAGAGACTCAATGTTATAAGGAAGCATGACATGTGAAGGTACCCCAGGGCGGAGCCCCGCAGCTGTGGGGGTGTAGGTTGGCTCCAGAGTAGGGCACTTATCAGAAGGTCGGGGATGAGACAAATCCACCGGAACTGCCGTGCCATGCGAGTGGACAGTGGGAGGAATCACCACTTCCGGCATTGGAGAAGAGGTGGTCACAGGGACGTGACCCTGGCACACAGAGGGCGGGATCCCCGAATGGGGAACAGAAGGCACAATAGAATGGGCAGCTGGAATGATTGCATGTGAGGCTGACGTCTGTGCCTGTCACTGAGCCAAATCAAATTGGCGTTCTAGCGCCCTATGATGTCTGTCGGCATGTTTGGTGGCAGCCGATGAGGATTTGCGACTTCCCGTTGAAGGAGCTTTAACGGTTGTAGTCCTGTGCTTGACCCGCTTCTTTGCCTTTTTCTTAGCAGGGCCTGGAGAAGCTGGAGCCTCAGAAGGCCCAGGGCTCTGCTCCAGGTCAGATGAGAGGTTGCAGTCAGCCATGCTGAGGAGCGTTGAAGACACGAGGAGAAACAGGTAAGCAGGTGTATGTATGTATGTATGTATGTATGTATGTATATATGTATGTATGTATTTAGATAGATAGATAGATAGATAGATAGATAGATAGATAGATAGATAGAGATACAGATACAGATATAATGGTTTTGATTTTTTTTTTTTTTACAGAGTGGGCTGCACTGGGGCAGCAACCCCACCCCCTCCAGCACCAGCTGCTGTGATCCTGTGCCAAGATAATGACAGACCTGCCAGGCAGTCACTGAAAATAGAGGCTGTAGCAATATGGGTGAAATGCCACAGAAGGTCTGTTAGGGACAGATTGGAATTGCCCAGCTAACAGCCTCTTAGCCACTGGAGGGTGCTAGAGCGGCTCATTTGGTCTGTGTAGCTGCAAACAGGCCCTCAATGCATAGTAGTGACATTACTGCCCAGCCACAGCTCCTGTGCTGGCAGTCAACGTCACAATCTGCAGCGCGCAGCCGCAGCGCTGTTGAGAGGCAAATAAGGCACCGGGGTGCTCACTGTGCAGCCGCGGCGCTGTTGCCGGGCAGAATAGCGCTAGGGAGTAAACTGCGCATGCTCGGAACTGTTGCCGGGTAGATTATAGGCAGGGAGACTCACTGAGCATGCGCAGAGTTGTTGCCGGGCAGAAAAACGCCGGTCGGACAAACAGCCTCTCGCTGTAATGGCGGCATCACAAGCGACCAAAAAAACGGCACGAAGAAAGGCAATGCCTGTTCAGCCCTCCCCACAGGCTATAGAAGGCGCATGGACACTCAAAAGTGGCCCCAGCGCATCATAGAAGCGGAGGGAAGTAGTATGCCACTGGGAGCAGGGCAGGGACTCAATAAGCAGCTCACAGGCTCCGGAACGAAAGAGTGTGCCTCTGAGAGCAGGGCAGGGACTCCATAGCCGCACCAATTCCAGCATAAGCAGATCTCTGAGAGAAGATGCCCTAGACAAGGCAGAGCTTCTGTCAGGCAAAAGGGAGGCAAAGGGAAAGTCAGGAAGGACTTACCCTGAAATAACATTGTAGAAGGGAGAAGAGGAGAACCACTCTTGCGGATTCAGTCCAGAAAATTAAGTTCAAAAAGAGTAATAGAGAATCCAAAGCGAAGATATTCAGTAGTCTAGACACCAGAAATGAAAAACAAGTCTGAACTGCTGACTGAGTGAATAAAAACTGAAGCTCAGATGAGCAAAGGGGGTGTGCCTAAAAAAATTTAAAGACACATACACTCAGTGCTGACTGCTAGACTGTTGAATAACCCTCGCTTTGGATTCTCCAAGCAGCGCGCTGGAGAACTATTTATTTGCAACTCACATTCTCAGAACTGCAGGACAAGACAGTTAAGTGAGTTTTAATGCACTTTATGACTTTTCTTGCCCCAATTAAGTGAATCACTATAGTTGTTAAGTTAGTGACATGGTTGTTAAGTGAATCTGGCTTCACCACTTATTTTACTTGTCAGAAGGTCACATGACTCCGGGACAGTGCAACCGTCATAAATGCATACCACTTGCCAAGCATCCAAATTTTGATCATGGGGCCAGGGGGATATTGTAACAATTGTAAATGTGAAAAACTGTCATAAGAAACTTTTTTCAGTGCTGTTGCAACTTCAAACAGTCACTAAACAAATGGCTGTAAGTCAAGGAATACCCTGTATTAAAAATTAAAATTGATGCATCTACTGCCACTGTCACTTCTTATGATTTTCAATGGGATTTTAATATTATATTAATTTTCAACGAATAATTTTGTTCAAATATATCTATATATCAAATATAGATATAGATCTTTAAAATATGTAATGTTTTAAATAAATATAGATATAGGGAAAGATATAGATCTTTAAAATATGTACCACTCCAAAAGGACTTTGAATAAACTGATATAAAATGAAAATATACAAGTTTAGAAAACACAAAATTAAACATAGTTCTAGAATCCAGAAATACCTTAGTTGACTGTTCAAGTTTATTGTACTTTTGGGTAGTCTGCCAAGCGATCAAGATACAATAGAGGAAAATTTTGAATATTAAATTACTGTTCATTTTCTGTTGACAAGATACACCTTTCAGTTTATTTTTTTTAAAAAAATAAATTAAAAAAATAAACTGAAAATGGTTTGATTTCAACAATAAAATAAACCGTAGAAGAAGCAAGTCAAAGGAACTGCTGTGTGATTTGTTCCCCCAGAAGTGTGTTAATTATTAAACTACAATAAGGTTTCTCATTACAACAATCTGAAGAACAGCTTCACATTCACCAAGGGCTATGAAACGTATTGTGGGAACTCTAAGCTCACCACCATCTTTTGAATTGCTGATCCCAAAGCTGCATACTTTTCTGCTGATACCATTGTTTCTAGTTGTTCACTTTGATAGACAAGGACAGAGAAAAGAGGAAGGAGCGAAATAAGTTTCAAGAAAGAGAAATCTATGTTTCTCTTCGAGGCACAGAGTTGATTTCTCAGCTCTTTAAGTCTTAGCAACTGGCTACAATTGTACATACAAACTACTTCCAATTTACTATAATGGTACGCTGTTAGCTTGCCTGCCATTAAATTGTTACAACTGAGAACTTTAAAAATATAGCAATCAAATTATCCTAATGTTGTGCTATATCCAAAACATTTGTAGGATTCCATGCTGCCTTAATTGTACTTGAACTCTGTAACTATTCCTTGCAATCCTTTCCTAGAACTATCTCTGTTCTGTTGCCTAGTCCTAGCCGATGTTTACAGGATGAGAGTTCCCCCACTTCCTTTCTTGAACCATTTAGAACAGCACTCTGTGTAGTGGGGTTGGGCTGAGAGAGAGTGGTTGGCCCAACATCAGGCTTTCATGGCTAAGATGGGACTCGAACTCATGGTCTCCCCCTTTCTAGTCTGGTGCCTTAACCACTAGACAACCCATTTCTTTTGTAGAGATAAAGCATTAAGCCTATGAAGTTCCAGTTGAGTTCAAACTCTGGTTGCACACATGAAAAAGGGCAAACTGTCAACTGTGGAACCTTCTTCCACTTTTGATATCTTGGAGGAAGATACAGCTGAGCGATTAATTTTGAAGACAGTGCTAATCACACAAATGACATGATTTACATATTTGCACCAGACATCAGGATACGAAACTACAACATTTGTGTGAAGTTGTCACGACATACATGTCTGCTGCACCAAAACCATATTTTGGTTTCCTTATACCGGGTTATTGAAAATAAAGGAGCCCAAGTATTGTCTTTTCCTGGATATTGGCTATTCACTTGCTTTGAATTAACTAAAACCTAAGGGATTACAGTAATCTGGCCAATGACATACTCTTAACTTCTTGACTACTATGGAAATTGAGTCATTATCTTTCGGTACTCTAGAATATATATAAAACACACTGAACTACATACCATTTATTTCATTTCTTCTCTTTTCCTTCTCTACATATTCCCGATTCTTCCTGTTTCTTTTTAAGTTTTTCATATATTTTAATGAATTTTAAAGCAGGTTTTTAATCATGTAATATTTGGCTTCTATTGATCATGTTTGAAATCCAAAGGCATATACAGTTTAAATACACATTCTTTGAATGTTTGGCAAATGCTGCTTTTCTAGTCTCCAAGCGTTTTTCTCTTTTGTGGCTGGTACATATCTATATTAAATATTAAACTCAATGGTCGTTGAACTAATACTCCCAGTTTAACTTTAACTGTTCCTCTTTCTGTTTATATGTATCTACTCTGAGTGCATTCCATGCCGCTGGCAAAATTACATTCCGGCATCCATCTGTACATATGTAAATTTGAATGGAACTGAGAATGGACGATCTGTTGTAACATTCCTAATTTTAAAAAACTCTTGAAGGGGAATTGAAGATATTTTCCCAGTTTAGTAGATATAACAAAATAAAAGCTCTCCTGGATCTAACCCAAAGGCTTTATTTAGTCCAGCATCCTGTCCCAATGCAGGCAGCTTCAAATGTTCAATGGAATTATTTACTTCATCTGTATCAATCACAGTGACATTTTCTTCTTTGCCCTCAAATGCCAGGCAAAGAAGATCCAGCAAGCAACTTACCTTCAGAATAAATATACTGAGTTATGTCCTCTACTTGCAGCTCATTTTCACCTGACCTGCAACAAAAAGACTTCGTGAATACTGGCTGTTAGGAGACACATGAATTGTTGATATGATCCCCAAGACAAATAGGTATCAAATACGTATTGCACAATAGGCACTTCTGTTCTCTGCAATTTAAAGTTTTCTTATTAATCAACTTTATAAAAGCATTGATAATTTTGTATTTCATGTGCTAAAGGACATCTTAGGAATACAAAATAGGACTGGTATGTACAAGTTCCTGAGACGTGGACAAATGTACTTAAATTTATTGCTTAAACATATTAGATCAAACACAGAATATTTATTTATATATTTCATTGGAAGATTTGAACTCAGTTGAGACTCTTTAATAGGAGTTCAGGATGTGCTTCTGAACATGTGTTGAGTACTAAAAGAATGCCAAGTAATTAGCAGCAGGTCCCATTCAAAGAACAGCTATGAATAAATAGTAATATACATTCATCATATTAATATATATGCAGGATAGCATTTCTATCTATACTATATCTCTCTTCTTTTTAAACTATGGCTTCATGAGAGAAACAGGCAAGAGGGAGAAAACAAGTACCGATAGTTTCCTAGTTTCTTAAACATAAGAGTCTTACTTTACTACCTAAAGGCTGGATGACAGACACAGTATGAAAGAAACCTTCCCCTTACCCACAAAGGTGCTTAAAAGTTTGTGAACCCATTTGAATTGTTAATATTTCTTCATCACTGTATCTCTTGCCATTAACTTTAGTGGTCCAAAGGTTCATAGATGGAAAGAGATGATGCAATCTCCAACACCCCTTCTCATCATCTGGAACACACATTCACTATTTCTATCTTGTTTGTGTTACTTGTGTGGTTGTGGCTTGGTTGGCACATTAGCAATAATTTGTTCTACAGGATAGTACTGTAATCCTTGCTCTTGTATATCCTGTTTGTAGTGTCAAGAACTATCTGCACTCTTATATGTAACTTACACTGCTGTACCCAAATTTGGTCTAGTTATTGTTGACACATATAAGCTATAAGTTCTTGCTGGCATATATAAGCACATATCGTTACCAGATAAGGTTTGCTCTTCTTCCTTTAGAAATTTAGCCTCCATAAGTTGTTGGCTGAATTGGTTACTCAGCCATAGACATTTTAAAACGACCATAATTTTCTGTTTCTGTCTGCAGAGATATTTTTCTTACTCATCTTTTTCAAGCTATAACAGGAAATGCTACCAAGCTCTTCCCTGGCCAAATCTTTCAGAATCTTCTTATCTTGTTTATCCTCATTAAAAGTTATTAAACCATCAATGTTAATTCAGGATAAAGGTTCTTTATTACTTATAAATCTCAAGTTTAGGCAGGATCAGCTTTGCTTTGTTCAAATCCTTCCTTAAGCAACATTTGGTTTAGTTTCTCATTTCAGGCACTGACAGCCTGCTTTAGTTCATAAAAGCTTTTCCGTAGTTTGCTCATCAGGTTCTGAAAGAATTCTGGGGGCTGTTCCATATGGATCTCTAATTCTCCCTGTAAGTCTTTAGACCCAGTTGGCCACCATCCATGCTCCTCCTCCTGCTATGCCTAAGAGCATCCTGACTAAAGTCACTCTGTGAGTGAGATGGGAGGTATCTAAATTTGACAAATACACACACAAAAAAAGTATGCTTCATAACAGAGGGAAAGTTCATCATAGCCCTCTCCCTAGTTTGGGATTATCCTTAGTCCAACCATCTAGCTTTGTAGTGGTATACTTCTCCATTTGGTCTTGAAGCGTCATCTGCATTGATTGGCTTTGTCCTGGCAGGTATTTTTCATTTTTATTATTATCTTGCCTTTATTATTTTTATTGATAACTCAAGACAGCAAATTACATTAGATGTAATTAGTACATTAGTACATTAGATTTAGATGAGGGAATAAAAGGGGAATTTATCAAATCTGCAGATGATACCAAGCTGGCAGGAATAGCCAACACCAGCCTAGATGATAGGCTCCAGATCCAGATGGATCTTGACAGACTTGAACACTGAGCCCTAACTAACAAAATGAAACTCAATGTAGAGAAAAGTAAAGTCTTATACTTAGGCAAGAAAAAACAAAAGTACATATATAGATTGGGAGAAACCTGGCTCAATAGCAATAACTTTGAGAGGGATCTTGGGAGTCTAAATGGACAACCAATTAAACATGAGCCAACAGTGTGCAGCGGTAGCCAAAAACGCCAATGCAATCCTAAATTGCATTAACAGAGGGATTCAATCAAGATCACGTGAGGTACTAATACCACTCTATAAAGCCTTAGTAAGACCACACCTAGAATACTGCATCCAGTTTTGGTCACCACACTATAAAAAAGATGTTGAGACTCTAGAAAGAGTGCAGAGAAGAGCAACCAAGATGATTAGGAACTGGAGGCTAAAACATATGAAGAACGGTTGCAAGAACTAGGGATGGCTAGTCTAGTGAAGAGAAGGATCAGGGGAGACATGACAGCAGTGTTCCAATATTTGAGGGGCTACCACAGAAAGGAGGGGGTCAAGCTATTTTCCAGGGCACCTGAAGGCCAGACAAGGAATAATGGATGGAAACTGATCAAGGAGAGGTTCAATCTAGAAATAAGGAGAAATTTTCTGACAGTGAGAACAATCAACCCAGGGGTTACACCGGTTCAGGCGAATCGGTAGGAATAAAAGCTACTGGTTGGGGCAAACCAGTAGTAAAAAAAACATACTGGTTCGTCTGAACCGGTATTTCCGACGATCAGCTGTGCCACGCGATTTATATTCGCTAGAAAGCAGGAAATCCTACTTTCTAGCAAATCTAAATGGATGGCACAGCTGTTCCCCTCCCTCGCTGTTCTACTTACCTTCTTAAGCCTCTTTTCTGCACGAAGAGCGCATTTTGTGTGCACCTCGCATGCATGCAGGGTGCATTTGGCGCACATTGCACATGGGTGCACAGCGAACCGGTGGCAACCCGCGGAGGATTTCACCACTGAATCAACCAATGGAACGAACGTTGCTTACCTGAACGTTCCTTCTCGGCACACTGATGGAGAATCCAAAGCATGGGTAATGTTCACGTTGAGCTTGTCAGAGACTGAGTGTATCCCTTTAAATTTTCTGCCTCGGTTCCGCCTCTTCTGCTCGATTGATGTCAGTTTAGTTCACAAAGAACAGGTAAGGAGCAGACGGTAGTCCCTAGTCAAAGCACCGGACCTGAATCCTTAAGGTAGGGGGGCTTGGATTCTCCATCAGCGTGCCGAGAAGGAACGTTCAGGTAAGCAACGTTCGTTCTCCAGCGCACTGCTTGGAGAATCCAAAGTGTGGGATATACCCAAGCAAGTTATTTAGGGCGGGCCATCAGACAGGTCTGGGGCAAGCACTGGAGCAGCGACCGATTGTAGAACACGGCGTCCAAAGGAAGCATCAGCAGCCGCAAAAGAATCAATCTTATAATGTCTAATGAACGGGGACAAGGTAGTCCAGGTGGCTGCTCTGCAGATTTCCGAAACCGAGGCTTGAGTTGCCCATGCAGCTGATGTGGAGGCACTCCTGGTGGAATGAGGAAGGACTTTGCCCAGAGGAGGCTTGCCTGACACGGAGTAAGCCTTACAGATACAGGCTTTTAGCCACCATCCAATCGTAGTAGACGAAACTTTTTGGCCCAGAGAAGCCGGAAAAAATGAAACGAAAAGAGCTTCAGAACGACGGAAGGCCGAGGTCCGCTTGATGTACCGACGGAGAGCCCTCTGAACATCAAGGGTATGCCACTGGTCCTCCAACGGGTGTCTGGGGTCCGGACAAAAATCAGGAAGGACCAGCTCCTGTGCGCGGTGGAAAATCGAGTTGACTTTCGGGAAAAAAGAGAGGTCCATCCGGAGGACGACTCGATTAGAATGGAATACACATAAATTGTCCCGAACTGACAGGGCTGCCAATTCTGAGATCCGCCGAGCCGATGTTACCGCGATCAGGAACACGACCTTGAGAGTCAGGAAACGCAGTCCAATAGAACCCAAGGGCTCGAAAGGAGGAGCCGTGAGAGCCCGGAGGACCAGCGGGAGATCCCAAGAAGGATATCGATGGATACATGGAGGACGGAGATTAGATGCGCCCCTCAAAAAGGATCTAATCCGCCGATTGCGAGAAAGTGGTACATCCGAATCAGTAGAAAGAACGGTGTCCAAGGCAGCCACATGCCTGCGGAGCGTGTTCGCCGCGAGGCCCTTGTCGAAACCGGCATGCAGGAACTCCAACACGTCGGAGGCCGAAGCAGAAGTGGGATCAGAGTGTCTGGCGGCACACCAGGAAGAGAAGGAGCGCCAAGTGGCATTGTACATCCTAGTCGTGGAAGGCCGCCTGGAGGCCTGGATGATGGAGATAACCCCTCCGGACAGGTTGTCCTTAGTCAGGAGGATCCTCTCAAGTGCCAGATGGTCAACTGCAACCATTGAGGCTCTGGATGCAGTATGACCCCCTGGCTGAGAGAGATCTTGTGGTCCGGGATCCGCCACAGAGGGGCAACCGATAGGTCCACCAGGTCGGCGAACCAGGATCTGCGCGGCCAGTGGGGAGCGACAAGAAGGAGGTCCGCTTGTTCCACAAGAAGTTTCCGGATCACCCTCGGCAGGAGAGGAAGGGGGGGAAGGCATAAAGAAGACCCTGTGGCCAGGGGCATAGAAGGGTGTCGGTGCCTTCTGCCGTGGGACAGTGGAACCGGGAGAAAAATCTCGGTAGTTGTGCATTGGCCGGATGGGCAAAGAGGTCGAGGATGGGGACGGCCGAACCTGGCGGACAGCTCCTGGAAGAGGGATGGATGGAGGCGCCCCTCGGCACAGTCGATCTGCTGACGGCTGAGCCAATCCGCTTGGCGGTTGTCGGATCCGGATATATGGTCCGCCATCAACGACTGAGTGTGTAGTTCTGCCCAAGTCAAGAGCGCAGTCGCTTCCGCCATCAAGGGAGCCGAGCGTGTCCCTCCCTTGTGATTTACGTGCGCTTTTGCCGTCATACGTTGTCCATGAGGATGCAGATGTGTTGGTCTTCCAATAGAGGCTGGAAATGCAACAGTGCGAGTCTGATTGCGCGAAGCTCCAGCCAGTTGATGTCGTTGGCTGTCTTGGCCGGAGACCAGCGACCTTGCGTGACCTGGTTCTGAAGGTGGGCACCCCAGCCCATCAGGCTCGCGTCCGTGGTTACCGTCACTCGCGGTGGGTTTTGGAAGAAACACCTGGAGAGCACGGATGGCGAGATCCACCAAAGTAGGGAATCGCAAACTGCCCGTGGTAACTGGACTCGGGACCTGGAGTTGCTGCGATGTGTCTTTTGAAAAGGTAACAGGTACCATTGCAGGGTCTGGAATGGAATCTGGCCCAAGGGACAATGTAGATGCAAGATATCATCTTTCCTAAAAGAGTCAACAGGAGCAGCAACAGTACCCGGGGAAGTGACAAAATCTGGAGAATCACGGTGCGAATACTGAGGCGACGATCCTCTGACAGAAAAACCATGCCCATCTGAGAGTCTAGGATCACTCCTAGGTGGAGAATCCGAGTGGTGGGATGGAGATGGCGCTTTCCGACGACGACAGGATGAGGATGTCATCAAGGTAGCAGTAGAGCCGAACGGGGATCAGCCGGAGAGAAGCGGCTACGGCGGCCAACACCTTCATAAAGACCCGCGGGGCCGACGACAGGCCAAACGGCATTGCCCGGTATTGGAAATGCAGGTCGTTGTAGGTGAACCATAGGAAGCGACGATGCGCTGCACGGATTGGAATGTGCAGGTAGGCTTCCTTCAAGTCGATGGAAGTCATCAGGTCCTCGGGGCGAATACAGTCCACAATCAACCACAGCGTCTGCATCTTGAATTGACGGTACTTGATGAACTTGTTGAGCGCCTTCAAATCCAGGATCCCCCTCCATCCTCCAGAATTTTTGGCCACCAGGAAAAAGACGGAGTAGAAGCCGGTCCCGTGATGACAAGGGGAGACCGCCTCTATGGCCCGGATATCTAGGAGATGTTGAATCTCCGTCTCGAATAAATCCCACTTCTTCAGGTTGGATGGAAAGGGGCATCTGATAAATCTTGGAGGGAGAGAGCTGAACTCTAGCGTGAGGCCCAGGCCGATGGTCTGGCGGACCCACGCGTCCGTAGTGGTCCGCTCCCATTGATCCGCGAAAAGGTGAAGGCGACCGCCAATGGGAGCCGAATGGTGGGAGTCACTTTTCCCCTTCGGAAGGGGCGGGTGCCCGAGCCCCGGAAGGGTCTCTTGAAGGGAGGCTGTTGACGGCCCCAGTCCCGAAAGCTGGACCATTTTGTTCTATTGCAAAGGGAACAGAAATCTTATGAATAATCCCATTTTCTTTAAATAATTAGATATCTGTTCACTCAAAATTCAGTTGTTATCAGAACATAAATTGTCTTTCTTTCAATGGCATTTCAATAGCACTTAGACTCATATACCACTTCACAGTGCTTTACAGCCCTCTCTAAGCGGTTTACAGAGTCAGCATATTGCCCCCAACAATTTGGGTCCTCATTTTAACCCACCTCGGAAGGATGGAAGGCTGAATCAACCTTGAGCCAGTGAGAACTGAACTGCCAAACTTCTGGAAGCTGGCAGTCAGCAGAAGTAGCCTGGAGTATTGCATTCTAACCACGGTGCCACCACAGCTTAAAAGTGTTTTCTACATAAACAAGAAATTGTCTGGATTGGTGATACTTCATCTTTATGCCCTATCAGACAGAAACAGCAAAAACAAGGTGTTTCATCAAAGAAAATTACAAAGTCCCCGTTTCCTCCATTTGACTCAATGGGAAGGAAAGAGGTGTAGATTTGCTTATTCAGAATACTGCTGAGGTGCAGTATTTCCTGTGCTTTCAGTATTTTTTCTTATTTGTGATTCAAAGACATTTACTAAATAAATGTACAGAGAAGCATAGATTGGCACATTTGTTGTGCAAGATTTCAAAACTGTTGGTCAATTCTTCCCTTTGTATCTGCCTGATTTGCTCTATATTCTGATGTTCTAGTTTTCTATGCCAAGATTCAGTGCAATTTCTCTCGCTTCCTTTTCAAGCTCAGTTGGTTGCCTCTTATCAGAGAATTACTCTGAAAAGTTTAGATTCTAACAATATTCCTTTCAATAACAGATCCCATCTCTTGTTCTTATTGATCAATTTCCATCAGCAAATTAAATACTATGTATCTTTCTGACTGCATAATTAACACTCAATCATTTGGAGCTCAAATCTGGAGAGTACAGTGCAATGTGTAAAGCAATTGTCTTTTCATCAGTCTACATTTTATTAGCTTCCCTAATCTCTTGTGAGCTTATTTGCTGTCTATTTATTCCTGTATCTGCCCTTTGCAGCTTGTTTCAAGAGTCACAAAAAAATCCTTATTTTAAAACATATGAGTTGCTCCTCTATGTAAATAAACTGAATTCAGACTACTCTGAATTTTTTTTTCTTACTCTGAACAATTCTTTCACAGAATGCATTATTTTTTTTGCCCTTTAGGTTTAGCTCTGTTCTCTTCTTCACCCTTTTCCCATCCTGATGATTTTTCCTACCTTTGAGAGAAAAACCCTTGATTTTGGCTCGAACTCTCTCCATTCACATCTTTAAAGCACTGGGTAGACCCTTTAAACCGGGAGTGTCAAACTCGTGGCGTCACATTGTCGTCATGTGACGTATCATGACTTTTTCCCCTTTGTTAAAACGGGGGGGAGTGTGGCCAGCACATGACACCCCTGCTTTAGATCCTTTTCAGGTAAAATACCCTCAACTGTAATCTGCTGTTGCAAATAAAGCAGGATTTTTCTCCAGTTTTCATATTATCTCAAATAATTTCTCCTATTAAGAAGCCCACCCTGGATTCAGACTCCCTGAACACTATCGTCCAGTCTCCAACCTTCGCTTTATAGCGAAGGTTGTTGAGTCCGTGGTGGCACAGCAGCTCCCTCAGTTCCTGGAGGAAACGGACTACCTGGACCCATACCAATCGGGTTTCAGGTGCGGTTACAGCACGGAAACGGCATTGGTCGCCCTAGTGAATGATCTCTGGCGGGCCCGGGATGGGGGTTGCTCCTCCATCCTGGTCCTTCTTGACCTCTCAGCGGCTTTTGATACCATCGACCATGGTATCCTACTGCAGCGACTCAGGGGGTTGGGGGTAGGAGGCACCATTTTATGGTGGTTCTCCTACCTCTTGGGCCACTCGCAGTTTGTATGGACGGAGGGACAGAGATTCTCCCTGAGGCCCCTCACATGTAAGGTGCCTCAGGGGTCGGTTCTCTCCTTGCTCTTTAACATCTATATGAAGCCGCTGGGTGAGATCATTCGTGATTTTGGGGTGAAGTACCATCAATATGCTGATGATACTCAGCTTTATATCTCCACCCCGGACCACCCTGGGGATGCCCTTTCCGTGATGTCCCGCTGCCTGGAAGCGGTGTGGGCCTGGATGGGAAGAAACAGACTCAGACTCAACCCATCCAAGACTGAGTGGCTGTGGATGCCGGCATTTTGTGATCTAGTGGTCCCATCACTTGTGATAGGAGGGGAGGTACTCACTCCCTCAGAAAGGGTTCACAATCTGGGTGTCCTCCTGGATTCACGGCTATCTTTAGAAGATCATCTGACGGCCGTGACCAGGGGGGCCTTCGCACAAGTACGCCTGGTGCACCAGTTGCGCCCTTTCCTAGACCGGGATGCCCTCGCCACGGTCACTCACGCCCTTGTTACTTCTCGGTTGGACTACTGTAATGCCCTCTACATGGGGCTGCCCTTGGGATGCACCCGGAGGCTACAGCTAGTCCAGAATGCGGCCGCGCAGTTTGTTACGGGGGCTTCTCGTTACTCCTGTGTGACATCTCTCCTGCACGAGCTGCACTGGCTGCCGGTGGTCCTCCGGGTCCGTTTCAAGGTGCTGGTGCTCACCTATAAAGCCCTACATGGCTTAGGCCCAGGGTACTTGCAAGATCATCTCCTGCCATCCTCCCATCATCCTGTGCGCTCCCACAGATCGGGCCTCCTCAGGGTGCCGTCAGCCAGACAATGTCGGCTGGCGGCCCCCAGGGGGAGAGCGTTCTCTGTGGGAGCGCCGGCCCTCTGGAACGGTTTGCCCACTGGGCTTAGGACAGCCCCCGACCTCTTCTCCTTCCGCCACAAACTGAAGACATGGCTCTTTTATCAAATGGGCTGATCCATTGGGGGATTTTTATATTGGAAATAATTTTAATTAATTTTAATTGGATTTTAATTTTTATGTCATTTTCAAATTGTTGAATGTTTTCTTTGTAAGCTGCCCTGAGTCCTTCGGGAGAAGGGCGGCATATAAATTACATAAATAAAATAAATAAATAAATAAATAAATATTAGGGATTCCTGTACTCTATTTTGGATATTATTTGATCCAAAATAGGTTTTCCTATTGTTTGCTTCAGCATATTAAAACATTGGGACATAGACATCACAAGGGAAGCAACTTCTATATAACTTCACCTTGCAATACACATTATTTTAAAACAATTTTACTTGGATCAAGCATTTGGTTCACATAGTCTGAGATGCTTGTGTCATCTTGCCATCTTAAATAGCACATTGTTTTTCATTAAGCAGATGGAACAAACAGAGTTTTTATAGGTAAGTTTCTTTAATTAGTCCCAAACCTCACTCACGGTTGTTAGTTCCTTGATACGAATAAGAATATCACTATTTCCATTTACAGAAATATGTACTCGGGCTTTTCTGTTCCTGGCTTCCCAAAATCTTTGCTTCTTATCTTCTGAGAGATTTTGGGTTTCTAGAACTTGCCATTTTTCAAAAGTTTCCAAGAACAATTCCATACAGGAGACCATTTTTTCCAATCCTGGTTTTTGAAATTTAAAATAAAGTAAGAGGTATGTTATCTCGTTCAGCTGCATTTTGCAGCTGCTTGCCAAGTGTCAAAATTGAAAAAAATCAATTGAAAATCCTGGGCATTTTGCCACCCTAGTCCTGGGATTTTTGTGTTTATTTTGGTAATCCTTAACTCCAGATTACCAGTTCATAGCTTGGAAGATGGTCTCAACCCATAATCCTGTTTGAAGTCAGCATTACCCCTTGTTAGAAGATGTGCTCCTGAACATATGCAGAATACTAAACAATAGTGAGCAGGAGGTCTCATTTGTAATGAAGAATGCTCATAATATGTTTGACTTGGATTCAGAATATAGATTTAGCTCACCTATCAATGAACAGATATAATATTTGAAGTATTAGATAGATTTCTCAATACATAGGATAAGAAAACTGCACTTTTATCTAAACTACACGTTAAAAAAAAAGAGAAGAAATTCCCTTGTCTCTTAAAGACAGAAACCAACAATAGGCTAGATGAGAGAAAGACATATGGAGAGTACATAAAGCACTTCCCTTACATCTATGAGAATTGAATGAAAAGTACTGTCTTCAATATTGTACATCACCAATAGATGGCAGTCCTGATGTGATAGAAGCTGTAACATGTTCTTTAGCATCTGTTCTTTCATTTCTTGGTGGAAATTTGCTGTGAAAAAAGATGAGTTGCTCTGAAAAAAGTTGCATTGCTATTCTTTATGAAAGGGAAGCCTGCAGTGGGTACACATAGGTGCACTTTTAGCAACATGCTGTGATTGAATTGACTGCTGAAGAAGTCTTTCCAACTGAAAATCACCACCAAATGTAGGTTATTTATGGTGATGTCATGAATGGACGTTGTCCTACCTGAACGTCCCTTTTATGCTCGATGCGCCGCCAATCCTACTCCTGGGATCTTGATTGATGGTTGGATATACTGAGTGCCCATCAAAGTTTCTGCAGCCTGGTACCGCCCCTTGTGACGTTAACCCTTCAGTCTTTTTCACGAAGTAGATAACGAGGACGACACCAAGAGATGCTCAGAATAATCCAAGGCCGGATCACAAAATCACCGCTGCAGAAAAGAAAGTAAAAGAAAACACACACCACCCCAAGCAGCCAAGGTCGACAAAACGGGTGGGCCGGATTGGCGGCGCATCGAGCATAAAAGGGACGTTCAGGTAGGACAACGTCCATTTTCCTGACTCGATGCGCCGCCAATCCTACTCCTGGGACGTACCCAAGGTTACTCATTATCTGGGAGGGGTCGAGCCGCTGGCTGCCCCTGGGTGGCTATCACCGATTGTAAAACTCGCCTGCCGAAGGCAGCATCGGCAGAAGCAAAAGAATCTAAGCGATAGTGGCGAACAAAGGATGACAAGGACGCCCACGTCGCCGCCTTACAAATGTCATCAACAGACGCCTATGAGACCCAAGCTGCCGAGGTAGCGGCACTTCGAGTGGAATGGGGGACAACTCCACCCGGCACAGCCCTGCCCTGTAAATGGTAAGCCGCTGCAATACAAGCTTTTAGCCACCTGTCTACCGTATGGGACGAGACTTTGTGTCCCATGGAGGCGGGTAAAAAGGACACAAACAAGGCCTCTGTCCTCCTAAAGGACGCCGTGCGCTTAATATAACGCCGTAGGGCCCTACGAACGTCTAAGGTATGCCACTGTCTCTCTAAAGGATGTTTAGGGTCAGGGCAAAAATTGGGGAGCGTAATTTCTTGACTTCTATGGAATTTGGTATTAACTTTTGGAATGAAAGCCAGATCTAGACGGAGGACTACACTATCAGGGAAAAAAATACAGAGATCAGGGCGAATAGACAGCGCTGCAATTTCTGAAACCCTCCTAGCCGAGGTTATTGCCAGAAGAAAAGCCAATTTTAGAGTCAAATAACGTAGTGAGGCTGATGCCAAGGGCTCAAATGGATCAGATGTGAGTGCTTGCAAGACTAACGTCAAATTCCAAGTCGGGAAACGGTGAATCACCGGAGGTGATAGATTGCCAGCCCCTCTCAAAAAAGCTTTAATCTTAGAATTTTGAGAGAGAGGTCGATGACCGTCACCTGGCAGGACAGTGGCCAAAGCCGCCACCTGCCGCCTCAGAGTAGAAGGGGCCAAACCCTTGTCCAGACCCGATTGAAGAAACTGTAAAATCTCCGAAATTGTAGGTGCAGTAGGGTCTACAAGCCTGGTAGAACACCATCTGGCAAAAGAGGACCAAGAGGCGTTATAGATACGAGTAGTAGAAGGCCGTCTAGCTGCCTGAATCGTTGAGATGATATTCGATGGTATATCATCCTTTTTCAGGATGATGCGTTCAAGTGCCAGACGGTCAACTTTAACAAGCCTGGATCTGGATGTTGAACGATGCCTTGTAGAAGTATCAATTAGTCCTCGGGGATCCGCCAAGGAGGACCCATCGACAGGTTCCTCAAATCGGCGAACCACGGCCTTCTCGGCCAGTAGGGCGCTACCAGCAGAATCTCGGCCTTTTCCAATATTATCTTCCGGATCAGCCGTGGCAGAATTGGAATTGGTGGAAAGGCATACAGCAGACCTTTTGGCCATGGGCAGCGCAGGGCATCGTGGCCTTCTGCGGATGGAGACGGGAATCTGGTGAAGTATCTGGGAAGCTGGGCATTTCGAGGGGATGCAAAAAGGTCTACAATTGGAGTCCCGAACTTGAGGGTGAGTCTGTGAAACAGGCGGGGATGTAGATGCCACTCTGAGGGATCCAGGTGTTCCCTGCTGAGGTAATCGGCTTGCAGGTTGCTGGTGCCTGAGATGTGTTCCGCTTTTATAGAAAGGACATTGACCTCTGCCCAAGCCATCAGCCGTTCCGTCTCCGTCATTAGAACCCTGGAGCGCGTGCCCCCCTGTCTGTTGATGTGCGCCTTCGTGGTTACATTGTCCATCAGAATTAGGACGTGTCTGTTGAATACATGAGGCTGGAATGTCAGAAGAGCGAGTCGAACCGCGCGGAGCTCCAAGAAGTTGATGCTGTGCTGCAGGTCGGACGGAGCCCAGGTGCCTTGTGCAATGTGCAAGTCCAGATGGGCCCCCCAACCCCGAAGGCTGGCATCTGTCGTCACGGTGACCCGAGGAGGCTCCAGAAAGACAGTTCCGCATTGTAGAGCTGTGGACTCCCACCAGAGTAGCGATGTCCTGACTGGGCCCGGAACTGTGACTTTGAGCAAGGAATCTGCCTGCCCCGTCCTTTGAAATGGCAGGAGGAACCATTGAAGAAGCCGGAAATGACGACAAGCCCACGGCACAATCTGGATGCAAGAGATGAATTTTCCCAACAATTGGGAAAGCAGCAGAACAGTCACCTTTGGTTGGACAATCACTTGTCGAACTAGATCCCTGATACTCGCTTGACGATCCGGGGATAGGAAGACCATTCCTTGAAGGGAGTCTATCACCGACCCTAGATGAAGAATACGAGATGCTGGAATTAACTGGCTCTTTGGAAGGTTCAGAACAAAGCCGTGGCACTGTAGAGCCTGAAGGACCAGCTGCCGGTCGTTGTCTGCTTGAGTCTCGGATGAAGACAGAATCAACACATCGTCCAGATAACAGACCATGCGGATGGAGCGTTCGTGGACAGACGCCGATAGGGCCGCCAGTATTTTTGTGAATGTCCGGGGTGCCGAGGAAAGCCCAAACGGCATGGCCCTGTATTGAAAATGGCGTCCTTCGAAGGCGAAACGCAGGTATCGTCTGTGGTCCGGGTGAATAGGTATGTGAAGGTACGCTTCCTTGATGTCCACAGATTGCATCAGGTCTCCCCTTCGAATGCATGCAAGAATAGTTTGAAGTGAGTGCATTTTGAAACGTCGATATAAAATGAAGGGATTCAGGTCCTTCAGGTTTAAAATACCTCTCCAGCCCCCCGAACTCTTGGGGACTAGGAACAAAATTGAACAGTAGCCGGTCCGAAGTTGGTTGATGGGAACTGGCTCTATGGCGTTTATCTCTAACAGATGTTGAATCTCGAGTAGCATGAGTTGACGTTTCAGGGGATTTTCTGATGACGGACATGGAAGGAAGCGATCCGGCGGGGAGGAGAGAAACTCCAGTTTGAGGCCATGTGTGACAGTTTGGAGGACCCAAGCATCTGTAGAAGTGATCTCCCACTGATGGTAAAATGCCTGCAGACGGCCCCCCACCGGAACGAGAGGCAGGAAGTCATTTGCCCCGGCGAAAGGCTCTCGACCCAGAACCACGGAAGGGTCTGCGGAAGGCAGTCTGGCGTCTTCCCCGGTCACGAAAGGAAGACCTGCTCGTCGAAGCGAAGGAACCCTGATTGTAGGGACGGTTGTAATAGGATCCGCCAGAGCTGGAATCGGCCCGAAAGGACTGCCGGCCGTACGGTGCAGTTCTCCTGTCCATTCTCCTGAAAGACGTGGGAAGCACCTTTCTTTTGTCACGTCCCTCTACTAGGATGGAGTCCAGAGCCGGCCCAAAAAGCGAAGAGCCTTTGAAAGGGGCAGTAGTGAGCCACCACTTGGACTTATTGTCAGCGCGCCAATGTCTGAGCCACAATAAGCGGCGAGAAACAACCGATGAAGTGAGGGCCCGTGAAGCGAATTTCGCCGCATTCAAAGAAGCGTCAGCCGCGAACTCAGCAGCAGCCAGCAGTTTGGTGATGTCCTGTTGTATTCTGGCCTCCTCAGGGGGCAGTCTGTCTCGAAGTTGTCGAAGCCATATAAGAGACGACCTATTAAAAAAGGAAGCCGCAGTGGCCGCCCGAATTGCCCATGCCGCCTCTTGATGCGTTTTTCTACACGATAGTTCAGCACACTTATCCTCCAGTCGTAGGCCATCTCCGACATCCCCAGCTAGAACCGCAGAAGACACCAGACTCGCCACAGGTTCATCAATGGGCGGCAACTGTAACAAAGACTCAAGTTCTGGAGCGGCGCAATACATTCGCTTGTCATGGCCCGACGGACCGGCTAAGGAACCAGGACGTTCCCAAGGTCGCTGAATCACCTGAGCAAACAAATCCGGAAAAGGAATAAAATCGTGGTCAGGTTGAGGCATTTTAAATAAGGTATCAGAGACAGATGGTTGTTCCTGAGAAGAAGGCGGATCAATAACCTTGCCCATGTTAGTGGCCGCTTTGGCCTTATGTAACAATGACGAAAAAAGCGATGGCTTGAAGAGCCCTGGAAAGGACGGCCTGTCAGGCAAAGGTTCATCGTCTTCCGACAACTCAAAGTCATCAAAAAATTCCTCCTCATAATCAGATCCTTCTAAACCATGGGCAGTAGACACAGATTTAGAAGTAGAAGGTTGAGGCGCAGCCGTAGAACGCACTGGTCCAGCTGAAGCCCCAGTTGAAGGCTGCATGGCAGACTGTTGAAATGTGGATTGCAAGAAATTGTTAAACGCTTGAGAAAGCATAGCCTGAAAATCAAAAACTTGACCAGACACAGGATTAGACATCAGTCTAGGATGAGATGTAGAAGGCCCAGCGACGGGATCTGGAGACCCAGATGGCAGCTGTGCCGGGGATGGTTGTAGTATCGGAGCACTCTGTGTACAAATCATTTCGTGGTCATGAGGCACAAGGATAATGTCGCCCTGTGGCCAAGCCGGCAAAATAGTCTCAGAAATATCAGACATAGGCTGGGCAGAGGACTGGCCCAGAACATCGTCGTTAAGTGGAACAGAAGAGTCACCAGACTGTAAGGCAGTTTGAGCCTTGTGAAATTGTTTTTCAAGAGCATTGTGCAACCTGGCAGCTTGTTTATCAGCAAGTGCAGCAGCCGAAACAGTCTTAGAGGTAGCTTTAACTACACCCCTGGTCTTGGCCTTTCGTTTACCAGGAGGCTTGGGAGAGGGAGCCCTACGAGGGGAAGTCTCCCTTTCAATATCTGAAGATACGGGGGAATCAGCCATAACCCCCAATAAAGGTAATAACAGGCCCTTTACAGAAAAAGTACAGGAAGAATTTGTTGAAAAAGATGGCCAATAATTTGCAATTAGGCCGTAAAGTTCCTTTTTTCTTTTTTTTCTTTTTCTAATATATATATAAAAAATATATCAATCAACAGTGAATTAATTAAATTGGTTTTTCTTCTGCTGTAATTGTATTTCTTTTTTTTTTTATAATAAAAATATAGAAAAATAGAAATATATGAATTAAAAGAATAAATTATAAACAAACACTTCCCTTCCACCAATGAGCCATCCAGTGGTCAGAAGAACGTCAAGGAGGCAGTGGCTGCAAATTCAATCAACAGGCCACGCAGCAGTATACCAGGTCACAAAATGGAGGTCTCAACAAGATGGCGACCGGAGGAGAACGGCTGGAAGGAAAAAAATTCAGCTATGCCACACCTCAGAAGGAGAAAGAAAAAAGAAAAGCAGGATTAGTCCCCAGAAAAAATCCTATAGCCAGAATATAAGAGGAAGGGACAACCACCAGTGTCCCACAACCACACAACATAGCAGGGAATCAAAAAATTAATAAGGTGCATATTTTTGAAACACAAAATGGCGGGAAACACAGTTTATAGCCAGACGACTCCACAATAACAGAGTATGCTACTCATCAGCAGTGACCCTGTAAGCGCCCGCTCATAGCCCCAAACAAGCCAAAACATCCATGGAAGGCTGCTCCGTTCCTTTAGAAATCGGGCAGACCGCTAATGGCACCCCCGGGGATTGAAAAGGCACCGCGCCATTTTCAAGGGGCAGTTTATCCCGCCGGCCGTACTCACAACCGTCCGACCGGCGCTCCGATGCCTCAAAAAGGAACCTCCGAGCTGCGTTCCGACAGCGGGGCTGCTTAAAGAAGCGCCTCTCAGCTGTTTTCAATTAACGGAGGAGTCGGGTCGGCTCGGCCGTGTAATTCCTGGCCGAAACCGCCGCTCGCACTTCCAGCAGGGGAAAGCACAGAAAATGGCGGATCGGCAATCACTCAGAAGAGCCGAAAAAAACTGCCGCTTCTGAGGGCATTCAGCAACCTCCTCACTAGCCACTATAACACCAAAAAATACAGTAACCGTCGAAAAAGTCAAAATTCTCTGAAGAGAATAAGGCACTCAGGTGTAATCCCATCCACTGAGTGAAAAAGACTGAAGGGTTAACGTCACAAGGGGCGGTACCAGGCTGCAGAAACTTTGATGGGCACTCAGTATATCCAACCATCAATCAAGATCCCAGGAGTAGGATTGGCGGCGCATCGAGTCAGGAAAATACTGTGTATTGCTGCACAAAAATATATATTTAAAGCAATGAACTGGGAAAAGCTGATGCATATGATCAAGAATGAAGTGGACAATTTGTGATAGCAAACAACTAATTTCATAGAAGAAATACTTGAAGAACTGACTAGGAAAAATGAATGGATAATTCTAAGGGAAACTGCTGACAAGTTTGGCATTTCACAGAATTTTGTGGGTCATATTACAGATGTTCTTCCACAACAGATAGCTTTAGCAAGATGGTTCCTTGCATGCTGAATGCAAAGATGAAAGCTTCAAGTGTTGAAATTTGTCAACAATTGTTACTATACAACAAGAATGAAGGTGAAGAAGTTGTTTCCTTCATTGTGACAGCCAATGAAACATAGGGTCATTGTTGTGATCAAAACCAAAGTCCGTGTCAGTCCATGATTTACCTTCACAAATCTGCACATGAAACAAAAATTCAAAACTGAAAGGTTTTTTAGGATGCAGAGTAGCGACTCAGAGCATAACACTCAAAACTTTAAAATAAAATTAAAAACAAGAAGAAATTTTGCTGCAACCTGACTAGGCTTCAAACCTGATAAGCCATCCAAGAGGCAATTGTGAAGTTGCATATCCTTATCTTACCCTATATGTCATAGGGTCCACACTTGGTACTATGCAATTGCCACCTTTTCCTGAAATTAAAAAAAATACCTTCGTGGGCATCTGTTTGATTTAAATAAAGATGTAGAAAGAACCTGACTGAAAAGACAAAGTGTGGAGTTCTTTCATAATGATTATAAAATGTTTGCCCATTGTTGATAGAAGTATACAGAAAATGGAGGTGATTATGGGGAAAAAGAAATACAGAGTACAAAAGAGCTCATTTCAAGGATTATTTTCCTGTATCATTTATTAAAAATATCCCTATTTAAACTAATAGCAACAGTACTTAGACTTATATACTACTTCATAATGCTTTACAGCCCTGTCTAAGCAGTTTACAGAGTCAGCATATTGCCCCCAACAATCTGGATCCTTATTTTACCGATCTTGGAAGGATGGAAGGCTGAGTTGACCTTGAGCCAGTGAGAATCGAACTGCCGAATGGTTGGCAGCCAGCAGAAGTAGCCTGCAGTACTGCATTCTAACCTCTGCGCCACCAAGACTAATATCATGGAAGTGGAAGAATTACTTTTCATTCAAGTCTCCATTTACCTTACTGGTCATCAGTTCTCTTAAATGCAAAGAAATAATGTAAACAATTTCAAACTCTGGATGTTCCTGCAGCACTCAACCACAAACATGGAAATTGGACGTTGGACTTACCTGATACGTCCGTTCTCTCGTAGTAAGGAACGTCTGTCAGACTGGGTTATGGACTCCACTATGCAGCCTATGACCGAGTCTGCGGATTTAAATAACTCCGCCCTCTACTGGTTTGAACCCCAGTGTTTCGGCGAGGGCGCTGCCGCAGACTGGAGTGTCTTTCTGGAAAATACAAACGGAGAGGTAAGAGACCACCACCCACCCCCGGGAACAGGGCACGGCCCAAAAAAGGGTGGGGCTGACAGACGTTCCTTACTACGAGAGAACGGACGTATCAGGTAAGTCCAACGTCCATTCTCCTCAGCGTAAGGAACGTCTGTCAGACTGGGGACATACCAAAGCTGAATGTCCACTGGGAGGGGAAAGCAAGGGCCCTGTTACCTCAAGTTGAGTGGACAGCCTGGAGGACTCTCCGTCCGAAGGCCGCATCAGCGGATGCAAACGAATCCACACGATAGTGGCGGATAAAGGGAGAGATGCTCGTCCAGGCGGCTGCTCTGCAGACTTCCTCCAACGAAGCCTGGGTTGCCCATGCAGCTGAGGTCGCCGCACTCCTGGTGGAGTGGGCCGTGATGTGGTGAGGCACCGGTAATGATTGTCTTTGGTAGGCCGTGGATATTGTAGCACGGATCCAACGTCCCAGCATAGGGGCAGAGGCTTTGGCCCCGATGGACGAGGGCTGGTAAGAGACAAATAATGCCTCTGTCTTCCTAAAGGAGGAAGTGCGCCTCAGGTATATCTTGAGGGCGCGTCGTACGTCCAGCGTGTGCCACGATCGTTCCAAGTGGTGCTGCGGGGACGGGCAAAAGTTGGGTAGGACCAACTCCTGTGCGCGATGAAAGGGAGAATTGATTTTAGGTATGAAGGACGGGTCCAGTCGGAGGACTACTCTGTCCTGGTGAAAAATGCAGAGGTCCCTTCGGGATGACAGAGCCGACAGTTCCGAAATGCGGCGGGCCGAGGTGATTGCGACTAAGAAGGAGACCTTGAATGACAAGAAGCGGAGTGAAACGTCTCGAAGAGGCTCGAATGGGGAGGTTGTAAGAGCAGAGAGGACCTTGTTCAAGTCCCAAGTAGGGAAGCGATGAACCGGAGGGGGTCTCAAATTTGTAGCTCCTCGTAGAAATTGTTGGACGACGGGGTGCCGCGAAATCGAGGATGCCGAACCGCAAGTCAGAACAGTAGAGATGGCGGCGGCTTGTCTCCGGAGGGTGTTTGGAGATAGACCGGCGTCAAAGCCCTCCAGGAGGAAACGTAAAACGTCCAGAATCGAAGCAGAGAGTGGATGAATGTGAGCACGCCGACACCAGGAGGTAAAAGAGGCCCAGGTAGAATCATAGATCCTATTTGTAGAAGGCTTGCGGGAAGCTAAGATGACGTCTATCATGGAAGAGGGGACTTTGGCCTCTCGCAGGATGAACCGCTCAGCCTCCACGCGGTTAAGTGGAACCATGTCGGATCCGGATGTCGGAGGGGACTCTGCATGAGGACGATCTGGTCGTTCGGAATGGTCCACGGACGTTCTACAGATAGGGAGATTAAGTCCGAGTACCAGTGTCTCCGGGGCCAACGGGGCGCGAGGACGATGATCTCCGCCCGTTCCTGCAGGACCTTCCTGAGCACCCTGGAAAGTAACGGGAAGGGGGGGAAGGCATATAAGAGACCGGAAGGCCAAGGACTGCGGAGGGCATCTGTGGCTTCAGCCCCGTAATCTCTGTATCTGGAGAAGTACCTCGGAACCTGGTGGTTGGTGTGAGAAGCGAAGAGGTCCACTTCTGGCAATCCGAAGCGTCTTGTGACCTCCCTGAAGAGAGACGGGGGGAGGCTCCATTCCGCGTTGTCCAGTCGACCTCTGCTCAAGGCATCTGCTTGCGAATTCTCCTCCCCTGAGATGTGATCTGCGCGAAGGGAGTGAAGGTGAGATTCAGCCCAGAGGCCGAGTAAGAGGGCCTCGTCCATGAGAGCCCGAGAATGGGTGCCTCCCTGTCTATTAACGTGAGCCTTCGCTGTAACGTTGTCCGTAAGGACAAGCACGTCACGAGAGACGATAAGGTCTCGAAAGTGAAGTAAGGCTAGACGAATGGCTCTCAGTTCCAGGAGGTTAATGGGAAGAAGCTGCTCGGATGATGACCACTGACCTTGCGCTAGGTGATGTTCCAGATGAGCCCCCCAGCCCTGGAGGCTTGCATCCGTGGTTACTATTATGCGAGTTGGTTCCCTGAAGCAGCAAGCTCCTGATAAGGCCGAGGACGTCCACCACCTGAGAGAGGAGATGACGGACGGGGCTAAAGGTACCCTGAGAAGGGATGTACTTGATCGGTTCCGTTGATAAGGGAGGAGGAACCATTGTAACTCCCTACTGTGGAGCCGGGCCCACGGCACTATATCGTAGGTAGAGACCATCTTGCCCAGAAGGCAAGACAGGCTAAGGAGAGAAGATGATTGGTCCGCCATGCAGCGGTAGGCAAGGGAACGTAAGCTGTCTTGTCGTTCCGAGGAGAGGGAAACTGTTGATCTTACTGAATCAATGACTGCCCCTAAATGTTGGATGGAAGTGGCTGGGACCAGATGGCTCTTGGCCCAGTTAATGGAGAACCCGTGAGATTGGAGAATTTGGATGCAAGTGGTCAAATCGGATTGGGCTTCCGTGAATGAAGAAGATTGCAGAAGAATATCATCAAGGTAAAACTGAATTCTAATGGGGAGGGAACGAATGTGTGCCACCAGAGCCGCCATGATCTTAGTAAAGACGCGGGGGGCGGAGGAAAGACCAAAAGGGAGTGCAGAATATTGAAAGTGTCGCCCCCGGTAATGAAAACGGAGATATTTACGGGAATCCGGGTGTATGGGGACATGGAGGTAGGCCTCCGTTAAGTCTATGGAAGACAGAAAGTCCCCAGGGCGAACGGTTTCCAGAATAGTATGGAGAGTGTGCATCTTAAATTTGTGATACACAATGTAACGGTTAAGAGCTTTCAAATCTAAAATAGCCCTCCATCCCCCGGAAGACTTGCTAACAATGAACAATCGGGAATAGAACCCAAGGCCATGCTGGTCGATAGGAACTGGTTGAATGGCCTTGATGGCAACTAAGTGGGAAATAGCCTGAGAAACAAGGGATCTCCGGACCCTGTCCCTAGAGACTGGGCAAGAGATAAAAACAGGGGGGGGAAGGGAGGAAAACTCAAGGGAAAGACCAAACTGAACCGTACGTAAAACCCAGGAATCCGAAGTTGAAGAAGCCCACTGAGCGGCAAACAAGTTTAAGCGGCCGCCAATGGGTGACTCCGGGTTACCCCTACTTCGGTCGTCTGAAGGACCTTCCCCTGCCTCCTCGAAAGGGACGCTTCTGGAAGGGCCTATTGCCCTGTCTAACCTGAGAGTCCTGGAGAGACTGGGGTTGAAAGGAGCGTTGAAAACGAGGTTGGTAAGAGCCGGAGTCTTGAGAGCGAAAGGACTGAGGCCGGTTGTAAGGAGAAAACCGAAAATTGGAGCGACGGGAAACAGACGGCAGGATCTTGCGGCGGTCTCTGGTTTCCACCAGAAGTGGCTCCAGGGGAGGACCGAAGAGAGAAGAAGCGGAATAGGGAGATGAAGCTAGTTGCCACTTGCTCTTGGCATCCGCTTGCCAATGGCGGAGCCATAAAAGTCGACGGGACGTGACAGTGGAGCCGATGGATTTGGCCGAGAACCGTGCAGAGTTTAATGTGGCGTCTGCGGAGTACTCCAACGCGGCGACGATCTTGTTCAAATCTTGGTGTGTGCGCGAGTCAGACTGAGGTAATCTGTCTTGCAATTGTTTTAGCCAGAGCAGGGAGGCCCGGTTAAAAAAGGAAGCCGCGGTGGCCGTCTTGACTGCCCAAGCCGCGGATTGATGAGCCTTAATGAGGGTCTTCTCAGCCCTCTTGTCCTCGGGTCGCAGAGATTCCTCAGGGGAGCTTGGGAGTCTTGAAGGAGAAGCCAAGGCCGCAATGGGACCGTCCACTGGAGGGACCTGCAGAAGGTCAGAAAGAGCAGGAGCAGTTTGGTATAATCGTTTATCCAAGCCGTTGGGAGCAGGCGCTGATCCCGGTAAGGACCATTGTCGCTGGACAATGTCCGTGAAAAGCTTGGGGGCTGGAATGAGCTCTGGCTCAACAGTTGGTTCAGCAAATAAAGAAGAGGCCGGATCAGAGGCGTTCTGAGGAGTAGAACCCGATGCTGTAGGAGATCCCAGCCTGGTAACTGCTAAGGCTTTAAATAATAAGGAACGAAATAATTGGAGCCTGAAAAGGCCCACAAAGGCAGGCTGGTCTGGAGCGAGACCCTCGTCATCAGAAAGACATAACTCCCTAGATTCTTCATCTTCAGAGAGAGAGCCGAGGTCCGACCCTTCAGGGAAAGCTGAGCGATCCTGGTGTGTCCCAGACTGGACCAGGAGAGACTGATCTCCCGACATGATAGGAGGAGTTTGGAGGAGACCCTGTTGCAATCCCTGAGAAAGGCCTTGTTGGATGGCCCTAGCTATGATGGCCTCCAGGGCAGCATGGGGATCCGGTTGAGAAACGCCCCCTGAGTAGGCCTGAGAAGGCCCATGTCCAGATGATGGTCCTGAGGGCCCCGGTTCAGTGCCTCTCCTCTGAGCAGAGGCCTCCGAAGGGTCAGGGAGGGTCTGAAAGACCTGTTCTGCCTCAGTAGAAGACGGGCCCCGAGACAAAGGACGGTCAGGGGAGAGCTCTCTATCAGGCCTGGCCATGGCTGGTTGAGGAGGAGGAGGAGAGGGCACGGTTGGTAAAATGGCCGACGTGCGGGGCAAAATGGCGGCCGGCTGTTGTAGAGCTCTGAGCGCCGCTTTCTCCAATGCCCTGTGCCGCCTAAGTTCCTCCCTGGTAGGTTTGTTGGCTTGACCAGAGGAGGACGTTGGTCCTTTGGAAGGGGCTTTCCCCGAGCGGCCTTGATTACTAGACCCCTCCCCCGGGTCGCTAGTGTGGCAGTGACGGGTCCTTGAGGCTGCGGAGCGAGATCGCGGTTGATTGACAGCGTCCGCCATCTTAAAAACGGGCCGTTAAGCTTAGCCGGAGAGGCCTTGGTCGAATGAAGCTCTCAAACCTCTCTGATGGCGTCGCTCCGCCGAGCTGAGTGCAGCCGATAAGTTACGCCGTCAATAGGAGCCGGGAGAGCCGTCCTCGCGCCGATTTCAAGCCGCTAGCTCAAGGCAGTCAAAGCGGCAGGAAAAAAACTGGTGCCTTTTGAAAAAAGCCCGCCAAGAGAACGGCGCCGATCAAGCTGCTAGGCAAATGCCGTTACGATGCAGCTATCCGTCTCCCGAAGGAGAGGGGAGACGGTGAGGGAGAAATTAGGCTCTGATCCCTCAGGGGGCTGTCGGCAAGCAGCCCCCTTCCGCAGAAAGCGGCTGCGGGCGGTGTCGAGTAAGGACCCTTCCCGCCGCAAATACGAGGCAAAAAAAAATAAAATAAATTCTTTTAAATGTCCAAATTGAAAACTAGCCGAATTTGATGAAAAATAGGAGAAAAATAGCCAAAAATAGTGAAAAAACGCTACAAGGAGACTGGATCCAGAAAGACACAACTGTCCAGCATAGGACCGAGTCGAAACACTGGGGTTCAAACCAGTAGAGGGCGGAGTTATTTAAATCCGCAGACTCGGTCATAGGCTGCATAGTGGAGTCCATAACCCAGTCTGACAGACGTTCCTTACGCTGAGGAGAACAACTGTCACGATGAAATTGTGATTTGTGGTCAATACAAAAAAGATCTACTTTCAGCATGTGGGAATATGATTTGTACAATATTCAAAAACACAGCTTTACCAAAAGGCCACCATGACAATATATCAGTAATGACATTAAAAGTCAGGAGATAGAATCCTCTCCCCTGCAACCTCTGCTTTTTCTTTTTCTTTTATTTTTAAAACTATGTTTTACTTATTACAGAAACTGCAAATGAAACTCTGCTGCTAAAACCAAGAGATTGACAGAAATCCAAAGCAAAGCTCTGAAGCTGGCATATTTGCATACTTCCCCCAGATTGTAATTATGTCACACAGCCTTCATAAGTTTCATACTGTGGTTTGTGGTAAAAGACAGAGGTCTCGTGTGTCTGTGCAAACATTTTGCTGAGAAGTCAACTCTTCAGAAACTCCCTTCACCTGAGAAATACAGAAGCAGAGATGATCTCATCTCATTTCACAGCTGCGTAACTCTTTAGTTCTTGCTTCTGATTTAACCTATAAAAACTGGAATCAGAAGCTGTGAGCCTCTATACAGAAGAGAAGCAAGTTACTTCAAAGCAATGGAAAGTGCTTTGAAGTATGTTAGATAAATTTAGGATGATCCAAACTGAAGACAACGTCCCTCCATAGAAAAAATATACAGTAGAAAACGCGGGTTTGTTATATCATCATCTCTGAAGGGCTGAGCAGTAAATGGGATTGAACTGGTGATCTTTGTTTAGAAAAGTTGGGTGTAGGCTGGAGTCACTTGTCCCTTCTTGGTATCTGGCTCTCCTCCAGATGGGATACTACATGTATGGATGTAAGTAGTAAACTGGACCAGCTGAACCACATTTTTGGATGTTAAATGATTTGCTGAAGCATTCTCCTGCCAGATACAGTCAGCTATTTTGGATGTATGTCATTGGTCACAGCATTCCTCCCACCCCCGAAAGCCTATTGGTCACAGCATCCCGCCAGAGAGCAATATGCTTCCCCACCACTGATGTTCAGAAAGTGATTGAAAATTCAGCTGTTCTCTCAGGCCCTGGGACAAAGTACTGATTGAGACCATGTCAGATGTTTACCTTCTGGATGTTTATGATGTTTTTTTTAATCTTTTTTTTTCATGTAAGTCATCTAGAATCATCTGGAATTGGCAGCCAGTAAATTGTGTTAAATAGATAAATACCACTCTAGTTTGGAATAGTGCAAATCCCCTTTTCAAGGAAAACGGAGGGTTAGAGGGGGATAGGAATTATGAGGAAGAAAATAGACAGTAACATTACAGTGGTGATGAGTATGAAATAGGGTAGGAGGGAGGGTCGGGTGCTCTCAGGTTAAAGCAGACACAATGCCTGGTTGCAGTGCTAGCCCCCCATACTTAGCCCCGAGGCCTAGTCATCAGAATTTCACTGGCTCTGGCCTCCAGCTGCTGTTACATAATACAAAGCCAGCCTGTAATAATGCCTACCTCGTTCATTTATTTTCTTTCTTTATATAATAATGCCTACCTCTTTCATGATTTTATCCAAGATATCATACCAGTTTTGGTAAGGCATACCAGGTTGGTCTTCTCATCATCTTACCATTGGATGAGAAAACCCATCTGATATGCATCACTAAAGCTGATTTGGTAGAGAAAGGATATCCTGTTTTGGAAATATTCCCATCTGGATTTGGCATCAGGGTGTAGCGGCAGAAAATGGCTATTGTCATCCAAAAAGACTGGTGGCTTCCAGGGATACTGCTCCAGAGACAATGGAAGTGAGATCCTGTTTGTGAAGTGAACCTAAAGGTTGAGATGGGTAGCTGCAAATGTATTAGTGCAGAGTAGTACAGAGAAGAAAGTATATGACAACGGTTTACAAACACATCAGCTTAGCCTGGAAAGATAGGAGGAGGTCTGGAAGAAATTTATGATTGGCCTACCTTAACTCTCTTTGGCATAAGAGGGAGAGGAAAAGAAACTCTTGTCAGGCCTTCACAATTCTGTTATAATCCATATCATTGAAGTAGCATTCTAGTAGTTCTTGCAATGTCTCTTTCCTAATCTTATTTATCTTAAAAGACCACTTTACTTGCCTCCCTGAGCTACTCAATGCTATGGCCAAGTTTTTCCCAGAGTTCCCTAGACCTATGATTCTAGGGAACTTCAAACTGTCTTCTCTGGGCTCAAAATCAGAGGTAGCTTGGAATGTCATAGATACCATGGATTAAATCTAGGTTACTGATGGCCTAGATCACATACTAGATCATACTAGAGTTTTCTCTTGGAATTGTAGTAACATGATCTAGAGCTGTGGATGTTGTCATCAGTCCCTCGTTATAGACAGATCACTCCCTGCTGGCCTTGAAATTTTCTGTGGTTATCCATTGATGCAGGGAAAAAGTACCTATTTGCTCAGGGTGTCCACCCAGGCACTTGATGGGGCTATGGGGGTCCAGAGGGTTGTCCCTTAAGCTTTGTTGCACAGCTCAACGGAGGCCTTAGTCATTGTTTAGAATGAACAGAAGACAATGCCTATATGGATCAGACTATGCCTATATGGATACTGTCATGACTAAGATCCAAAATGTGGACAAATTGGGCCTGCCAGCGCTACATCATGGTAAGCAGTATTGCAGGCTAATTCTGCCAATTGCCAGCAGTTTGATCCTGATAGAGCTCAAGGTTAATTCAGCCTTCTATCCTTCCAAGGTCAGTAAAATGAGGACCCAAATTGTTGAGGGCAATATGCTGCTCTGTAAACCGCTTAAGAGACAGCTATAAAGCACCATGAAGCAGTATGTAAGTCTAAATGCTATTGCTACACCAACAGATTCATCAATGGCAGGTCTTTCCTCTGCCATCACCTGTTCAACCAAACACTTTGCTCGTGTGTGCTCAGTTCGATGCCACCACAAGACTTGCTGCAATCTCACTACTCTGTTACTCCAGCACTTTCCCTGCAACTATCCCTCACTTCCCCACTATTGCATTTTTTGCCAAGCCCTCTCCCCAGTTTGTGCTTCATTCCTAGCACCTCTTTAAGCCTTACATATGATTAGATGCACTGCATCTGTCACTTGCCAGCCTGCTACATGGACATTTGCCCCCTTAGTTGGAGCCAAGACATTTTCTATGTATGTGGATCCCACAGAATCTCCAGACTGAGAAATGAAGAGACATCTACACCATCACTGAAGAAAGAAAAAACTTACAGGCCAGGTTATAATACTGACACAACACTGATCAAACTTATGAATTACTGGCAGGCTTCAAACAGGGGTGGCATGTGTGTCCGAGCCCTCCCTGATCTTTCAACTCCTTTGAAACCATCAATTATGGTATCCATCTCAGCCAGCTAAGGGAATTGGGAGCACTTCCCAATTCCACAACTATGGAATTTACCCGAGGAACTACCACCACTGCCCCTCCCTGGTTCATTTTGCTGCACTCTCCATGGTCTATAAAGGGCCTATCACTCTTCATGCTGGTGGTGGAAGATGGGGCTCCTCCATCTGCACTGCTGTCCTGCCTCCTCCACTGGTTCACACACAGTGTTAATACCACTTTATAATGCCTTGATAAAAATTTGGAGTATTGCATCCAGTTTTAGTCACCACAATATAAAAAAGATGAGATTCTAGAAAGAGTGCAGAAAAGACCATCAAAGATGACTAGGGGATTGGAGGCTAAAACAGTTGCAGAAATTGGGTATGTCTAGTTTAATGAAAAGAAGGACTATAGGTGACATGATAGCAGTGTACCAATATCTCACAGGCTGCCACAAAGAAGTGTGGGTCAACGTATTCCCCAAAGCTCCTGAAGGCAGGACAAGAAGCCATGGATAGAAACTAATCAAGGACAGAAACAACCTAGAATTAAGGAGAAATTTCCTGACAGTGAGAACAATTAATCAGTGGAACAACTTGCCTCCAGAAGTTGTGGATGCTCCAATACTGGAGGTTTTTAAGAAGAGATTGGACAACTCATCTGAAATTGTATAGGAGTTCTTGCTTCAGCAGGAGGTTGAATTAGAACAAGGGTCCCCAACCTGTGGGCCATGGCCTAGTACCAAGGCCATGCAAGCGGCAGGCAGGCATGTTCATGTGTGAAGCTCCATTTGTGCTCACCTGCTGCTAGTGTGGAACCATCCCCTCTCCCCGTCCTGCTGCCTCCGCTGGCCTGCAAAGCCAGAAAGGTTGGGGACCACTGGAATTCTAGAAGAGTTCCAATGTCTCTCCTAACTCTGCTATTCTGTGCTGCTGCCCCCTGCTGGCCATGCCTTGCACACTCTCTTCAGCAGACAAGACTCCACTACTCTGCCACAATCATTGGGTCCATCTTGCCCAGCGCCTGGATCCCAGGCCAGCAGTAGGAGGAAGAAGAAGGTGAAGGTCACCTAGGGGCAGCAAGGGGGGTAGTCAGGTGGAGTGCAGGGTGGTCAAAAGGGTAAAGATAGGCAGTTGGGGGGAACTGAATTAGAGGCAGTTTGCACAGGGAAGAGAATAAGATTGAGGGATGCTGCAATGGTCATAAAAAGATATTGGACAACCATTTGTCTGAAATGGTATAGGGTTTCCTGCCTTAGCAGTGGATTGGACTAGAAGACCTCCAAGGTCCCTTCCAACTCTGTTATTCTGTTATAAATTTGGGCATGCATCCTAAGGAAAAGAGGAATACAGGGACCAAAGGTGATCAGAGAGGGGAAAGAGAAAAGACTGTTTTCATGTTACTAAAAAGAATTCAACAACCCTCCCACACATTTGCTAATTTTCAAATGCATTCATACTTTTCAGCAGGAATATCTGCAGTCATGTACTGAATATCTTCTGCCCATTTGTTCTTCACAGTTTAACCAACTTGACCCGAAGGTAAGTATTTGGAGAATTTCCCGCCTATTAATATGATATATAATATAACATGTCTAAATATAATGGAAATGTATCTCTGTCCACATTCTTATGTAATCACTTGTTATAAATGCTATGCCAAACAGAACCTAAACTATATTACAGTGTGTCTACTCTTGAGTATAGTAATATTTTGTATAACATCTGTTGGAATAATTCAAGAATGAACAAAAATATACTAATCACATTGAATACAGCAGATTGTCTCAGATCTCTAGTAAGGTACGGTATCTCTATAAATTCCCAAACTCTATATAGGTAGTCTGCGACTTACGACTACAATTGAGCCCAAAATTTCTTTTGCTAAGCAAGACATTTGTTAAGTGAATTTTGCCTCATTTTATGGCCTTTCTTACCACACTTGTTAAGTGAACCACTGCAGTTGTTAATAACACGGTTGTTAAGTGAATCTGGTTTCCCCATTGACTTTGCTTGTCAGAAGGTCACAATAGGTGATCACATGACCCTGGAATACTGCAACCGTTATAAATATGAGTCAGTTGCCAAGCATCTGAATTTCAATCATATGACCATGGGGATGCTGCAATGATTGTAAGTGTGAAAAATTGTCATAAGTTACTTTTTTCACTTTTTTCTATCTGAGGGAAAGCTCTGAAGAGACGATTCTATGATTTTCAATCTGCTTCACTCTGAACTAGGGAAAGATCTGCTTTGAGAGATGCCTGTTTGCTTATGGTCACAAGTACATAATGCCACCAGTACTGGCTTCTGCCATTCATAATTCGTTTGATTGTTGTGAGTCACCCAACATCATTGGTAATTGAGCAACATACAAGTTTAACACATTATTAGTATAACATTGCTAGAAATTACTGGCATTTCTAATATATGTCAAGTATGCATGTGTAATTGATTCATTTGTTTTTAGTAGACAACTGCCTAAATCTGATTGGAAAGTAAAATTGGACTTGATCCAGAATTCAGCACATTGATATGTAAGTGTGCAAAAAAAAAAAAAAATACTTATATACTTTATTTATTTGGCTAAGTGTGGTTAGAACACACAAGAAATTTATGTACAGAAGCATTCAGTGCACTTGGAAAACAATATAATACAGTATAATAATAATAATGTTGATACTAATGTATACATCCAAAAAAGGGAGAAGTAAAAAATAATAAAGGGGTTAAATAATACTGCACCATATGGCACGGGGGTCAAACTCGCAGTTGTCGTCACGTGATCTATCACATTTTCCCCCCTTTGGGGAACTGGGGTGGGCGTGGCCTGCATGTGATGCATCTGCCCACGGGCCGCCAGTTTGATATCCCTGCCCTATGGTTTAATACCCTGTTTTCCCAAAAAAAGATATCCCCTGATAATAAGCCCAATCGGGCTTTTGAGCATATGGCAATAAGGCCAAGCATTTATTTCAGGGTTCAAAAAAATATAAGACAGGGTCTTATTTTCGGGGAAACACGGTATACATAGGTGGCTAAAAACAATAAAGAAGAGTATATATTAATGTGAGACAACTTCTAGAAAACTTACTGTTTGATGTAATATGTTTTAATTTTAATTTGCAAACAAATGCTTGATTGATGATTATGCTGGATTAAGGTTTTATTGAACAAACTATAAGACACACAGATATTAGCGATAAATTGTGATTTAACTTAATATATGCTGGAAATGATTATTATGAAATATAGTAGAATTAATTTGAAAGAATATGCTGGGAAATTGACATAAAATAGATAATTATATGCTAAGGGAAAGTTAAAATAAGAGGGAGGGATACCAACTAGATAAGAGTTTGAGACTCGGAGGAAATACGTTGGAAACTAGTTAAAATGCTGGAAATCAGCCAAACAATTACAGGAGAGTTGGAGGAGACTATGCTGGAGATCAGCCAAACAAGAGTGGGAGCCCTGGAGGAGACTATGCTGGAAATCAGCCAAATATAATATGCTGGAAATCAGCCAATAATGGTGGTAGGCTTGGAGGAGATTATACTGGAATTAGCCAAAAATAGTTGGTGTTCTGGAGGAGACTATGTTTCTTTAGATGAAGATGTTAGAATCTATGTTAAAACTTGTTCTTTTTTGTTTTGAATTTTTATTTGTAAAAGATGTCATGGGAAATTGAGAATGGAAATTGAGAATTAAAGGAATATAAGCGTGGTAACCATCTATGACCGGATCGAGACTCTGCTCTTGAAAGTTATATTTCATGTTTAAGTTTGCAAAAAAAAATAAA
This sequence comes from Pantherophis guttatus, assembly GCF_059756535.1. Taxonomy (NCBI): domain Eukaryota; kingdom Metazoa; phylum Chordata; class Lepidosauria; order Squamata; family Colubridae; genus Pantherophis; species Pantherophis guttatus. The sequence continues at coordinate 117,610,158 of NC_142064.1, forward strand.
ATAAAATTTTGCAAAAAAATATATATATACGTGTATATATATACATACATACATACATACATACATACATATATATATATATATATATATATATAAGACAGGGTCTTATTTTCGGGGAAACACGGTATACATACACATTAAGCAAAAAAATAAAAAGCAGTGATTATATTTTGTCAGCTGCAAGAATTGGGTGTTAAATCTACTAAACTATGGTCAGTTCATGAGTGTAATAGTTGCCATAAACACTACTAAAACTTGAAACATTATTTCTGTCCTGACCCATATTCAGGATAAATTTGATGCACCAAAATCACCTTCTGGTGGCGGAGAATCCTGGAAATTATATTCCAGTATATCTGCAGGGCTCCAGAAGGGAAGGTTAGAAGAGACTTTTCCATAATTTCTTCCCAGAATTGTAAAATATCACCTGACAAAGCCAAACTTTGACAAAGCCAAACTTACAAAGGTCATCACTGAATCCGCATATGAATGGTGGGTGGGGATTTCTGCTGAGAGTGAAAAATCAAGATGCAACCTACTCATTTTAAATACTAACATTAGAATAGCAAGAGACCACAATGAACAGTTGTTCCCATTGAGGGTGGGAAATTAAATCATTTCTTGCTTTTTAATTTTTAATCCTTCCGTCTACAGAGACACCTTATAAACCGCATTTAAAGGTTTTTGCAGACATGTTTGCAACTCTTTTTTTACTGTTTAAAAAGCATTTTCTCTTTAGATAATAATAGGTAAATTTCCATGGTTCTTTCTCTATATAATACATTTTCTTCCATTTTAAATTGTATAAAAATTGTTATATACCTTAGTACAGGAATCCCCAACCACTGGTCTGTAGACCAGCAGCAGGGGTGGGTTCTACTTACCTTTACTACTGGTTCGCATCGCGCCCACGCTCCTCTGCACATGCGCAGAAGCTTCTGCACATGCGCAGATCACCTATGATGATGTCCGGGTCAATGGGCGGACCCTCCCGCCGGTTTTCCTACCAATTCTTTGAACCGGTCCGAACCGGGGGCAACCCACCACTGACTGGCACCATGTTGCGGCATGCCAGAAACCGGGCCGCGCAAACAAGCAAAGCCCCATCCGCGGAATGCAGGCAGCACACAAAACCATGCCTCGCCTGGTCCACAGAAAAAGCTCTCTCCAGGGAACTGGTCCCGGGTGCCCAAAATGTTGGGAGCCACTGCCCTAGTATATTTATTTATTTATTTATTTGTTTAAATTTTTATACCGCCCTTCTCCAATATAGGACTCAGGGCGGTGCACAGCCAAAGTAAAAACAAGACATATACAAAACATTACAAATCTAAAAAACTATTTAAAATAATTAAATATTGTGGCCAAGTTAAAACCATTTCAATTTAAAAATCAATTTAAAATTTGGTCAAGCCAGCCCAGCTTGTTGAAATAAATGGGTTTTCAGGGCCCGGCGAAAAATCCGGAGGTCTGTTATTGTACGTAATTCTGGGGGGAGGTTGTTCCAGAGGGTGGGCGCCACCACAGAGAAGGCTCTCCCCCTGGGGGTCGCCAGCCGACATTGTCTGGCGGATGGCACCCTGAGGAGGCCCACTCTGTGTGAGCGTACTGGCCGGTGGGAGGCTATTGGTGGCAGAAGGCGGTCTCGTAGGTACCCCGGCCCTAAGCCATGGAGCGCTTTAAAGGTGGTCACCAACACCTTGAAGCGCACCCGGAAGACCACCGGGAGCCAGTGCAGCTCGCGCAGGAGAGGTGTCACGTGGGAGCGCCTCGTCGCCCCCATAATCCCCCGCGCGGCCGCATTCTGGACCAGCTGGAGCCTCCGGGTGCACCCCAGGGGGAGCCCCATGTAGAGAGCGTTGCAGTAGTATACAATATGAAGCATGACAAGTGGCAGAAAAATGTGTTAAATTCTTTATCTTTAAACTACTCTACATAAAAATCAACAAAGTATACGGAATTAATAGCTACTTGAAAAGCCAGTCAAGTTGTGATAGTTGTTCACTTAAAATATTTAACTCTTTCCTGCAATCTACTGGTTTTTTACAGCCTAGATTTGGTAGTATTGTATTATGTTTGTATTCTATTAATTTAAAACTGTTTCTGTAATCCTTGTGCCAAACTGTTCTATATTTTTCTTAATGTGTGAACCTGCTTCCTAGAACAGCCATATATTGATCCTTTCCTTAAATCATATCAATTCTGCCTTAATATCCATCTGTTCCATGAAAATTTTGGCACTACCCACTTGTTCTATGCTGTCATGCCCTGTATGAAGCTGTTTGCACTTTATATTTATTGTGAATGAATCCAGGTGGCTGTATTTGTTTTAATGATGATACTAAACAAACCACAGAAGCTCCTTTCGAAGTATGTTTAGTGTAGGGCTAGGCAACACATGTCATTGCAGCCCAAAGGCTACAGAGGGCAAGATGACACTATAATGTGGATGAAGCTGTCTCTCAGATGCAGGTGCAGGGACATAATTTTCTTTCTTTACTAAAAGCTCTCATGCTTCTTAAGGTTCTTTTAAAACTATGTCATATGTAACTACAAAACTGAAATAACTGCTACATGGAAGAAAATAATTTTCTGGACTAAAAGAAAGGGAAATTAAACTTTCTGAGTAAAACATCAGCAACCTCAGATATGCTGATGATACCACTTTGACAACTGGATGTGAGGAAGATTTGTGGAATCTCTTAATGCAGTTGAAAGAAGAGAGTGCAAAAGTTGAAAGAAGAGAGTGCAAAAGCTATTCAATTATTTTTTAAAAAACCTAACATGTCAACATGCAATTATAACCTAATGAAAATAGGCAAAATAGTAACAGTTTATTTTCTTAGGCACAAAAAATGTAGGGATGGTGACTGTGGTCATGAAATAAAGAGATATCTGCTGCTTGAGAAAAAGATTGAAGATAGATCAAGACAAAATGCTAATGTGTTACATACCGTAGTACAAAATACTAGTGGATGTTGTTGGTTTTCTGATTAAGTCATCTAGATGTAGCAAGCCTAAATGATACTCATATGACTCCTTTATTGTTGCCATTGACTTGCCAAATAAACCAGAAGAGCATCAATGATAGTGGGTAGCTTGAAAGCTAAATTCTATGAAGAATGGTTAAAAAACTGGGTATGTTTTCCCTAAAGGACAGAAAGCTAAATGTGACATAATAGCAGTATTTCAATACAATGTCACATGAAAGGATGTAGAAGCCTTAAAAACATTTAAGGAAACTGACAAGGAAACCCAAATTCATAGCAAACATAAGCAAAATCCATCTAGAGCTAATTGCAAAAAATAGTAGTACTAGCAACATAGAATGGTGACAAACCTCCCAATGAGATTGCATTTTTAATTGCCTCCTTTATTGGATAATATAAAAAGTGTCAAGAGAAATAATATCCCATATTTTTTCATGCTATCTCCATCATGACACCTGTAGGTACCAAAATATTCAAGGACAATTTTACCTCCCCTAGAGATCTCCATGCCTCACCTGGCCTTTAAAAAAATGATAACATGGGGGGGGGGGGAAGGAAACCTGATATGCTTCAAGGCAAAGTCCCAACCTCAAACATACTTATTTCTGGCCATGTTTCTGGGCACTGGTCATACGCTGGGGGTCTTTCCAGAAAAAAAAAGGGACAGAAAATGCAATTATCTATTTATAAACTTGCCCACCTACCAAGAAAAGTGACCAAAATAAATGTAATATAGGAATTATTCTGGGACTCTAGAATGAGTAACTGAGAGAACGAGATCAGTTTGCCTCCTAGAAAATTCCACCAGGAATTCCAGCATTGTAGTTAGACTGAGAAATCAAATCAAAACAAAACACCATGGAAGAAAACAATGGAAAATCACTTCCATTGTTATCAAGAAACTATGGAATGTAGCTGTATGGTATCCATATGCTGATTAGGAACTGAGGTTAACTTGAAAAATATGGCACCATTTTGCAACAGTGCAACATGTCTGAAAATCCACATACCAGTCCCCAAAGTCTCCTGGGGTCAATAAAATAATGGATTGTTATGTTCTTTTTAAATTTTAACATTTCCTAAGGGGGAAGAGGCTGAATCTACATTTCTATCCAGCACTTCACATGCAGACAGAATAATATTCATGATAAATGGACAACGACTGATTGTTCAACCTCCTCTAGTCTGCACCAGACAGAAAAATGCTATATATAAATGCTACATTGCATCTAGAAGACAGAATTGTGGAATAAATACATTTTATCCATTTTGTAAGTTATGATTTTATTATTTCTTTGTAAAGCAAAGTACCCAAAGTCTTGGGCAGACAAGATCATTCTTCCCCATTTTCCCCATGTTCTGCTCTTTATATGGGGCTCTATATCCATTGACAAACCTATTCCATGGTTCCCTTAATACGTTTGAAAGAAAACTCTTTCTTGGACTGATCAATATTCATGAGCACATAGTTACTCATAAGGAACTTTGCCTTAAGTCAAACTTCTCTTAACAACCCTAGTGGGAGTGCCTTCCTTTCTCCTGGATCAACACCTAAGAGAATAATCTGCAGCTATGTTTATTACTTTTCCATACCAAACTCTATCTACCTAAGTACGTGTTCTATGCCTTAGTTATAAGCCTTTATTTTAAGAATATAAGGTGAGGGAAATCCTTCTAAGTACACACATTAAATAAATGGAATATGGTCCTATGTCAGTATCATAAGAATCAGATATGTTGCTTCCAGACTAGAACTCCTTAAGGCTACTAAGCAGCTTTTTATACAGCATTTAGTATAATATTCAACAAATTCCCAGGTATGGTGGGTTTCTTCTCTTTCCTTTTGGTCATAGGTAAATCTGGTTCAGCAATGGCCTTTCCTGGTTCTATCCTTTGTGTTCCTTCCTGTTAAAAGTCTGGCGAGATCAATTATTAATAACCTCTTAACTGATCTTTAAATAGGCTCTCTAAAGTAATGCAACTTTAACCCCTATCCCTATGGGATGAGGAAATAGAACCAAATATCAGAGAGGAGGAAGTAGTGGGAGCACTCAACCAGTTGCCTAACTGCAAAGCCTTAGGAGTTGATGGAATTCCTGCAGAGTTGCTGAGACCAGTGCCAACAAAAGCACTGACAAGCACTTTGCTAAAGTGTATGGAAGTGTGGTCAGTGACCAAAAGAATGGAAAAGGTCAATATTTATCCCAATATCAAAGAAAGGTGATACAAAAGGCTGTTCCGGCCACCAAACCATAGCCTTGATGCCACGTGTGAGTAAAATTCTCTTGAAGATAATTTAGCATCATTTGAATTCAACTGCCAACAGGGAACTGTCTGATACACAAGCAGGATTTCAGAAAGGAAGAGGAATGTGTGATCATATTGTCAATCTATGTTGGATGGTGGAAAAAGCAAAGGAATACCCAAAAGACCTCTATGTGTGCTTCATTGTCTATACAAAAGCTTTTGAGTGTGTTTTCCATGAAAAACTCTGGAACTGCCTCAAAGAACTGGGAATATCATCACACCACATGCAGCTCATTCAGTCATTGTACTCTGATCAGGCAGCCACTGTAAGAATGGAATATGGACACACAAAATGGTTCAGAATTGAAAAAGGCACTCAGCAAGGTTGAAACTTGTCACCTATAATACCACCTAAAATGTACACAGAAATAGTTATGAGAAGTGGAAATTTGGAGGAATCTATCATTGGGGTTAAAATCGATGGTAGGAATATCAACCTCTCATATGCAGATAACATTGCCCATGGAAAGCAAGAAGGATCTGGAGAGGTTAATTCTGAGAGTCAAAAATGAAAGTGAAAAATTTGAACTGCATCTTAAACATCAAGAAAACAAAGATAATGACAACTGCAGAGAACACATAGGTCAGAGTGCAGATCGACAATGAGACCATTGAAACAGTAAAGAAATTCATCTTCCTGGACTCTACAATCAACCAAAGTGGTGACTGCAGCCCTGAGATCAGAAGGCATATAGCACTTGGAAGAACTACAATGTTTAGCATGAATAACATCTGAAAGAGTAAAGACATCAGCCTCGCAACCAAATGCAGATTAGTTAACACAATAATTTTTCCAATTACTTCTTATGGCTGTGAAACTTGAACTCTAAAAAAGGCAGATAGAAAAAGGGTGGATGCATTTGACCTGTGGTGCTGGAGATGACTATTACACATCCCATGAGCTGCAAAAATAAAGTCCTAGACCGAACCTCACCAAAAATATCACTTGAAGCCACGATCACCAAACAGAGGCTGTCATACTTTGGTCATGTCATGAGAGCTGATTCACTTGAAAAGTCAATCATGGTGGGAGCAATCAGTGGAAAAAGGAAAATGGGCTGCCCTAGCACCTGCTGGCTGGATATAAAAGATGATACTGAGATGACCATCGCGGCTGTGAAGGAGGTGGTGCGAGACAGAGGGGCATGGAGAGTGCTAATCCATAGTGGCCAAGGGTCAGACATGACTGAATGGCTGACAATGATAACTATGGGTTGAGGAGATAATCCCATCACAATCAACAGAAAACAGAAATATGGACAAAACCAGCAAACAGGAAATCTTTAATGAAATGCAAAGAAGGATTAAAAGCTTCAGTAGTCTTTTGTCTACCATGGCCAGGTTGATGCTAAAAAATCAATTTATTCCTCCTCCTATGTGTACATTCAACTATCTATAACAGTGTTAAAAAAACACCTTAGAACAAAAAAAAAAATACTAGGCTGCCAAATTGTAATGATTTTTCCCAATTTTTCCCAATATATGTCTATGAACAAAGTGAGCCAATTCCAAGAAAAAAGGCTACTGCAGAATCAAATTAGATGGAAAAAGCTATGGAATGCTATGCTTATAAAATACTGTATTTTCCGGCGTATAAGACGACTGGGCATATAAGACGACCCCCGACTTTTCCTGTTAAAATATAGGGTTTGGGCTATACTCGCTGTATAAGACTACCCCTCTTCCAACGCACACCAAATAAAAATTAAAAAACATCAACTGGCTCACCCACAATGTAAAAGCAGCTGTGCTAGACCCAAAATGGCCCCTGCAACAAGCAGGAACCTCACACAGCCACAAAAAGCCCAAAAAAACAACTTTCACACTTTACACACACAAAATTCCACATACAGCTTTGTGAGATTTTGTGTGTTTGTGTAGTTAGAGTGAAACACTACAGAAACACACTAAATCTCAGAAAGCTGCACAAATATTTTATTTTATTTTATTTTATTTTATTTTATTATTTTATTTTATTTTATTTTATTTTATTTTATTTTATTTTATTTTATTTTATTTTATTTTATTTTATTTTATTTTATTTTATTTATTTTATTTTTATACGAAAACTAAATTTAAAACTTCCTAAACTTTAAATGGCTAGGTCTAAAAAAGAACAACTAAAAAATCCCCCAATTAACTATTTTTTTTAAAGCTCCCAAAGGGGAAAAAAACTTACCCAATAGAACAGGGGTCTCCAACCTTGGCAACTTTAAGACTTGTAGACTTCAACTCCCAGAATTCCTCAGCCAGCTTTGTTTTGCTGGCTGAGGAATTCTGGGAGTTGAAGTCCACAACTCCCTGCCTGCTTGATTGCAGGCAGGGAGTGGCTTGCTGATGGAATGGATTCAGGCAAGTGAAGCAAGGCAAGCGTTGCGACTAGCAGCTAAGGTAAGGAAGCTGGAGGGGGAAAACTTTTTTCCTTTTACATGGCTCTGGCGATCCCAGCTGCGTTGCGTGATTAGCAGGCAACGCAGCTGGGATCGTCAGAGCTTGGATCGCCAGAGCAAAGGAAAAAAGTTTTTTCCTTTTACATGGCTCTGGCGATCCCAGCTGCGTTGCCTGATTAGCAGGCAAAACTGGGATCATCAGAGCTTGGATCGCCAGAGCCATTTAAGGCTCGTCAGAGCCTTTCGGGCTGGTCTGCCTGGTTATAGGAGAATGACACCCGGCGTATAAGACGAACCCCCGACTTTTGAGAAGATTTTCATGTGTTAAAAAGTCATCTTATATGCCGGAAAATACAGTATACACCACTGGTGATAATCACTTGTTGGTGACAATCTTCTTTATTACAGTACATAGAAAATGAGTTGTACTTATGTTGGTTCTCAGTTCTGGCCTAGAGAGGGCTTTTTTCACAAATGGTACTGAAAGGAACAAACTCACTTGCTGTCAATATTTTTTACACCATAATAAAAAAAATCTTTACTACAGTGAAAAATCAGGCTGTTTGATCAAAATAAGATACCCAGAAATTGACAATTCGGTATCCTTAATGACACATCAAAAACTCCTGCACAGTTCATTAGGTAAAGTGAGCAAGATTGTGTCAGTCAGAAAATCTGGGGCTATCAGTAAACATACAACATGTGGATAGGAAGCTGTAAAGTGGTCATGGTTCATATAAACCCCTGCCTTGATAGCAAATTGGTACAGTCCCTATATAGATTTACCTCTGAAATGAAAAATAGTTCTAAGAAACCTAAACCAATCAGGGCCCAAAATGCACACAGGTAGTCCTTGACGTATGGTCACATTTGGGACAAGAACTTAGTGATATAAATGCCTGATTTGACAACCTTTTTTGCTATATTCATTAAGCAAATCACACAGCTCTTAAGCAAACCTCGATTGCCCCATTGACTTCGCTGGTTGGAGACCAGCTAAGGTGGTTACAAACGGTGATCATGTGACTTGGGAGACTGCAAGACGTAAATACATGCTGGTTGCCAAGCTCCTGAATTTTGATCATGTGCCTATGTAGACATTGCGCCAGCCATAAGTGCGAGGACCAGTTGTAAGTCACTGTTTTCAACACCATTGTAACTTCAACCATCATTAAACAAATGGTCATAAGTCAAGGATTACCTTTATGTGCATATTTTTTAAGCAATCCATGTTGATACATTTGTTGCTGGAAAAAGTGCTGCGTGTGCAGCAGTTGGTTTTACTGCATACATAAAGGTAGGGAACCTCCCATAAAACATGTTTTTAATAATCTGAATACAAATTACTACACTATGCATTTGCCTTAAAACAGTCCTCTAACTTTCTCTTTTTAAATCTTTCACACTTTCTATAATTAGCAAAATTATGCTTTCTGGATCATGTGTGAAAATATCTTGAGGATTAACTGGAATGGGACAGAATGAATCTCACACCTTTTTTGCTGATTGCATTATCTTTAGTGATACCCATCTCACATTATGAGAATGTTCATATACTAGGGTAAAACAAAAAGTTCCAAGAATTCTGCCTTATGGTGAATATGTGTATCTTTTCATTATGCCATTTCTAACCTTTTACTAACAGAAGTACCTTAAATCCAGATATCTCTCTTTATTTATTGCTGTTCCATCATTGCTGATTCTTGATTTCAGTTTGATTACAGAGACATATCCCAAAGATCTTGATTCATACATCACAAAAAAAAATCACTGTTCAGGCACTCCCACTAGCAGGAGGACTCAAGCAAAAGGGACTAAAGCAGCATGCATCAGCACTCTTCTTCCTTCATAGTAAACTAGATTTCTTTGGAATGCTGGCTTCTATCACACGAGAGTACAACTAATAAGTGTCATTTGCCTAACTGAAGAAAACAGAATCTAGAAAATAGGCAAGAATTCTCTATAGTTCCTAAATACCCATTTTTTTCTTGTCCATTTGTGTTCTTATCCTATGAAAGGTTCAAGATACCTGAAAAAGATACATAGATTAAGTGATAACAACATATTAGATTTTAAAAAGCCCTGGATATAAATTCTATGAAAATTGAGTAGAACAACAAAAATACTCAGTCTTGGAGTACAACTACAGCTCACTTCATCTTTGGGGTTGATGGGAGTTAGGGGCCAATTGTTCTGGAGGGCACTGCATTGGAGAAAGTTAGATTACAAGAATAGAACTGATAACTCAAAAGATGCACTTTCTTCAGGTATATGAAGGGCACTGAAAGTATTACCTGATTTTGACTGGCCTCATACAGCTCTTGAGCCGACGTGATTCACCTTCTTTATAAGACCTTGTGGGTAGAACTTGGGTAGCCGCTGCCCCCTTCAGTACCACACTATAATTCTTGCCCTGGTTATTGGCCCAGTAAACTCCTTCTTCGGTCTGATAGCGCACCACAAAATCAAGCCGGGCTCCTTCTTCCTCATCTTCCTCATCCTCATCGCCAAACTCCAGACGGAAGGCAAAGCGATCAGTCAGGCCCCCATCTGGTGAGCCCCCTGGAATATAGAGGGCGGGGTAATCCCGGTGACTTTGCCACCGGTCTTTGCTGGCCCGCACATGCACAGCCTTGTGGTAAGAAATGTTGAGCACACGCACAGTACCACGAAGCACTCGTGGCTCTCCAGGCTCTGGTGGCAAAACTTCTTCCAATTCTACCTTGGCCTGGTGGAGCCGTTCAAGCTTCTCATCCTCATCTTGCCCCACTGGTTGCAACACAAAGGATGGCAAAAGGTAGGGGGTACCTGTGGAGGGAGGGAGGGAGGCCAAGGAAGGCATCACCTCAGGGGGAGACTCTGGAGAAGGCGGTGGCCAAGGCTGGTAGCGCCGCCAGCGTGCCAAGGGCAGGCCCAAGGCATCAGCAAACAGCACATGCCGGCCTGCGGTGTGCTGAGAGGGCTCCTCCATGGGGGTGGCAGCTGCAGTGGCATGTTGGGAAAACAGTCCAGGGTGCCCTTGAGCATGCTGGGAGGGGAGCCCTCGGCTGTCCTGCACTGCATGCTGGGAAGGTGGCCCAGGTAGGCCTGGGGGATGCTCAGAGAGTGGCCTGGCCAAGCAAGGCTGCTGGTGGTGCCCATCATCCTCCCCGTCGTCCTCTGACGAAGAGCAGCTCTCTGGGGCGCTGGAGTGCTGAGGCCTGGGCACCGGGGAGGAGCGTGGCATGAGAGCCCGGGCTGGGGGATCTTCCTCTTCCTCCTCCTCCTCCTCCTCTCCGTCTTCTTCGCCGTCGTCTTCCTCCTCCTCCTCCTCCTCCTCCTCGGCCGCCTCCCGAGTGAGAGGCAAGGGAGGCTGTGGCGGCGGTGGCGGGGAGGAGGAGGAGGCCCCCGCGCGAGCCATGGCGGGCGGCTGGGAGGACGGCGGACTAGCGGCGCAGACAGCTGCTGCTGCTATTGCCGAAGCTGCCGGGCGGGGGGCGGAGGACGACGACGACAGCGAGCCGGGGTGGAGCGAGCCGGGAGAAGGGAGGTGGAGCGAGCAGAGCGAGGCGAGGAACGCGGGAGTCGCAGGCTGGTGTCAGGCAGGCTAGCGGCTGCGCCAATCGGAAAGCAGAGCGTAAAGTGTGGGGGGAAAAGACCCTCTCCGTCTCCTTTACCCGAGAAAAACCCGCAGGCGGGCGACCCTAGCCGGCAAGTAAAGCGTCGGGCAAAGCAGTCGAGACCGAAGCAGATCTATGCCGGCCGACACGCAGATAAGGGAGGAAAGGTTGAGCACGGCGTCACCTGCCTCCTCCCGAGCCCCCGCCGGTCGGATGAACTCATCGTGGCTGACAGAAAGCCAGGAACACAATTTGAGCTTGATTGGTTGTGGAAGGCGCTTACTTTATAATCTCCGAACATCTGTCAGAGAGAAAATGGTGAAGAAAGAAAATAATATAAGCTGTGACGTGCGCCTGCATTTTTTATACCAGGACGTAGATCTAAGACGAGGTAAAGTGGCAGCGTAGCCTATCCCAGGAAAGGCACTCTTGGTCCCGTGCACAGTCTCTCGGGGTGTTTTTTTTTTTAAAAAATGATCTCCCAGGCCATGCGAAATGAAACTAGAATGTCCTCACCTGTAATAAATGCATGCTTTTTATTGCACCACATTGTTTGTTCAAAATAAAAGAGTTACAAATCCAATATGGAGAAGTACATTCACTAGATCGAGTTCTCAATCAGATTGATCCCAAACACTTTAACCCAACTGTATATGTGGCATATAAATTTCAGAATTAAATTTGTATCTATTGGATGACAGCAGTTTATAGGAATTAAATATGGTTTACTTTAACATATAAAGTATATCCAAAATGATTAATTAAATGTATTTGTATTCATTTACTACTGGTAGTATAAAAACAGCAGTGGGTTGCAAAATTTTTGAATAGGTATGCATAGACATGCCCTAATATGTCAAATAATTTTTATCTTTTTTTTGTGTTAGTATATTATGCAAGGAAGCAGAAAGGGGGTTGTTTTCTCAAGGAAGGGAAGCCTTCACCATTTACCCATCATTGAAGACCAATAGATTTGTTAAAACAACACTTCTTGGCTGACATAAGTAAGGAACCCCACTACCTCCCTCCACTCATATAGAAGAATACATCAGGTTTCATCACTGCTAGTTTTTAAAATTGCTACTTTTGCTCTGTATATATAAAAAATAACTAAAATAAACATACTAGTATTAAAATATTCTTCCCAAAGAATTAACCTAGAAGTTTATAAAATGGTTACATTTGTGGACAACACCAAATTATTTAAAAAGTTAAGACAAAAAAGGCAGCAAATAATTGCAAAAGACTCTCAATGGTAGAATAAGTATTAAAATAACAAATGCGGTTCCGCATATACATATAAAATAGAAAAGGAAAGTTTTTTTCTTCCTCATACTACTAGAGTATGGGAAACCCTCAAACTAGGGTTTCCCAATTAAACTGAACAGCGAAAATGTCAGGAACAAATGATGTTAATGATTTATTAAATGTATATGATGCTCAACTGCCTGCCCTAGAGAAATACACATTCATACAGTACATAAATAATTAAATTCACTTCTATATGGTAAGTGAAATGAATGAAGCATAACATTAGCAAATCAATCAGAATAGTTGTATTTGTATTTGATAATAATTTAAGGAGACAATGAGAAGAAGACAAAGGGGCACTAAGGATGCAGAAAGGAAGAGGATTTAAAACAGAATTATATACTTATATTGTAAAATAATCCAATAGGAGAGCTGTTTGGAGATATTGCAGCAACTAGAGCTCTGCCAGATGTTTTGGAGAGAGCTGAAATATTTTGGAGGATATTAAACATCCCCATTTATTTTAAGCCTGGTTCTTGCAAAACATTACTATGTTAGACTTATGGCTGAGGACATTTTCATAGGCATGTATGAAGCCTCAGCAATGAGTCTCCACCATGCTATCCTAATTTATGAGATAAAATTGCACCATTTCATTTGCATTGGCATAATTGGTTAAGATAAGGCAGGCAAGAATCAGACAAATTTTTCAGTAAGCAAAAGACATTGAGGCCATTTCTGAGTATAGTCAAGATGTAGAAATAAAGGATAAAAGCTTCTGCCAGGCCTCTAGAAAATTATAGAATCCAAATAAGATTACAGCAATATGCAGACAATAGCGATATCACCGTAGTTTATTTCCCTACCTACATTACAAACAAGCCATTAGAGAGCAAAGAACATAAATGTGATGCGGTGCTTACTTTTTGTCAGAAATATGGTAGAATATGCCATACAAAGGAACCAAGTTGGCTGCAGCCAAGATTTTTTGAATGATGGAGCTATTCTAGCTATAGAAAATGGCATGAATTTCCAAGCAAGATATGAGAGATAAACTAAAAGAATTAATGAAGGGCATCTCAAAAATTGAAAAAGCAGGCAAGTTGTTTTGGTCATGTTTCTATAAGAAGTAGGTCTAAAAACACTAGATTGTTATGCATAATATCTACACTTCACACAGCATAAGTCAATTTGCTACCCAACTAGCAAAATGTTAAAAGAGTGTCGTATCAGGTGAAGAATTGTTTTCCCTTATATAGATTATAATTATATGGTCTTATTCCATCAGATTGGTCTTATTTGATTAGAAGTGACATAATTTCTTTAAAGTCACTTGCAAGTGCAAAATAGAATGTTTCATCATGTGTTTTTAGGCCCCTATTGTTTTATTTCTACTTTTGTTATGTTTTTTGTTAGGCTTCTCAATAATATTGCTAATGAAGATTTTTATCATGCTTGTTCTGTTTTCAGAGCTCATGTTTAAATCTTAAACAGAGAACTGCTTTTGCTGGCAATCTAGGAAAACATTAAATGTATATATGTATGAATGATTTGATCACTCCTTTCTAGGCCTTTAATTCATTTGTGAGAAGTAGCTAATTGGGAGCCCTAGAAAGTGCACCTGCTGTTGTTATAAGTGATTGTAGTTCGTATTCATTGTAAAAACACAATCTCATTAGGCAGAATCAAAATCTTTAGATTCTAGACTAGAGTGAAGATCATCCTGGAATTTTGTGCCCAATAAATCAACTCTCAAAACTGAACTAAATTTTGTATCTATATGTTTTATTTTATGGCTGTTCACCGCCCTGAGTCCTTCGGGAGTAGGGCGGTATACAAATTTAATAAAATGAAAAAATGAAATGAAACTATTTGGAAATGGATTGATTACCAAAGCTTGCCTCTTCACTTGCACATAACAAATGCAGTAAAGTATATGGATATCAATATAATTTTATGTTTTTTATTTATCGGTTATATTATATTGTACTCTTTACAGAGCCACTCTTTGAGGGAGATGGGTAGTTTAGAAACGTGAAAAACAAGCTAGCAAGCAAACAAACAAAAAATAAATTGACACTTTTTACCTCTGCTGAATCTAGGCAAGTAATGCTTCTTAAATCATGGGAAATTAAATTTGCAGATAGTATTGCCAAATTTCTGAATATTGAAATATTGTACTAAAGTCAGGAAAGAAAGCAAAACCTTAAAAAGGGTGGGTTTTTACAAATGTATTTATTGTTTGCTTAAAATTATATCATCAAAATAATGCCCCCATGGAGACATTCACACAGAAATTTGTGGCTCAGCTAAAGTTGGCTACTGTTTGGCATTTCTATAGAATTGCTATAAATCATTTTATCATATACATAAATTCAAATGTACAAATGTCAGTGTACATTTTTTAAAAAAGTGAATCTGAATCCTTTGCAAACTATTACATGTCCAGTAAATATATTATTTCCTATTTCTTTTCCGTAGAGTCCTATAAAAACCTGGATTTATGTTTTATTTTTTGGCCAAGGATACACAATAATTTTGAGTTGATAGCAGTCTTGGTTTTTGGATAATATGTTGGTATGGGACCCATATTCCTATATGGGTCCCATACCAAAAGAGTCAAATTCGATTTGATTAAATTTGAAATAGTTTAATTAAATTTGAAATTAAAAATTGGAAAAATTTGACTGAACTTTGGAAAAATCAACATAGTTTTTAAATTCTCTCTGGATTGTATGTAGGACAAATGGGCTAGACTGTACAAAATAATTAATTGTATCTATTAATTTAATATCAGGACTAAAAAAAACCCCGAAATAATATCAGGACATTCCATTACAGATTTCAAAGTAGTTTGGAAAAAAAAATATCAGCGAAGATGAGGGAGAAACTTAGGTCTCAATTGGTTTTTAACACATCATAAAATGCTTATAATAAAATGCTTGTAATGTGTCTTACATATGATCCTGCAACTGCATAACTACCTGTCTTTCTATCTCATTACTCTTCTATCCTTATTTCAACTGTACTTAAATCTTGTCCCTCCATGCATCTGAAAAAATAAGATGGGGTTGATAAAAGCTTATGCCTTTTAATAAAATGTCTTTTTATATAACTTTTATTGAACTTTTTTTAGCAAAGTTAAAAAAATAAAAATAATAAAGATTTTTTAAATTTTTTTCCCTATTTTCCCTATTTCCTATTTATTTATTATTCCTTAATAAAATGTCTTAATCTGATCGGGGCTACAGAACTAGATTTCTGAGATTTCTCTTTGAAATGATTAACCAAACTTTTTTTTCAATTTCTTAACATCTTGTTTACAGTGTCAGTGAAGTCAACCTAAAAGATAGACTTCCAACATCTAATCCATAAAATTATTCCTTTTGCTAGTGTATTTGTCCGTGTATTATTATTTAATTATTTTGATTGTAATTAAGCTATAATTGTTGACTAAAAGATGAGATACCGAAATGAGTTGATCAGTAATGTGTGAGTTCTTTGTGGATATTATTTTTTATTTGATTAAAAAAAAAACAAATGAAAAACTCTAGATTTAGGCAGGCACAATCATCAGGAAATGAAAATGTCAGGTTGATCAAAGCCTGTGGAAACTTAAGAATTTCTGAAGCAAATTCCACTTTGCTGCTAATACCTTAAGAATGCCAATATCTCAGGTTCTAGTATGATAGCACTAACAAAAAGTTATAATTCAAAGTAATGAACAAAAGTCAATTATTTTATCACTATTGCTTTAGCAAACCAAAGATTATGAGCAATTGTGCAAAAACTAGCCTCTTTGTCAGTTGCAGTTGTATTCTTAAATTATCTCCTCCTAACCTCTAATAAAGCATTAGAAGCTTTAGAGAATAAGGACAAAATATTACAGTTTGGAAAACCAAATAAAATTACTTTATTAAAAGAATTTTAATTTTTAAAAAAACACAGGTACTAACTAGTAATTACAACAGGCAGAAAGCTAATTCAGTTGCCTTAAAAACATGATTAATATACATTTAAAATATACTTAATATAAGTATATAAGTATATAATTTATACTTATTCACAAGTTGAAAAATTAGTAAATTTACCAAAGGTCCAAGATGAGGAGATTCTGAAAAATGTATAGAAGTTAATCTATTGATCCCATGAGTCATATTTTTAAATTCATTTTTAAACCACCCGACTCCTAGTGGCTCTGGGTAGTTCACAGTTAACAACACAAGAGGAATAAAGTAATACAACAATAGAACCAAAGAACAGAACATGACATAAACCAGATAACAACCGAAGCAAACCTGCAATAGCCAGAAGGTGGCTTCAGTCACCCTAGCCAAAGATCTGGGTGAAGAGCTAGGTCTTCAAGTTCTGAAATACCATCGAAGTGGAAGCTATCTGGATCTTGGGGGGGGGGGGGGGGGGGTGAGTTTACTCCAGAGGACAGAAATGCTGAAACAATCCTACCAATGATTTTCAGGAATAAATAGCTATTCTGATTAATTTAAGAAGAGGAGGAGGAGGAAGGAGGAGGAGGAGGAGGAAGGAGAAAGAGAAGGAGAAGACTCAGTTTCCACAACATCTTAAGCATGTAGCCAGGGGTGAAATCTAAAATTTGTTACTACCAGTTCTGTGGGCGTAGCTTGGTGGGGGGAGGTTAATGTGACTGGGTGGGCGTGGCCATTTTTAAAAACTTTTAAAACCATTTTTTCTACAACCTCTTCAGCGAAGAGGTTGTAAAAAAATGCTTTCAAAAGGCTCTGACGAGCCAAGCCGAGTTCCCTGATTGGCAGAGGCTTTTTTAAAAGGAACTCGGCTTGGATCGTCAGAGCATTTAAAAGAAAAAAAACCCTTTTTTTCTTTTAAATGCTCTGACGATCTGCCAATCAACTCAGCTGGGATCGTCAGAGCATTTAAAAGAAAAAAAAGGTTTTTTTCTTTTAAATGCCTTTGACGAGCCTCATGATCATCAGAGGCTTTTTTTTTTTTACTTTTAAAAAGCTTTTTTTTTTTACTTTTAAAAGCATTTTTTCGGCGGAAGTTGTAGAAAAATGCTTTTAAAAGTAAAAAAAAAAAAGCCTCTGATGATTGTGCGGCTCAGCTGGGCATGGGGGGGAGCGGGGATTTTTGCTACAGGTTCCTCGAACCACCCGCCTCCATCGCTACTGGATTGGGTGATCTGGTCCGAACCGGGAGCATTTCACCCCTGCATATACCCATCATTTTCAAGGAGAATAGTAGAAATAGCTTTGAAGTCCTGAAACTCACTGATAAGCAAACGAGGAATTACAAAATTAAAGAAGCTGTTAAGGGTGAATGTGAGAGGAAACTGCCAAAGATGAAACTGAAGAAAGCAAACTGGATGTCAGTACAAGCCATGGAAATTGGTAAGAGAAGTGAAGCCAAAGCCAAGAAAGACAAAGTCCTCAGGAAGGAAACCAACAAAGAATTTCAGAGAGTTGTTAGAAGACACAAGAAGCAATATGATAACATCTATATAGACACTGAAGAGGCAAAAACCAGGAGCCCTGGTGGCGCGGCAGACTAAAGCACTGTTATTAACATCAGCAGCCTACAATTACTGCAACTTCAAATCTCACCAGGCTCAAGGTTGACTCAGCCTTCCATCCTTTCTAAGGTAGGTAAAATGAGGACCCAGATTGTGGGGGCAATAAGCTGACTTCGTATAAATATACAAAACTATGAAGGCTATTGCTTAATGCATTGTAAGCCGCCCTGAGTCTTCGGAGAAGGGCAGCATATATATATCAAATAAAAAAAAACCAAAGAAAATCTTCAAAATGATCTCTGAATTCAAAAGGAGGTTCCAACCTCAAATTGGTAAGCCAATAGATGGATAGTTAGTGATTCAAACAAGATCAAATGAAGATGGAAGAAGTATATTGAAATACTGTACAGTAGAGGTGCCAACATTCAAGATAATTTAAAAGATAATTCCCTTTTTACAATTATCTCTAGCACTCCAGAAGATGAAATTAAATCTGTACTCCAGTCGTTACAAAGTCAGAAAGCTTCAGGAACTGATAGAATACCCACAAAATAAGCAACAGGAAAAAAATCAGTAAAAGTTCTAACCAAATTATGACAGCAAATCTGGAAAATAATACTGTGGTCGAAAGATTGGAAGAGATCAATCTATATTCCAATACCATAAAAGGAGACTCAACAGAGTGTGGAAACTATTATACAATATCCTTAATTTCATATGTCAGCAAAATAATGCATAGGATCATCCAATGCAGCAAAGGATGTTCTGTATAGAAAAGAAGATGCCAGATGTTCAAGCTGGTTTAAGAAAAGTTGAGGAACATGAAATATTATTCCTGATAAATGCTGGATAATTTAAAAAAAAAAACAATACCCAAAACAAGTCAGTGTCATTATAGGAAGGCCTTTAATTATATGGATCATATCTTGATGTGGAATGTGCTTAGAAAAATGGGAATCCAATCCCAATATATCTTTTGTCTTCAGGGGAAACATATAACAGGTCAGGAAGCCACAGTACAGATAGAACTTGGTAAAACAGATGACACTATGTTGGCAGAGACACGGTTATATACTTTCCCCACTTATATGCTGAATATATTAAGGGAAACTGGATTGGAAGAAGATGAATGGGGATTTAAAACTAGAGAAGGACATTAAGGCCAGCTGCCTGCAATTACTGCGAATTCAATTCTCACCAGGCTCAAGGTTGACACAGCCTTCCATCCTTCCGAGGTAGATAAAATGAGGACCCGGTTTGTGTGGGCAATAAGCTGACTTTGTATAAAATAGAACACCGCTTGGGGGGGGGGCAAAAGCCCTACTAAGCAGGTATATACAAAAGTATGAAGGCTATTGCTTAAAAGCATTGTAAGCTGCCCTGAGTCTCCGGAGAAGAGCGGCGTATAAAATCAAACTAATAAATAATAAATTAATTAATTAATAACCTGTGCTGTTGGCCAAAAAGGCAAAAATCTGTAAACTCTAGTTAAAACAGTCAAGGGAAACAATGACAAAATGAGACTAAGATTATGTATAAAGAAACTAACTAATGACAACTGATTCAGTTCCACTCTTAGACTTGACAATGAAGATATTGAAGTGGTAGGTAGCTTCAACATTAACCATCAATAGTAATATTGTAAGCCACCCAGAGTTAACCTGTGGAAAGATGGGCAGCCAATAAATTTAATAAATAAATAATAAACCATCAACAATAAAGAACAAGCTGTAGAACAAGCAATCAAGAAATATGCTGCAGAATAGCACTTTGTAAATTAGCCATGAAAGCCATGGAAGAGATTTTCAGGTGTTGTGATGCATCTAGATTTACAGAGATCAGAATCATGCAGGCAATAGTATTCCCTGTGACCTTTATGGAAGTGAAAGTTGGAAGAAACTGAATAAGAAGAGTATTGACACTTTTGAACTGTCAGAATAACATAGCTGAGAAAGCAAATGGATCATTGAACAAATCAACTCAGAATTCCCATTTAAAGCACACATTGCCACTATCAAATTATCATATTTTGGACTCATTATGGGAAGACCTAGTTCTCTGAAGGAGGCTTTGATGCCAAGAAAGGTTAAAGAAAAGAGGAATAGGAAGGCCAGTAGCAAAGTGGAGGGACCCAGTTACAGTTGTAATGAGTGCTTTATTCGGAAACCTGAAGGAACAGGTTTGACATTGAGAACATTTACCTTTTAGAGACCACTTGATGGTACATATTGATTTTTAGTTAATGAAAATCAAAGGCCAAGACTGGAAAATACCAGATAAAAGTTGCTGACTCCCCACTCTCACATAGCACTTCTGATCATTTTATTAGATTTGGGGATTCAGTGTTTTTTCCTTTCTAACAGAGCAGATTCAAGTTTACTGTTAAGTAAGATATAGCCAACGCAGTGAATTTGATTGTATGAAACTTCTAGATAAACAGAGAGAGAACTTCAGGTGGGGGCTACCGCATTATAAGTTATACTGTGCTTTTTAATACACACAGTATTTATGTAAAGTGGAGATTCTTTTGCAAGTTTGGGGTTGTAAATTTAGCTTGGACCTTGTGGAATGTCATTACTCAAACTTAAGTTTTTTAAAAAATACAGTGATGCAGTTCTGTGTATTTAGCATTGCAAGCTGTAATTTGCTGCAAATATTTTTCTTAAGCAACTTTTTTTCATAGTACACCAGTTTGGTGTAGCGATTAAAACATCAGGCTAGAGACCATGAGTCCTAGCCAAATCTTAGGTATAAAGCCAGCTGGGTGACTTGAGTCAGTCCCTCTCTCTCAGGCCTAGACATGAGGCAAGGGCATGCCACTTCTAAAAAACTATGCCAAGGAAACTTCAGGGACATATATGCATATATAGTCACATATATATTATTTTGTAATTTTCATTGGGATGTAAGTCCTTTTAATTCTGGTTTTTTTTCTTTTTATGGATTTACCCATGATCACTACCTAAGATTTTAATCTTATTGCTGACTTAAGTATATTCCTTGATACTATATTTGTGAGATTGAAAATGCAGAGTTTAGGAAATGAACAACGTCCTTCTTTGATGGATGGAATGTCAAAAATATCCACAAGTTTATACAGGAATCCATTTAATTACTGAGCCCTTCCCCTGATCTAATATTCATTTTCAATGAGAATTACTCTTCTTTGGTCATATATTAAGCATACTGTATTGTAATCTTTGTGTTTATAATGTAAGCAAATGCCATACTTACCAAGTTTTAATAAGAAAATTCTAAATAAAGTAAGAGAAATTATAATGGCTACATGTTGTATGTCTAAGTACTAGATAACATTGCTTTGTTTTGAATAGGAATGCCTCCACTGTATCATTTGGGGCCATGAAGCACAATATGTAAGGTGGAGGATACTTACTATGTGTTTTTTTTAAAGAAGCACTACTGAGTTGTCAAAGGAGAAATATTTTAACAAAGGGTGGTATATATTTATACCTAAGCAACATTGGGTTTTAGTCTAATGAATATGGGTAATGCTCAATTGTACAGAAGTTCCTATTTATAGAAAAAGACCCCACATACATCCAGATTTCAAAAAGCCCATTAGAAGAATATTTAATAACATCATATTCATTAATGAGATTTAGAAGGTCACAGGCCTCACAAAATATGTTTGTCCAGTGGTGATTAGGACTCTTGGTGCTTTGCTCATACCCTGCTTCATTTAGCATAAATCTTTCTCTCATCTTCTCCACAACATAGCTTTATCTAGCATAAAACTTTCTCTTATCTTTCTCTAACATAGGTTGCTGCCAGTCTTGCTTCATTTCGGGTTGAATATTTCTTATACACTAATTTTACCTTTTTAAGAAATGGAAACATGGTTGATAACTCTAAAGTTTCAGTCTCATTTATTCTTATGCTGACCATCTTTATTTATAATCTGCACACTGTCTGAAGATTATTGAAATTGAAAATTTACACATCTGGAGTGGTTAGAAAGTAATGTGTGACACACATTAACGTGCCAACCATTATATTTATTTCAATATTATTTCACTGTGCCTTAGGATGCTAATATGTTGTTCCTATTAATTTCCTTTTTTGTTGTGTTTTCAGTGGAACTCAAGATTCCAGAGGGATACCTATTCATGTTAATCAGTTACAAGAAAACAATACTTACAAATTTAACAATTTTATTGAATCAGACATCTAAATTAACTATCTCTAGTCTACAAAAATTATACCATTACCAGCAGAACATTGTTAATCTTGATGATATCATAGGATTTGTTGTGGAGATTAGTATGATAGCTATTAATCCATTACCCACCCAAGTGATCTTAAAGCCATAATTCATTCTTACCGTAATTTAGCCCTTTATCTAGAGTCCATATTCTGTAGAGAGAACAGTCTCTTAATTAAAATACCAAAGGATCTACCAGCCCAGTTGCTCTGTCAGTTCCTGTAGTGCAAGTGGCAGGCCAATTTCACTTTCTCAGACAGGGTTATAGGCAAAAGAAAGAAAAAAAGAATTAGTGAAAGCTTATTGAGGGAGGGTTGCTTACCTCAGGTATTTGTATTTGTTTATCTTCAATGTCAGACTGGAAATTGCCCCATAGAAAAAGAAAAACTGAGGAGTCTAGGACTTTCCCTCTCCTTACAGCATCCCCCCTTCCTCTAAGGAGGGGGTGCCCCAGATGTCTGGGGAGGGACTTTGGAGGATGACGCAAGAAGCAACATCAATAAAAAGAAATAGGCATAGGTGTGCTAGTTCAGAGCAAGGTTCCATGTCTATAAGCATCTATCAAGTCACCAGTATATCTGCTGGAGATCCCAAGAGGATGAGGCCACCAAAATATCCTAAGGTGAGGAAGGTAGGAAAGACTGGAGTGTTTCTCACTCAAAATATGAATTGGATATTTAAAAAATGGTAGTGGGAGGAAATTATTAGTTGTTCACTTCTTAAGTTGTCTCAGGTGTGGTAGGGCCAGTGGTGGGATTCAGCCAGTTCACACCACTTCGGGAGAACCAGTTGTTAACTTTCTGAGCAGTTTGGCAAACTAGTTGTTGGAAGAAATCATTAGGGCAGAGAACCGGTTGTTAAATTACTTGAATCCCACCACTGGATAGGGCCACACCTAAGAATCAACTTTCACACACAGAGACACACAGACACACACAAACAGCCTAAAGTAGTACATATTCAAAATGCCCTTGGGAGATATATTTTTGTGTGTTTATGTAAGCAGTGGATTAGAAACTAGGAAGGACAAACCCTTAACCGCTAGGTACAATAGAGCACAACTTGATGATATGGTTTTTATACCTATCCATTTGCACGCACAATCAGTCATGCATTAATGTGTTAATTCAGATTTCCCAGAGAAAATAAAAATGCCTGCAATAATTGTGTCAGTTATTGTCAATGTGTATGACTGTTATGAGACACATATTTAAACCGTATAGACAAACAAGTAATGGACTCAATTCATTAAGAACAACAAAAACAGCTGTATTTTTATTTGCCCATCTCCCTCATTCTGTTTTCCATGCAACTTCAGGTACAAATTAAGAAGAACCTGCAATGTGTTTGAAATATATTTAGGCCAGGAAACCAAGATAAATACTTCATAACTGAAATAGTTGCAACCTTTCTGGCAGATATCAATTACATGAGTCCACAATGCCATTAAACAAAGAGCTACTAGTAGTTAGTGGAAAAATTATCAAAAATAATAATTACATTATAAAAGAGAAAATTTCACAGCTAGGCAGGAAGATAGATAAAGTGAATTCAATTATTAAAGTGACTTCCTTTTCAAATTTTGTTGGGAATTTGTATCTTTCAGAATCCATAACAGATTAACAGAAAATTAGATGTTTGGTAATTGATTGTAATGAAATATGAACTTTTTTTTTTAATGAAGCTATTTTTTGGAAGAGGAGTGAACAAACAGTGAAAGAGGTGATCTTTTCTTCTGTGTATCATTTTTTTCTGCTGAAAATCATTATTTACTTTCTGACTTTCTTGGTGTGTAATAATAATTACAAAAGCACACGGTATTTTCAGAGAGGCTGAACTGAAAGTCCCTTAAGTCTGAAGAGAAAGTTAAACTCCTCTTTCTCATTTTACTTTTCTGATCCTTGGTGCTTTCTGAGCTTGGTTGTTTTCTTGCAGACATTTCATTACCCAAATTAGGTAACAACATCCGTGCTCAGATGATGTAAATATTCTGTACAAATATTCTCCTTTATTGGTACTTTTCTAATCATAACTGCGTTCACTGAAGATTTTTTTTGTGGAAAAATTACCATTACTTCAGTGAAAGATGTTTCACTGAAGTCAGAATGATATTCAGACCGTTCATATAACCCTTTATCATTAGTATCAGAGCTAGTACTTAATTTCATATTGAGGAAGCTTATATTCTTTGGTCTTGACTTCATTTTTCCAAAGGTCACCCCTTGAATTAGACTGAAGCATGAATTTATGGCTGGCTGATTTGGATGTCAGGGATTGGCAATTTGTTTTCTCTATATTTTTATTATTGGAAGGGAGGGAAAACACTTGCAGGATTTTCTGCCTCAGGTGCCAAAATAATTCAACTACCGATGTCAGTTGTCTGGGAAGGGAGTGGTGCTATTTAATATTTTCATTTCAGGAAGCAAAATGTCTTAGGCTAATACATTTTGAGTATGCATAGCTAAGTTTGCATATTTCACTCAGTGTCAATGAACTCAACAAACCAGAGGAGTTATTTTAATAGTTTATTTAGGGCTGGGCAACTCATTTTATGATAGCCCAAGGCCAAGCGGGTAAGATGAAAAATGACATGGGTAGCTCATGTGAGCAGGGCATAATTGTATGTTTGTTCCCTGGGTTCTGCATCAATTTCAAAAAATACAATTCTTTAAAAACTCTGGTAAGAAGAACTACCATATCTGGGATTCAGAAATCTGTATGATCACTCAATAGAACACAGTTTTGTGTACCTCTTTGCTACTTTTTAAGGGTCTTCTGGAATTTTGCAGTTCAGATACATGCCTGATTTTTAGGTATATTGATGGCTTTCACCACAGTTTATATCATGTCTGTTTTCTGCCACAAAATAGTATGAAATTATATCCCACTATTTGTTTTTCAAACAATGTTGGCCTTTTTTTGGAACTTAAAGTATGGATTTTGGCTTTTGTCAATTTTCTGTCTCATATTGGCCTGAAATTTTACCATCAATCTTTGTTAATTGTGGCAGGTGAAGGACTGCAAACAATCGAATGAAGGGGCATTCTGAGGACAGTCCATGCTTCCTTGGTAACTTAGTTCCCACAAACCTGATTCAATGAGATTCATGAAAGTAGACTTCTGGCTTGTACTTCTATGATATCTGAGTTGAAACCAAGAACCAAGATATTTTTAAAAAATATTTGATTGCCTAGCAAGAAATTTCCAATTTATATGTTACACTAAATTAGTATTTCTAAAATTTGACAACTTTAAGATATGTAGACTTCAACCTCCCAGAATTCCCCAAGCAGAAGAAAGAGTGATTAAGCAGTGGAGAACTACATACAGCTCATTCACAATGATCCAGAATTCACTGTGTGTGTGTATGAGACAATGCTGGCAGATAGCTGTGAGGGACACTTTTGGAGCCTTCCAGCACATGAGTTCATTGCCCATTCATTTAAAAAAAAAAACCCGAAGAAGAGAAATCATAGAACAAACAGTAAGAAAATATGGGATAATTACAAGTGGAAGATTACAGTCTGAAACCTCACCAGATTCTATGAAAAGAAACAATATGATTGTATGACTATGTTTCCAAAGTTACCGGTAGTTGGAAAGAACAATTCGTTTTTCTAAGAAAACTGGTATTTTATGAAGTCATCTTGAGTTTTTCTGTAATCCTTACTTTGTAGGATTAACATGACTGAAACTCAGATTCTTTAATTCCCTGACTTCCCTAGCATTCTATCTTCTTCATCACTGTATGGGGCTTCGTAATTCTCACTCTATGAGGAGAAAAATGGGTCCTCCTCCAAATATAAAACTTGTATGGATTATAAGTGGAAGGCGAATACCTATGATCTAGGGAAAAACAATCAAATAAATGACATGGCATGATGACAACAGCCTCTTCTTAATACACCCACACCCAATATACTATACAGCTGAAGACCAGTGAAGGGCTTTGATCTTTGCTTGTGAGGCACTTGAAAACAAAAAGATAGAGTCAGAATAATTAAAGAAGGATGGGTTATGAGATTTTGCAGCCTGAAACGAAAAGTAAGATGGACCCACTTCTTCATCTTATGTATACAAGCTGGCTAGACTAACAGTTGAATTCCTTCTCTTTGTTTCTTATCTGGGTTCTCTACATTGTGTGACTTGCTCTTTACACTGAAAAACAGTACATTGATAACATCTGAAATATTTGCATTTGGATCTTTATGACTGAAACGGTATAATGCTGGGTTGGATAAAGGAAAATTCTAGAGTGATGATGAGTCAGTCATTTTGGTCTCTGAGATATTTTGCATTTGTCTGGAGCTGACGTTCGGGGTAGTCCAACACGGGGGCAAAGAGTTGGTGTCCGTGAATATGAAACGAAACTTACTTTCCAGGACAAGGTGTTTGAGGTTTCTTTCCATTCAATGCAGCTAATTTCAGAAATTTGATAGCTTATCTAGACATTGTATGTATGTATGGGTTTCTGATCAAATGTGGATAAAGCTGTATAAAATATTTGTGTATGTGTTCACAACAAGCAATATATTCTATTTTTTCCCCTAATTATTATACTACAGGTGCAAATTGTGTGGATTGTGTATTCAGTTTAACAAGCAATAAAATGTGGAAGAGAAAACAATATGTAAAATATGTAAAAGAAACCTTTTTCCTGAAAGAACCTCATGGTTCCTGTGAGATGACCTTTATATTGTATTTTTTAAAATCCTTCTTGGCTGTTCAGAGTTGGCTTTGTGAGGTTAACTACCATATAAAACTAATTAAATAAATAAATTTCTAACTGCTTAGGCTGTTCAGGGAAGGCTGGAGACTCTTGTTCTTTTTTTAATCAATGTTATATTTTTATTCAAAAACTTTAAAAAGGGATTTTTTTCACAAAAACAAAAGACAAATAAACAAGACACTGAAAAAAAGTGCATTCAAAAAGATACAAACTTTGTTGTGATGAAAGAAAACTCCATGTGTCCTAGCATTTATTGGCATCTCCTTTTCTTAAATTTAGATTCAAATGGGAAACCACCAGGGAAAACTGGGAAATCCAAATAACACAATAATAAATTAATTCCATACTGCTGACGAGAAAACTACAGGAATGCACCCATGGTGATTTCAGGATCTGAGCTTGACTCAAGGGTGTGCTTACCATTTCTGAATTGCCATCTCAGAATGTCAACAAAAACAGGAAAAGTAATTTAAGAATATATTAGGGGGAAAAAATAGATTTTCTCATTGTGAAATCTGCCTGAGAACACCTGCATAAATACTTAAAAAATAAACATATTTAATTCAGTAATTTGAATTAGGTAGGTTGTGTAAAAGGTGATTTCCCATTCAAGTACTAATTTAAGAAAAGGGGATGCCAATAACTATATTAAGTTATGTGGAAAAAAGATCCTGGAATTTATTTTCCTCTTATTTTTATAAGTGTAATGGTTCTATTGTTAATTGTTTTTCTTCTGAATAAATGCAAAAACAAAGTTAATACGTATTTCACTTTAACTTTCAATAAGGGACTTTATTTTTATTTGTTAGACATGCTACCAAAACTAAAATTCTCTAGAATAAAATACTAAGACGGAGATGTTTCTAAGATGGGTGTTTCATGGAGATAGTGTGCTGCATATAAACAATTGAACATTAAACCTGTATGGACTGATTGGTACTCACTACATATGAGAATTTCATTTTGAACAGCTTGTCAAATATTGCAGGACAGGTTTTGGTTTATTTTTTTAATTATCCTGCCTTTTCTTTCATTTACAACTCAAGGCAGCAAACCTATTAATACTTCTCCACAACAACCCTGTGAGGTGAGTTGGGCTTTATACCGATTAATTATGGAGTAAACTTCATAGAACTTAATGGAATTTTTTTCTGCGTAGTCCATGGTTGTAACTCACATAGGAGGAAATTAATTCACTAAAGTCAGTAGGACTTATTTTTGATTAAAAAGTGGTAGGATTGTGCTGTTAAAATGCTTTCTCTGCTTTCAGTTGATCAGAACTGCAAAAGAAATGGAGACAGAGGACAGCTTTTACTGATTAATGCACGTAGATGAGTTTTAGAAATATATATCTAAGAAATATCAGAAAATGTGAAAGAATTTGAAATATATTTGGAAAATTTCTACACGTGTAGATATAAGTGCTTGGATGGCATGAATATACATGAAATATACTTTATGTGGTTTAACATAAAAGTCAGTCTGATATACTATGACATGTTTTTATGTCTCAAAAGAGGAAAGAAAAAATTAAGTCATTACATGTAAAAGGGCAGGTTGACAAAACAAAGAAAAAAGATTACAATTTTCACATTTTCCATATACTACTTTATAGTCAGAAAAAGAAGAAGAAAAATACCCCTGATAAGCAGATTGGGCTATGACAACTCCTGTGGCTTTGGCAGGTGGCTTCCTCACAATATAAATACTGATTTGTTTTTGAGGATTCTTCACTATATATCCATCCACTGACCTCATCTGATCTGAAAAGCAAAGCCCCAGGCGGTAAGTTTATTTGGCTTTCCAATTATTCTGAAAAATCAGACTATCGAAGATTTTATACCATTAAAAAAAAACAATTGGATTATCTACATCACCAACTGTATTCTGTCCAATTCAAAATAGTATCTCACAATACTTGAAGGGACATTTAGATTTTCACAAAACATGCTTTACTCAACCTATTCCATGGATTTTATATAAACCAATATAAATTTGATACAATGTTTGGTCCAAAATTCAGGATGTACATGCCAATTAGATGTGCAAATTGAGAAGGTATTAATACTGACATTTTTGATACCAATACCAACTTGAAATCGTATTTTGCAACAGGAATACAATGAACATTGCAAAGGAATTGACTTGTAGTATTAATTATCTAAATCCTGGCTTCTTAGATACTGTAGTAGGAAATATGTATTGGGAGGGATTTCAATGTATTTAAAATATATTCAGATTTTCTGAATAAACTCAATGTCTTGATATATGATATATGCCCTCTTAAATTCATTTATTTTAACTGAGATATGCTGGGTCGTATTTTAAAATTAATTGTTAAAAAATGTTAGATCCAGAGACTGTATTTTGTCTCAGGCATTCCTGTATTTGTTATAAAGTTGTAGCGGTTTTAAAGAATACAGAACTTCCAGGACTCTATGCATCTGGTGAAATGAGCTACAGTTCACAAAAGCTTATGCAGTTTATGAAATTAGAAAGTAGTTAGAAAAGATGCTACCAGATTTCTAAAGCAGACATAACTATTCTTTTTTTGTTTGTGCCATAGGAGCATGGGCTCCTCCAATTAAATTACTTATCTATTTAGGTTTAGGGTCAAGAAAGAAAGAATTTCTTCTAACAAGATGGGTTTAATCTGGGAAAAGCCATTGTCAATGCAATACAGTGATAATGCAGTGATTAATTCAAACAGCTACTTAAAATAATTGGACAGAGTTATTATAACCTATTAGTTTGGCTATGTGGAATTTTTGTACTTGGAGACAGCATGCTTAAAGATTAGATGCTGGACATAAATCATATGATATCACATATCATAATGGCTGTTACTTTTATGTTGGGCCTGTTTGTTTCATAAAAGCCTCTGGCTGGACAGTGGTAAAACCAATGGTTGAAAAAATTGGAAACCAGAACTTTTTGTGGATTCTCATAAAAAAAGTCTTCATAACAGTAACAGATGGAGGTATCTCTTCTATAAAAGAAAGAGAATGCAGTATTTGGCCTTCCACTGAAAATACCAGAGAAAGTTCCACGTGATGAAAAACTCAATATATACAAGTAGCAGTTTGAGGTGTATGTGTGAATCTGAATTATCACTGAAGCAATTCACACTCTATGAATGTTTAAATTCTGAATTATTA
Organism: Pantherophis guttatus; assembly: GCF_059756535.1. NCBI lineage: Eukaryota > Metazoa > Chordata > Lepidosauria > Squamata > Colubridae > Pantherophis > Pantherophis guttatus. Next base: position 117,640,310 of record NC_142064.1, read on the forward strand.
CTTGCCATAAAATCTAAACATGCTTTTCTGTTTATGTATTATTTAAAGTCCTACCTCTAATGGTAGGCCAACATTCTTGTTCAAATATATGTGCCAATATAGATAAAATTACATATGTAATATATGGAAAACATTTTTTTGTTTTTGAAATTTTAAAAGTGTCTTATTTATTTGCATTAAAAATATAGAAAGTTTCTCAGATAAGGACCAGTTAGCCAAGACTTTATCTCTCTGAATCATTGCAATCTAAAAAGGTAAAACTAGGATATATAAACAGTTTGCAAGAAAGAAAATAAAATAAATCTTCCAATTTCATGTTTTGACTTTGGGTTCATCTGTCAGTTATGGATACAAGAAAACTTCTATTTCATGAACTTGGAGCAATTTATGTGATGGGCGGTAGTTAACGTTTCAATTTATGCAATAAATAAATTTGACTTAATTTAAATTATATCAGATAATTTAGTAACCGTATGGTTCACAAATCACAAATGGGTTTTCAGAACTCATATACTAAATCAGTTCAGGATCTATTTTGTAATTAAGTAATATTTGCAGGGTCCCTTAAACTTTTGGAGATCAATGCTGTGACAATATATTTTGCAGTTTTACAACTGTAACTGAGAGGTTGAAAGCAGTATCGCATATTACATAAAAATTAGGATAATTTTTGAGCAGAAATAAAGGCGAGAGGCAGGACTTTAACTTTTGTCTTTTCCTTTGCTCTTCTGCTTAATACGTTTCTACTCTTATTTTTTCCCCAGTGAGTTTCAGATTCTGTACTTCCCTGTTTTACGGATGGGAAAAATTTCAGAGGAGGTATAGATGGTACTTCTGTTTTTTTTGAGTGGTTGTACACCACCAAAGCTGTTAAAATCACTGTATGTAATATTTACACTATGTAAAGTTTTGGATACATGCATTTATGCAAAGTAATCCATCCCTGGGCTTAATCTATAAATTTAATGGTCAGTGAGTTATAATTTCTGGATCATGTTTGGACTTATAAGGTAAACAGCATTGCATATGACACAACAATGCAAAATTAGTTGTTCAATTTCCCATGAACAGAACTTCCCCAAAATAAAAAAAAGTATTAGTTGTTTTATTGAAATCTCATGTACAAAATGGCTCCCCACAGAATTTCAATTTATTATTCTATTATATAATAATTAATATGGACATCATGCATTTAAGTATCTTTTTAATGGGGACATTTTACACCTTTGGAATTAAAGAGTTTGAAAAACAGATGATTAAAATGGATTTTCATGGACCTTCCAAGGCTTTCTGCTGCCACTTATCCAAGAAAATCAGAAGGGAAAGTTCATTTACGGATTGTCATTCTCACAAAATCCAGGTTTCTCTTTGTCTCTTTTTGTAATAACATTCAACATTTAGCAGATAACTTCCAGCCTATTAATTTTAGGACAGCCATTCTAATGTGTCTTAAAGAGAAGTCAAGAAGTGGAACTCCTATAAATAACAGGTTTTTGTTTTGTTCTTCAGGTATCAACATTTTTGTAATTGCAATTATAACTGATTTGTTGTTTATTTTGGTGTTTTAGCCTTTTTACTGTAAGAGGGGAATGTAAGTTGCTTAGAATCCCTTTGACTGAGTGGCATACACAATCTAGTAAATAAATTTAACAATGTTTATAGATAATCCTAATCTGTAAAACTACAGACGCTGTTCCATGTTAGGTGAACTTGAGAACACATGGTGTAAGTTAGGCATTTCTGGCTCATCCGTTTGCCAAGAGGGGAATTTTTAACCCCAGAGAAGTTGTTCGATACTTGGTTTGACGTATAGGAAAGTTTTTACATACGGTACCAGCCGCTTGTGACATACATTTTCGGGGAATGTGGATCAGCGGTTTGCAACCCATTATGTGAAAGCATTTTCTTCTCATTTCTACAAAATAAACATTATCACCGTGTTTTGCACGGTGGTAAGAAACAAGATGACTTCAACATTTTGGGAGGCAAATGAGTATTACTTAGGATGAAGTTATGGGCCAGGAACAGAAATATTTCAAGTTTGGGATTATAGGAGGGGATAGATTTTACATTTAGATGACTCCCTTTAGTTTCCGGTGTGCAATACTTTCCACTGCTAACTAATGCACTACTTTTTTTCCATGTAGTCCTTAGAAAGTATGCAAGTCACGACTATGTAAATTCCAAATCGTAACCTGCCAAGCAAATATTCAAAAGAGACACTTCTTGAAACAAACGAATTTAATAGACATTTTTTAAATCATTGCATTTGTTACTGAATCAGTTCTAGGATCTACTATAGTTCCGTACTATAGTTTGTGAGGTTCCTAACAAAGGCTTTTGTAATTTCAGTTATTTTTTTTGAGATCGAGAAACAAGTCATAATTCATAAAATAATGGTAAACCTAGTAAGATGAATATACATTTTATGGCCTACATGTCTGCTTGAGGCATATGGAACTACATATAGGACAGGATTATATTTAGTATGACCTGATACTTCTACATTTGATTGATTATGTGCATCAAGTCAGTGATGACTCTTAGTGATGCATAAATAGATTTTATCCATGAATACTTCGTTATTTTGAAATTATTTTTTCCTCCTTCCCTATTTATCTTTGTATAAACCCACTTTGGTAGATCTGATTATTGAGGGAGAGTTGTCTTTCCCATGATAATTTCTTTTTCAAGAACATTATATATTCATTTTTCAAAAGGATTTGTTTCCTACGAATAAACCAATTCCAATTTTTTGGGAAACTGTATTTAGGTGCAATAATTTTTTTTATAAAGTCTATTTCATTCAGAAATTCAGGTATACACATTCAGGGGGTATGCCTGTGAACAATTTGTATTTTCAAATAACTGTATTATTTATAGGAGGAGTTTATTTTAATGATTGATGTTTATTATTTCAAAAGAATTTAACTTTATGTTAAAAATGAAGGTTGCACTGTGATCCTTTTTAGTTCTATTTTATCACCTGACAAGGCAAAACACATTCATATGCCACTGACCATCAATTCCCTGTGGTTAATGTATATTTGGAGAAAAAAATATTTTTTCTGTAGCAAATATGCAAGGTTGGGGAAAATGTACACAAACATATGTTATAAGCAAATATGCACACCCATTTATAAAATCCAAGCGAAGCAAGCTTCTCAATGAATACACAAGGATGTTTAAAAGCATGTGTACTTGGGTATTTTACTTGCCAAGCTTCCTATTTATTGATGTTATTTTCTAGAAACTGTCTGTTTTTCTCTGTTGTGGCACAGTATATTCTTTATACAGATCTATAATCCTAGTAATGAAATGCAGATTGCAGAATTCTTCAAAAAAAGGAAGTGTAGCACGTCTCAAAATCATATTAATAACAATAGCAAGACTCACGTAGGATGGACTTTTAAGCCACATTCGGCTATCAGTAAGGACTATGGTATGTTTTAAGAGTCTCTTGAATATTTTATGTTGTAGACAAAAATATAAAGAAATAAGACAACTAATTTGTTTTATTTATTAAACAAAATTATATGGGTATGGATCTATCAGAAAAAACTTTGGATGGCAAAGAAAAATAAATCATAATTTTAAAAAATTGAAAAACAATAGTTTATGATGCAGTTTAAAATGCTAATTTAACAAGACTTAATTTGGAAATCTCAAAGAGGTAGCATCTAATTCCACGTCAAGATTTTTTTTTTCTTGTAATAAATTAAGATTTCATCTATTTCGGAGTTTTCGAAGTTTGATAATAGCAAAAAGAAGTAGCATGGTTGCCTAAGAAATTGCAAATTTAGCTGAAATTTATACGGTATTGCACAGTTGGTTTAAAATAGGGAAAATAATTATTCTACAGTTAAAATGAGTTATTTTCGAAAGATCGAGACTGCTTAACAAAACAATGCATGTAGAAACTAGAATAAAACTACAATTTCTAGCCTCACAGTCTTCTATATTAGGCTAAGCTACCATTTCCTTTGTGGAAGAGGAGACACAGCAAACGAGAAACTGCCTACAATTCCCAGAAGGCTATGCAGAAAAGAGCCACAGCTTCTTTGACCTGCCCCCTTTCTGGAAAAGTAAAATTGTACTGTACTTTTATATGCCACCCTCTCACTGTCAAGTGGCTCTGGGGAGCTTACACAATTAAGTTGTACAGTACAGTATTCCTTATAAATCAATGGGAAACACTGCTTTCCAGTTTGAGGAGAGTTTTAGATTGTATGTAGATACTAGATTGTATGTAGATAGTAGACTATAATGGAACTACCCTCTGTTTTTGCAAATATTTCAGGTAATACCATAAGATTTCCTTGGGAATAATAACAATAATGGAATTGAGAGGTTGTGAAGCACCACATATGTTGAAAGTATATGTATATTATTTTTAGAAAAATGGAAATACATTTGCCCTTCTCTTTGTTTCTCTGCTAGAATAGCATCAAGTGTATTTTTATGTCAGTCCATGGCAGTTACTGACATTGCTTTTTTTTCAGGGACTTTTAAGACTTGGGTCTTGACCATATAGAAAAAAGATGGTTGAAGTGTATGTTAATTTGATTAAATTTTATTCCAGATATTACCAATTCTCAATGCCTGGTCCCAAGGCACCCTGTTCGCAAAGTTCCAAGATAGTATTTCAGCCTAGCCTGAGAATAACTAACCAGAATCGGCCATCTGTGGTGATACGGACTGCATCATATAAGCAACCAGTAAGTCATTGTATGTGACAATGAAGGTGGGCCTGTCATGTAGCTGATGAGGCTTCTTGAGAAATCATCCGTTTCTGTTTTGCTTTTAGACAAGGTTTTTGTGGCAGTGGTTTTCCCTTGCCTGCCTCCTAGAGCTGAGGGAGACCATCCAGTGGTGGGATTCAACTGGTTCAGACCAGTTCACTAGAACCGGTTGTTATCTGCTTGGTCAGTTCACCGAACCAGCTGAAGCCTCGCCCCATTCAGGCCTCTGGAGTCCTTGCCTGGCTGTTACAGGCCAAAATAGAGCCTCTGTGGGCCTACTTTTTCCTCCCCACCCCATTTCCAATGGCTTTACTGTACTTACTTTTCACTGCAGAAGAGGCTGACCCACATGGCAGAGAAGCCAAAGTCTTTTATTCAGAAGCTGGTGAAGCTGTAAGAAGTGAGATGTAAGGAAAACAGCTTTCCCCATCTGAATAAAAGACTGGTTTCTCTGCCATGAGGGCCTTCAGGCTTAGTTTGGGCCCAGTTGGCCGGCATGGAGCAGCCTCCTGCTTGCTACTGACTGGCTAGTTCAAATGAGCAGCTTCAGGGATTGGGGTATGGCAGTCAATCAACAAGGGGCTTGCAGTTCAGCCCAATGAGACAAAGGAAGCAAGCTGCTCGTTGATTGGCTGCTATTGCTACCTCAATCCCTGAAGCTGTCCTAAAGCACATGGTCCTAAGTGAAAGTCTTTTACTCAGAAGCTGGTGAAAATGTTTTCCTTAGATTTCACGTTGTCACAGCTTTGCCATCAGCTGAATAAAATACTTTGGCTTCACTGCCAGTGGGTCAGCCTGTTCTGGACCTCTGGAGATCTTCAAAAAGTAAGTTATCCATGGGAAATGGGGTGGGTAGGAGTAAGTGGAACCTGTGATGCTAGCAAAGCAGGCCCAGTCTGTGGAGGCCCAGCGGGGCAGGATGGGAGGGGAGCAATTGTGGGGACCACAGGGGAGCATGAGGTGTCTCAGTGGATTGGGGGAAGCCTTGGATGGCCTGCTCTAGCACTAGGCCCCACATGCTATTCCCCAGCCTGAGATACCTCATGTGCATTTAATGACCTGCGCATTCGATTAACAAATGCATTATGGAAAGCAGGGAGTGATCACATTCATTTAACATGATTCAATCAAATGAATCCCCAGGTTACAAATGTAATTTGCAGGCTCTATTACATTTGTAACTGGAAGATTCCCTGCATAATAAGAGTGAGGGAGGGTCTCAGGGAAGTCCTTAGCATCACACGAGATCCGTGTCACGCCCACCCCGCCCACGCCCACCCAGTCACATGACCACCCAACTACGCCTACCCAACTGGTCATTAGGGCAGAGAACCGGTTGTTAAATTATTTGAATCCCACCACTGAGACATCCACTGGTTTTGTGCCTAAGGCAGAACAGTCTCCCAATTTTTAGCCTGATGCTTTAATTGCTATACCAAACTGGCTCTCTAAATATTTAGATTTGAATTCTGATTCTCCAGAGATAGTAGCTTGATCTTGGGTATGCATGTAAATTATCAAAAATATTTTTAATACTACCTTTCCTGGCAATATTCATTTTCTAATAAATAACTGAGATATGAATGTAAAAGCACCAGTTGTTAACACACTGAACATAAATATATGCAGAATGTTAGCTTACAAGATAATACAGGATCAAAAGATAACTTTGTATTTCTACATCTTTGCACTTCTAGCTCATTAGCAAGTCACAAAATTTTCCACACAATCCACTGAACTGCTATACAAACTAGTGGATTATCTATATGCTCCTTAGCCTTTAGAGTGACATGTGAACCAATTCTATACATTTGGGGACATCAAGTGGCAGATATTTGCCTTGTGAAATGTTGAGAATCATAGAGCTGTCTGGATCCAGCAGTAAAGGGCATGGTTTAAAAATGAATGCTGAGCATGTGTCCTGGATATAAGGAAAAAGGTTCAAGACAGTTCTGCCTTATGCTCATTGGACATCCTTCACAAATCCACATGTGTTGGGGCTCTGACTGCCAATTGGGTAGGCACTGGTTTGCCATTAGAAAATAGAAGCGTTTCAGGATTTGGGGCTTGGTGTTCCAGTATTCAGTTTTTACTCCACACATGTTTTACTTTCCTCAGAACACCCATGCGGATAGCAGTCAGCAGTTGCAACTCCCCCTGCCGTTTTCTGGCTCAGTCTTGCCACCAAATCTTCAGCCAACAAGCTCAAACCATGACTTAGCATCTCGTAAGTAGAAGCTGGGAAAACAGGACGCATGTAGCCTGGAGCTCCTTCCCTGCCTTCCTCTTCTTTCTAACCAGTTTTGTTTCAGGGATTAACACGGGAAAAAAGGACTGGGCTCACCAGGCTGCTCTTACTACATCTCCCACCAGAGAAAACGCTCAAGGAAAGCAGCTTCGCACAGATGCCACCTCTTGCTTGCACCAGTACCAGGAAAGGTGAGCCAGTCCATCTTTACTACCTCTGCCTACTTCTTCCACCAAAAACATCCCTCACAGATATCTCTACAAATATTAAAGCACAGGTTTTGCTATTTCCCATTACAATTTGATCCTCTGCTGCAATTCTTCTCAGTGTTCAGAAAGTTTTGCTAATCCTTTGAATAGCAGAAAATGAATGCTACAGATGGAATTATAGGCTGACTCTGCCAACAAGGTGAAATGATTCCTGGGGAATCAAGCTGGTTGGATGTACCATTTGAGTTGCTCCATATGTTCTGGGCAAAAGCCAGTTTGGGGTAGTGGTTAAGGCATCAAGCTAGAAACTGGGAGACCATTAGTTCCAGTCCTGCCTTAGGCACAAAATTAGTTGGTAGGCCTCAGGCAAGTCACTCTCTCTCAGTTCTAGGACATAGACAATGGCAAACCACTTCCAAAAAACCTTGCTAAGAAAGCTGCAGGTATTAGTCCAGGCAGTTGTCAGGAGTCAAAACTGAAAGGCCCATTGTCAGTACTCAATATTCATTTGTCAGTCTACTTGCTTCTATACAGGGAAAGTGGTGATTTTATTTTGTCTTCTGGCAGGAAAAAAAAATGTTTGACCATGTCTGCATTCAGCTTACTTAATAGCAACTTCTACACTGGTATTCATATAGTAGGTCTTCCTGTTCATTCACATATCACAGAATCACTTAATGTACAATAACATGTTGTAGAGGCAGGATACTGGTTCAACTAACAACTAGCTAGTTAAGGCAACTAGCCCTGCTACCAAGCCCACATTTGCAGTTCCACTACAGCTTTCAGATTTCTCATCCAAAATACAGGGAGGGAATTCTGAGAGATGTGATCCAACACATTTGAAAGAGGCTAGAAAGGAGCAAGTGACTCAAACATTATCTGCACAATCCTTGTCTGAATGGAAAACTAAAGGGCCATCAGTCTTCAGGAGCTTCTGTTTGGACTCTAGGATCAGGCAGAGTTGGAATGCTCCAGGTCCCATCCATTAAGGAGTACCACCCAATTGGACATAGGAAGCGTGCTTTCTTTCTCATAGCACCTCCCTCTAGAGCAATATCCCCGCCCTTTCCCCAAGATATGACTGGCCGTCCCCAGCCATGCTTCTGAAAACCAAGCTTTTCCCAAGACTTGGATTAGAATGTGTATTGGGTACCAATTGTCCTTCATTGTTTTTTAAAATTTGTGTTTTTTTCCCCTCAGTGTTAAGATTTTTAAATGGTATTTTATATCATTGAAGCTTTTGAAGAGTTGTGTTGTGGCCTGCCAGCGGCCAGCGGAGCTGGTAGCAGACTCGGACAGTGAAGAGGTTGAGGAGGAATATGGGCCTGTCCTGGAATCTGGGGAAGGAGTGCTCTCTGTAGGACGCAGAGATGGGGCCAGGGCCGTCTGACAGTTATCAGCTACCTTCAGAGTCAGAGATAAGTGGGGCAGAAGAACAGCTGGAGCCTGTTCCCAATGTGTGCATGCGCAGAGCTGTCAGGAGAAGGGAACAATTAAGGAACAGGGGTCGACTTGGGAGTAAAGGCACAAGGGAACGCTGAATGGCCCCTCCCATAGGGAATAAATAGGAGGAAAAGGGGAGTGGTGTTTGTAGGAGACAATTAGTTTGTTTATTAGTGTGAAGATTTGCTTATCTGAGTTCGTGCCTCACAGAGACTCCTTGCCAAGTATTTCATTGTACATCGTTATGCCTGGAAGCTATCAGCTTGGCAACTATCCAAGGACTGATAAGGTCTGCTGTTGCAATTCACCCATGAAAGACCGTTTGCCTGGACTTTGCTGGTTGGAATGCTAGGAATTATTCACATTAGCCAAATAAAAAGAGTTTTTTCAGGACAAGGAGTCTGTTTCGTGATTTGGTGAAGCCTAGGTCAGAACAAGTTAGGACTTTATAATTTAATTTAAAAAAAATGAAAATGTTGCACATGTAGGCTAGACAGCTGCATAAACAAGAATATGCAAAATTTTTCCTGTATAGATAACCTGATTTGAGAGCTGAGTTTACTGCTTCATGTGTCCTCATTCATTAGTAACATGGCACTATGTGGGCCCCATACCACAAATACAACAAAGACATGCATTGCTTGTTTAAAAAAGTTGCTGTGGATGAATTCCAAACATTTTTAGGATGCTAACCAGCCAGTATGGTTGAAGAAATGAAATTATGTTGAGACAACCTGAGATAAGAGATACTGATGTCTGAAAACTATCTGGATGGTATTTGGCTGTTATTATTTGCTGGATTCTGCCCTAGTTCCATTCTTCTCCCATCAGATTCTGCCAGCCTGGTGTGGCCCCTCTCCTCCGCTCATGGACAACAAGGACAGCCTTTTAAATGAAAAAGTTGGCCTTAGGGTGCAAATTATGGGCTGTTTACAGATTGACCAAAATAATTGTGCAGTGAATAGGGCATTTTCCTTGGCTTGGGTGGCTTTTCACTCTGCTCTGAGTCCAAATAGGCTCAATTCCTAAACTGCCATATTCAGCCAGGTCCCTCTTTGAGCCAAGCAAACATTGTTACCATGGTGCCCCACCCAAAGCTCCATTACCAGAACTTCCAAGTATTAGCCTCTAATTTCAGGATCAGGGACAGAACATTAGGAACTAGCAACATTGATACAGATAGTTCTCGATGTACAAGACTTCATTTAGAGGCCATTCAAAGTTACAATGGCACTGAAAAGAGACTTATGACAATTTTTCACAGTTAACGACCATTGCAGCATCTCCATAGTCGTGATTAAAATTCAGATGCTTGGCAATTGACATATTTATGATGGTTGCAGTGTCCCAGGGTCATGTGATCACCTTTTGCAACCTTTTGACAAGCAAAGTTAATGGGGAAGCCAGATTCACTTAACAATCGTGTTCCTAACTTAACAGCTATAGTGATTCTATTAACAACTATGGCAAGAAAGGTCAAAATATAGAGCAAAATTAACAGTTGTCTTGCTTAGCGACAAAAATTCTGGGCTCAATTGTGGTCATAAGTTGAGGACTACCTGTAGTATCAATTTTAAATGCACAGAGTGGCTATTTTTATAATGCATTTTCTTTTTGCAATCTAATCTGTACAGTACCAAAAGCAGTTCTTAGCAGGTGCTGACCATCTTATCCATCCCTCTATTAGACTTTCACACCTCTGCATTTCTGCTCTATTATTTTAATAGCTACACAGATTTGGAGCACATACATTTAATTGGGAAAGATGAAAGCAAGCTTTCTTCTGTTTCCAACCTCAAATCATGTTCTTTTAGTTAGATTCCACCTCTAAATCATAATTGCAATCTTATGAATTTAAGACACAGGTTAAGACACAGAGCTCTAATCCCAGTTCAGATGAACCATCACCACAAAACGAGAGCCCAACTCTTTCAGACTTGCTTCTGAATTTCTTAGCTTCTTCTTGAAATGCCTTGTACTATCAACTTTGAAGGGAAAGCCTATGATTGATGACTCTGGCAACTCCTGTTTCTGTATTCGGTGGATGGAAGGAGGGTTCTAGGTTGAATGCAATCATTTACACCCACCAAGCAAAACAAAATGTTGCCTTATTGCTTCTTTAGGATTCTGTCTTGAAGTTGGTCCTGATTAGAAGCAATCATAGGATAGTAGTTTCAGTTTCATCTGCCTGGATGAACGCAATCAAGCTGTCTATATTCTGCACAAAGTAGTTATTACGGTGCTCCATCTTGCCTAATGTGCACTGGTGACTCAACAGTGAAACACCACCAGAGAATGACTCCCCCTCCCCCCCCAAAAAAACTCCTCTGAGTGTCAGTGATCAATATGGTTTGATCAAAATGGTAGCTGGGTGATATGACTAAAATGGCCTGTGGCTATTGTCGTTTGCAGAGTCACATACAGGGAATGCAGAGCAGATAATACTGAGTGGCAAAGTCAAGAGGATTTGGTGCGCAAATTAGAAGATCGGGTGAGTGCAATCTTGAAAGAAGGGAACATGCTTAAGGAAATCACATTCCTTTGACTAATCTAACTGCACCTAGCCTAGACCATCTTCCACAATTCTTAGTTATGGCTATGCTAGTTGGGGGATTCTGGAAGATAAAGCCCATAAAACTAAAGTACCCAAGATGATCTAAATCAAATTGAATTCTCCAAGTTATGTCACTTCCATAACCAAACATAGTAACAAGAAGTATTATGAACAATTTCAGGGCAACCCTTAAGTTAGCAAACCTAGCACTTCCAAATGGGGAAAAACCTCAAAGCAGGAACCCCCCAAATAGCCAAATATAGTTTAAATGTGTTTACACTTATTGTTCAATCTCTAAAAAGTTGAAAAGAAGAATAGACTAGTTACTGCAAATACAAATAAAGACACAGGTACAATTTAAAGACACCCTTATATTCCAAAACTCTGGGCTCCATCATTAACTATATGAAGAATTTTCCTTTAATATGAGGTTAGATAACATGATAAGTAGGAATATGCATGATATTTCCTGCATATTTTCAATAAAGTTGAATGGTTCATCTAGAAACTGACCATAGTTTTCCCATCTTTGTTCTGTGATGCAGCTGGCACAAGAAAAGCAGAAACTGGCTGTTATGAGGGCAGAGCTAGCATTGACCTCCCATTCACCGCTTTCATATGGGTCAGGGCTCATCTTCTCACAGCATACCAAAGGGCCAAGGAGTGAATTTGTGAACGGGATCTGTTTTTCCAATCATCACGGGTTCTACAGCAATTCAGGTGAGAAGTGCATTGTGGGAGACTGGAGGCAGAACTCAATTTCTAAATTTCAAATGTTAAGATTACAGGAGTTTTCATCCGGATGAAGGATCAAGTTCTGCCATTTGTCTAGAACAGGACGGCAATTGCAAAAACCCATTTGGGATGTGTAAGGCTGAAGAGTAAGCATAAAAAAAGCAGAATGGTGTGAGTGGATGTTGAGCCATTTTGAGTGGGAACAGCTAGACCTACATTCTAAGTTCTGCTTCAGAATTCTAGTTTCAGCAATACTGTGGCAAACTGGAATGCAATCTGCATTCTAGGTTTTTACTCTATACAAATAAGAACAATTTATTTGCTTAATATAGAGGCAGTGCCACTTAACAGCTTAAGTCCATCGATAAACAAGTTTCTGTGCTTTATGAGACTGCACGATGGTTAGAGCCAATAGGGAGCTAACCAGCTTCTGAATGTATACAGTAGGGAATTTTTATTTGCTGTACTTGAAGGCTTGCTACAAGTCGTTGGTCAGGTTTTACATCTATAGAAGCAGTATCAGGTTTCTAATATTTAGAAAGCAAATGCCTTCAAGAAAGCAGAAAGGAAATAGGACCGGAAGACTCCAGAAAGTAGAAAATTGCCTGACTAATTACTTTTGTCACCACAGTGAAAACCCCCAGCATTGACTATTACCGGCATACCACAACCCGCCCACCCTTCACATATGCTGCCCTGATTTGTTGGGTAAGTTATTGCAAAATATGCCAACTTCACACAAATAGCAAGAGATTATTTTAAAACAGGATGCATACTTTTGCAAACTCATTCTCCTCCAATCAGGGGTAAAATGCTCCTGGTTCGGAGAACTGGTAGCGATGGTGACACAAGGCTCCGCCCACCCACCCGCCTGGTTTTAACCAGGAAGTAACCTGTTTTTTACCCTCTGTGCATGCACAGAAGGGTTTGCGCATGCGCAGAGAGTCCAAGTGTGCACGTGAAATGAGCGCGCGTGCGCGGCATGTGCACTTCCAAACCAGTTGGGAAGGTAAATAGATTTCACCCATCTCCAATCCTACTTTCTTAGAGTACTGAATGCACTTGCAAATGATGCTATGTTTCCCATGCTCTTGCCATATACATTTTCTCTTCCTAGCTACAGCACTATCCCATGTCCACAAATACTTATTCTCTATATTTAAAAAAGTCACATTTTACCAATAGTTATTTTTGTAAGCAGCCACTTCAAATGTTTGGGGATGGTAAAAATAATATTGGGGCAAAGCAGCTGCTAGTTTTCCTTTATACACAAACAGACCAATATCCCTTTCAATAAACAGCCATGCTATGAAGTACTGATGCTATGATTTGCAGGCCATCCTAGAATCTCCCAAGAAACAACTCAGCCTGAGTGAAATTTACCGTTGGTTCAACAATTTTGGCTACTTCAGACACAACACTCCTACCTGGAAGGTGAGCTGAACTCAGATTTGAATTCAAAAGAGGAAAGATGAAATTGAAGTTGGTGGGAAAAGAGGTGCTTCCATATGAAATTGGCAGGAAAAACCAAAGTAACAGAATGGAGAAAGAAATAGGTGGATTATAGTTAAGAAAATGTGCGTGAATTTGGAAATAGGCCTCTCTTAAGTATTTCAGTTCAAAATGTAAACAAATCAGAGAAACATACCTAGTTACGATCAGAGTACTGTATTTTTTGGACTATAAGACGTACCGGTGTATAAGACGCACCAAGATTTCGAAGAGGTAAGTAAGGAAAAAAAAGGTTTTGCCCTCCCTGGCCCTCAGGAGCACTCTACAGGCCTCCTAAACCCTCTGCGTGCCCCGTTTTTGCGAAAAACGAGGCACCCAGAGGGTTTGGGAGGCCTGCAGAGTGCTCCTGGGGTCTGGGGGAGGGCAAAAACACCATTTTTGCAAAATACAGGGCGTACAGAGGGTTTGGGAGGCCTACAGAGTGCTCCTGAGGGCCAGGGAGAGCAAAAACACCCCCATTTTTGTGAAAATCGGGTACAAAACAGGCCTGTTTTTCGCAAAAATGGAACAAGCGGGGGGGGGGGGGCTGCAGGAGGCCAAAGATGACTGTGTTCGGTGTATAAGATGCATTTCCACCTTCTTTTAGGGGGGGAAAAGGTGCGTCTTATACTCCGAAAAATATGGTAAGTTACCTAGGCAAGATGGGCGGCATACAAGAGTAATAAATACATACATACATACATACATACATACATACATACATACATACATACATGAAATAAAATAAAATAAAATAAAATAAAATAAAATAAAATAAAATAAAATAAAATAAAATAAAATAAAATAAAAAATAGTTGGAAATCGACTATGAAAACATGAGAGGAAGGAATAATACTCCAAAATAATTGGGCAAAACTATACAGAAAAAATGTCAGAAATACTGAAGATAATTGATTCCACCCTGTGTAAGAGTGAAATATCTCATTTGCATGCAGATGGTTCTAGATACCAAAATCTTGGACAACATCCCTGGAAAGCAATCCAAATGGAACATACTGGGATAGGGAGACCAGTGATCTGATTTGATAAGGGGCAGCAGCTGTTATAGAATGTTACCTAGTTCTATAATAGTCCCTCAACATATTCTTGCTAACAATTTATAGATTATTTGCTTTAGAAGTTAACTTCAGAACAGACCAAAGTTAAGGGGTTGAAGAGCAAATAAAGGAGCATTAAGACCAGACTATAAAAAGAGCATTGGTATATCTGCCTGTTGAAAGCATGAGAAAGGTGAGAGATTTTGGAAGGCAACCTGAACGAAGACTGGCTATGAAGAATGCAAATTTAACCATCATTGTCTTTCTTCGATCCACAGAATGCTATTCGACACAACCTGAGCTTGCACAAATGCTTTGTGCGAGTGGAGAACGTCAAGGGAGCTGTTTGGACAGTGGATGAACTTGAGTACCAGAAGAAAAGAAGCCAGCGTTGTGCTACATATCCATACCCAGTTCTGTTCAACCAAGGAGTAGGTGGTTCTGTTGCCCCATTGGAATCCACTGCCCAGCCAAGAACACGTCTCCCCACTTTTCTGGTTTCCCAGGAACCCCTGTGAGGGGGTTTCCCAGGAACCCCTGTGAGTTGAGCTGACTCTTCCCCCATCATACACAAAGACAGCAGTGCTCAAGATCCTGTTTCCAAGCTATGGATGCAGAAGCATCGAATTTGGAGGCAAAACATTTTGAAGCAGAGGCAGCTTAAACTGGCCACGCTGCAGTATTCTCTTAATTCATAGCAGCAGTCCTAGCATTCTGAATAAAGAAAAGGGAAAAGGGGAATTTTATTGTGTTTTCAGGAGAAAAGGAACAAGGGCCTTGTTTGAAATAATAAATGGAGGAAAGAATGTCCCCATTGCATATCTGTTTCTCCAGTATAGACACAAAGGCTTCACATTGTGCCCGAAATGTGCTGCACTTTGACTAGTTTTTGCAATCTAGGCAGAGCCTGGAAGAATGAGCCCTGCTCACTCTCCCCTTGAACCATCTAGAACTGTGTATCAAAATGGGATCTTCATGTCTCTCGGGAACGGCTGAGCAGTGATGTATTTTCCTGCTTTATGGCCCGATAATCTCCAAGGATCCTCTCCAAATTGCTCAGGGTTTTCTTGCTAGTTTCAGTCTCAATCTGGAAAGGGGAAACAAACAAATGGGGGCTGTTATTTTAGACAGGAGGCACGCTTGCTCTCTCTGCAATCCATCATGCTGAATTAATCTGTCAAAAATTTTTAAAAAAAATTGAAAATAATGGCATTCGGTTCCCAAATTATCACTTTCACACCAGCACACACCTTTTTTAAAATTATACTCTTATCCTTATTTATTACAGTAAAACTGTAAGAGAGACAGGATATCTGGAAAAGATTTCGAACCATTTTCCAATAGGAGGTGGGAAACCTTTTAGTTGATGGGGGGAACGTCATTTAAACTTTATTTTTATGGCATGATTATCTTCAGCTATCAAGTGCTGCCATAACAGAATGGTTAACTATCCAATGGCAGCGCCAGCATTTCCAAACTATTGAGGGGGGTGTTGTTGTAGGTTTAGGTGATCTTATAGCCGAAAGGTGATTTCCATAGCTTTTCAATATAACTTTGACACCAGCGTCAAAAACCTTTTGGTCGTTTGCCATCAAAATTCAGTGGTCAGAATTTTTTGAGGGGAGGGGTGTTAAAGGATACTGTGATTTGCTTACGCCTATCTTGGAAGGTCCGCTTTGATACTGCCAGGCTAATCATGTATCTAAAATTGCAAATGCTTATCAGGAAAAAAAAAACCTCACTTCTGCTTTTCTAATCAAGGGTGAACAAAATTATTAAAAAAACTGATTTCCCTTTTATTCCTAGGGTTGGGTGTGTTTTTTTTTTTTTTTTGCTAAATCAGGTTATGTTAAGAACCCATACCAAAACATTACATTTGAGGTTCCCAAACTGTGCCCCATGGCATCACCAGGCCACAAAGCAAACTCACAGGGCGCTGTGAGATGTTTTACTACTTAATAAAGGACCTATTAATGAATTTGCTGTGATGCCCTGGGGCACTGCAGCACCCAATTTGGAACTGCTAAGGATGCCATGAACCAAAAAATGCCTGAGACTGTCTGCCCTAAACAAACATAAAAGAATTAATAGGCATTGGTGTATAACACTGCACAGGAAACTTTATTACTCAAGAAGCAGACAATATACACTACAAGATATATATAGGAGAGAAAAGGGAAACTGAGCAGGCAGTTGAGGCCGTACTTCAGGTCTAGAGGGATTCTGGCTTTTTAATAGCTGCCTCTATAACAGGAGACTGGGCTTTTCATTAAAAATAACCAAGGATATTAAACGTTATTCCCAATTTCAGCTGAATATATTAGGAGATTGCAGAATCAGAAATTATTAGCGAACTCCATCATATTTTATACAGAGTTTAGAGGGGCTTTCACACATATTCTCACAAAATAATGAAGAAGGAGGGATAGAGCATCATGAGAAAGCTATCAGAAAAGCAGAGAGGCAGGTATCTCTACACAGAAGAGCAACTGTTCAAGAGCTATTTTATTTCAAGAAATGAAATGAACAGCTGCCAATGGACTGAAACTAACAAATTTCAAATACATACAAATAGTGATAACTGTGTGAAAGCCATAATAGTTTCCTTCTGCCACCTGTATTTCAAGTCAGACTCACCTGCTCCTCAAGATCCCGGATTTCTCGCAAAATGGTACCTGTGTCCTCAATAGTCTGGATCAGTTGACTGCAATTCTAAGGGAGAGGCAGAAATGGCAGCTACTGGGAAAGGTCCCAAGTAGATATAATGCAGCGTGGACCATCTTGGGTATATACAGTAACAAGTTAACTCTTAACAAAGGTAGGATTACATTTACAAGGGCACTTATATGAAGTATCCTAAATAAGATTATATACCCACATCACATACCTGCCCTCATGCCATATTATGTTGTGTTTCGTAGGCCTATCTTTCAAGCTGTCCAGAAATATGACTGATGCAAACCATCCCCACTAGGATGCTAAGCAGTACTCAGTGTAAAAAGTCCAATATGTCGGTCCTGAAATACTCAGTTGCGAAGTATTTACCGGGCTCAAATCAAGATCCTGGTTTTAAGCCTTAATGGTTGTCACTAGACTTCGCTAGGGACTGCCTGCCTCATTGTTCAACCCTTCCAGATGGGCAGTTCAGGCTCACTTGTACAGTCCATAGCCAAGACACCTCTTCTGCATTGTCTTCAAATAGTGGCAGGACTTTCCTGGAGGAATGGCATGGGCATGGCAACCTGTGGCCCTTGGCTTATTTTCAAGTGCCTTTTAAAAGCAAGCCATCTCTAAAAGATATCATACCCTTCCCTAGCAGCCTCCTGGAGGAAAACTAAAGGGGGAGTTTGAAAGATAACAGGGAAGGGAAAAAAGGAGTGCAGGGAAAAGGAAAAGAAGAGTATCAGAGTGGAAAGATACCTCTATTCATTATGCACATTGTTCTCCCTTTGTGCCTCCCAACAGATTATGCCCTATCTATAAGAAATGTAGCCCTTAACCAAAAAAAAGCTGCTG
This sequence comes from Pantherophis guttatus, assembly GCF_059756535.1. Taxonomy (NCBI): domain Eukaryota; kingdom Metazoa; phylum Chordata; class Lepidosauria; order Squamata; family Colubridae; genus Pantherophis; species Pantherophis guttatus. The sequence goes on from NC_142064.1 coordinate 117,658,309, forward strand.
TTCTCTTGCAGGAATTTCTCTTCTCCAGGGTCAATGTCAAAAGGCATTGAGACTCATCTCCTTTCCTTCTAATGTTTCCACTATAGTTCTAATATTCTAAAGTTAGCCTTGTATTGTTTTTTGGCTTCTGATTATTTCCCTTTAAAAGGCAGCATAAAAATAATCTATTTCTTTCGCGCGCGCACTTGCAAACATCTACTGCGTATTATTGTGATAGGAAACCTCTCACCTCATGCAAAGCTGCCAAATACTTATATGCCTTCCTCACAGCCTCATCCCGCTTGGCATCCTGTGGAAAGAGACAAGGGGAAGAAGTTAGCTTCTTCAATGTGCCCCTTCAGTGCTCTACCCTCTTCTGATCCCCAGCCATTACCTTAAAAACCAGCTCATCAGTGACAGCAAAAGTCCGGTCCAGCTTCCCAGCAAGGCTATTAATCTCCTTTTGGAGCTCCTTGGTGTCATGTAAGATCTTGGGAAGGAAAAGCAAGTAGCCACACATAAAACAGCAGCAAAGTTTTGCAAAGGAGAATTTAATAGATTTCGTAATTGCCAATAAGAAATTTTTGAACAACACTAAAATAATAGCAGCAATTATTGTAAACACTGTTAAGTGAAGAGCCTTCCTAATCATTAAAGCTCAGTAGTGAGAGGAATAGCCTTTGTTGAATATAGACAGGCGCAAGTTGAGGGCCCTGTTGAGAAGAGAGGGACCGATAAAGTTTACTCCACAGTTGTTTTTGTTAGGTATAATTACAGATTGTACGGCTATAGAGACTAATTTGATTCTGAACTTAATAACTGCAGCAAGACTCTTGGTGGTGCAGTACTGGAAGAAGGAAGATTTACCTACTATTCAAGAATGGACATTAAAAGTAGTAAATTTAGCAGAAATGGCGAAAATTTCAGCATATCTAAAGGACCATTCAAATGAGAAATATATGTTAGAATGGAGAAGATGGATTGATTATATTCAAGGCAAATATCGGACTAAAAAATTTCAAATAGCTTACGAATGATCAAAGATTTTATAAAGTACTTAAATTTAGTTTAGTAAAAGGGGAGTTAAAAGTTCAAGAGGGGGATAGGAGGCTATAGATAATTAGCTTATGATTGTCAAATGTTATACTCTGTATTTTGCTCTGGGAAGCAGGGGGGGAGGGAGGGGAAGGGGAGGGTTGAAAGGGGAAGAGGGAGGGGGAAGGGGAAATGTTTGTAAAACTTTTTAAAACTTTTCATTAAAAAAAAAAGAGAAGAGAGGGACCATTATTGAAAGAGACTTATGAAGCTTGCTCAGTGCCACCATCTTTGATTGATGCCATGTGTTTGGTTAGACAGAAATGGTAACCAGAGTTCAAAGATTCTGGCACAAGAAGAGTCCAGACTTCCAGGAAGATAGGCAACTAATTTATTTATTGCACTTCAAATTCCGTTTTTGCTCTGAGAATGCATCTATGGGGAATCTCCCCCCATTTTACATAGTGGGCAGATGGCCTTGAGGGACAGGAAGAAGAGCTGTGACCAAGATAACGGTCAGATAAAATACTGAGACCAGGACTGGAATGTAACCTTAGTAAACAAGCAAGACTCTAGTTTCCACAAAGATAGAGAGGGAGGTGGAAGTGCATTTAGATTTGCACAATTCTATTGCTTGTGATGGAATATAATCCAGATTCCCAGGAGGAAGGGTGGGCATTGCAGAGGAGCAAAAGACAGTGAAGTTTAGATAGTTTGGCTGGAAGGAAGAGAGTTAATTCCCTAGAAGTTCTCAGAGTATATATTTAATGATGCAAGTAGTTTACTTGAGTTTGGCAAGATTTTTGTCCATAGGCAGGAAATGGTTAGAAGCAGCTCAGTGTGGTTTTTTTTTTTTTTTTTTTGGGGGGGGGGGGGGGGCTGGAGTCTGATATTACTACAGCTTTACAATTAAAAAATAGCATGGGTCTACATGATATTGGATTCCTTGCCTGATTTATCCTGATGTTTTACCACTCCTGTGAGCTCTTTTGGGTTGTGAGAATGTGATCAGATCCAAATCACCGAGAGTGGATACTTACGCCTGGCACTTTAAAAGGTTCTATACTTTTTGCCAATGGAAATGATGGAGTACTTGTAAAATTGCCCCAGCTCTCTGGAACCAGTTACCTCCTGAGGTCTGGACCATCCCCACCCTATTGGCCTTCCGAAAAGCGGTGAAGACCAGGCTTTTCTGGCAGGCCAGGGGCCGTTGATCTTGCTCTTGTGATCTGGCGAGATCTGGCCATGAATGGCATGAATGAGGTTTTAAAGTTTTTAATGTTTTTAATTTTTAAATGTTTTTTATAATGATTTTTTAAAATGTATTGTGAGCCGCCCTGAGTCTTCGGAGAGGGGCGGCATATAAATTGAATTAATTAAATTAAATTAAATTAATTAAAATTGACAAAGATTTTCATACATTCCTCTTGGAACCCAGCCAGGTGAAATGAAAGATAATCAGAAAATCATATACACTGGACTCAGCCAAAGTGAAGGAGAGTCAGACCACAATGAGTTTTTGCACAGAAGGAATTGGAAACCACCTGTACATAGCTGGGCATTATCCTTGTATGCATAAGCCTGCTTCTTTGCCTGTTACCTCTGAGGGAGGCAGATATGCTTTATACAGTATTGTTACTCACTTTAGTAATGCCAAAGTGAATATAGTAAACCGAGCAAATAAAACCATATTCAATGGAAGAAGTCATAACTGTTGAAACAGCTTAATACAAATGACAGCAACACACAAAATGACAATGCAGGGGAAAAAAACCCTCTGGGTGAATAGGTACGTCTTCAATCATTGAAGAAAATTGGTGCCAAGTCAAACCTGGCAGAGAAAGAATTTGACACTGTAGTCAAGTGTATCTGTAGATTTGACATGATTAAGATTTGGGGGCGGTGCATGTGGAGAGGATAAAGATCGCCTTTTAAAATCACCCCCGTGTCAAAATGCAGAGGGATGGCATTGCAGGAAGTCTGAACAGATTCTGTACCCTCCCTTGCTGGGCCCTTTCACTGTGTCAAATATGCTGTTCTCATGGCAGCTCAGCACTTCAGCATCTGAAGTCATATGTTGAATAAAGACATGCTAGAGGGTAAAAAAAAACAAACCCCAACAATCCATGTCTGCAATTCATCAGCACATCCATTGAAGACTCCAAAGCCCCCAAGAGTAAATGTTTCCAATAATATGTTTTGTTTTAAAACTGGGGTAATTTTAGAGGGCAATTTTAAAACAAAAAAAAAAAATAAAGTGGGTGTCCTATTGTCATCCACTGTTAAGAGCAGACCTCAGCATGGCTCTTAAATCTAAGAAAATAGTGTACCCCTATAAAAACCTTTTAAGATCCAGTATTTCCCTCTCTGTTGGTATAACACAATTTCCACTTGCATCCAAATGCTATTATTCCCGAAAGACTTCTATATAGCATTCCTAAAATGTTCGTTAGTTTAGGCAGTAAAATTTATAGCAGTGTACAGGAAGCAGGAAGTTACTAAGGACTCATTTTACCTTTACATCATCCTTGTTTCTAGATTGGGCTGGCCAATAGGTGACTAACCAAACAGTGAGTGACCAACCAGAAGAACATAGTTGTTGGCATAGTAAATGCAGAATAAAACATGCTGCAAGATTGGTCTTCTTGGTTCACGCTTTTGATTGTTTTATGCTTAGATTACTGTAATAATCTCTTGGCAGGAATTTCTGATTCCTCTCTCTGTCTCCTGATCTTAGTCCACAACAGTACTGCTTAGACCAGCGTTTCTCAACCTTTTAAGATGAGTGGACTTCAACTCCCAGAATTCCCCAGGCAGCATGGGAGATAGATGTGGGATTTACAATATAGTGCTCAAGGATCCAAAGGACAGGAAGATCACTTAGTTGCCAATATGTACTCCCAATTGCTACCAACCCTGAACATATTATAGTTAGTCCTCGACTTACGACTATTGGTTTAGCAACTGTCTGAAGTTACAACAGTGCTGAAGGAAGTGACTTACAAATGATCCTCCCACTTACGAGCGTCACAACATCCCCATGGTCACGTGGTCAAAATACAGGCACTTGGCAATTGGCATGTATTTACAACGGTTGCAGCATCCTGGGGTTACATGACTGTCATCTGCAACCTTCCCAGCTGGCTTTCAACCAGGAAAGTCAATGGGGGAAAGCCAGGTTCATTTAACAGCTGCAGTGATTTACTGAACAATATGGCAAAAAAAGGTTGTAAAATCAGGCACAACTCACTTAACAACCCCCTTGGTTAGCAATGGAAATTCTGATCCTAATTCTGGTTGTAAGTCAAGAACTACCTGTACAGCGGATTTACAGGACACACATTTGACACTGGAGGAAACACTTCCCGGGTACAGGCGCTCGAGTGCTTTACCTTCGTGATCTCTTCCTTCTGCTTACAGATATTTCCAACTATCTCCAGGATGCGCTGGGTATAGGCAGAGCGAGAGATATCTTTGGGAAGAGATTCCACCTCTACAAGCTGCACATGGAGAGAAAATGGGCAGAGGAACACAAGGGTTTGTTTGTTGTTCTGAAGGAATTAAGTATTCCTCACACAGTATCACAATTTCGCTGAGCAGAAATTGAACCTTGGAATATTTAAAATTTAGCTATATTGGCAAGCAGAGTTATCAGATAGGAATAGTATTGTATCCCAGGAAATCATTCTTTTTATAGTTAATAACATTTATAGGACCTACAACACTTCTAGAAAGGCTCTATGTAAAAAATTTTCACCCCATACCAAATACTTTGTAATTTCCCAATTAGAAAAATTAGAGCAATCATTAGCTAATATGCCCTAATTAGAAAGGACATGGAAGCAGTAAGCTAGGTGGAAGGATTCTAGCTATCATCTAGCTACCATCAGTCATGGAAGGCACTATTGTTCCAATCACTCTCCTATGTATGGCAAACTATGTTTTTGCAAGGATCCAACTGCAGCAAACCAGTCAGACATATCACCAACCAGTTGTTTGTAGAGGTCATCCTTGCGCTTAGTCTCATCAGCGGCCAACCGGATCCGCTCATGCAGCTCTCTAATCTCCAACAAGCGCTGTGATGATTCCAGCTGAAAGGGGAGGAGAGGGTCAGTATCATCAGAAGGTCGGCATCATCACCACCACCAAGTCTCTCTTCTGAAGAAGGGTTTCCCTCACACCCCTTTGCTTGCATCACCTCCTTGGAATCATGGAGAGCCTTCAGTTCTCGGAACTCCTGGATGAGTGGCACCCGGTGTTTCTCCCATTGGGCCGCCAGCTGGATGACTCTTTGCGCACTGCTCTCAACCAGCACCTGAAGGACGAAACAAGTTGTTGGGATCCATAGTATCACCCAGCTCTCCTCCCATCCAGATATTTGCTACACAATGTTCTCTTCCATTCATTGAAGAGCAGGAAAAGAAATAGAGATAGGCTGCAAAAACGCCAGGAGCAAGCAAGCACTTCTTTTTGCGCTCCTGGCATTTTTCCACTTGGAGAGGACGAGGAGGAAGAAGAAGATGAGAGCGGCAATCTCGGGTGTGTGAAGCAATGCATGAAAATCCACAGCGGGAAGCTTGGGGTGAGTGAAAAGGAGGAGCAGCCGAGCGCTTTGTTTCTCCAGAACCGGTAGAAAAAAATGCTTAAAAAGTAAAAAAAAAAAAGTTCCCACGATCACGCATCGCTCAGTGATCGTCAGAACTTTTTTTTTTAACTTTTTAAGCATTTTTTTACTACCGGCTCTCTGGAAGTAAAAGCAGGAAGTAACGATGACTGGGCGGGTGAGCGGAGCCTTGGGTTGCCATTGCTACCGGTTCTCCAAACCACCAGCCATTATCGCTACCTACTCGCCCGAACCGGTCTGAACCGGGAGCATTTCACCCCTGTTTTAGAACCATTTCCACTTTTCATTGTATTTTCCATTCCTGATTATCTGTACTTCCAACAGAAAACATCTGTTTTCCCTTTTCTGTCCAGCTCCTCCATCACTTCCCCACCTCCTTTTGTTACCTGTAGCTTGGCCATGTTGTTCTCAGCATCAGGCAATAGTTCCACGGTACGTCCTTTAACACGCAGGACCTGTTCCTGCTCTGTCACTCCCATCTGCTGCTGCCGTACTTCCCCTTCCACCTGAGGAAGGAATGGATTCCTCTCAAAACAAACTCTGAAGGAAGCCCAGATAGCACTCTCACAGTAATATGACTACAAACCCCTGGAAAATCCCGCTATGTTCCATTTATTTCAGAGGGATTTCCATAGAAATTTTTTTTAGTGATGTGGATCACTGCTGTCTCCCACATCTCCCCACAGTCTCCATTGAGAGACATTGAGCATTCCATTGCCGTCCTGCACCACAGGTTTTACTTAAATCCAGCACTCATCCACCAGCCTTTTCCCTGCAACAAGGCCATGGGGTACAAAGGACATTTGACAATTCTTCCTTTGAGTTAGTATGGTCCACCCAGGTGACAATAACATTGCTAAACTCTCACCTGTGTAAGGGTCAACCCCAGTGTGGACATCTGGCCCTCCAATTCCTCAATCTGTGCTATGAGATGGCTCAGTTCACTTTCCAAATTTTCTAGTTCTGCTGCCTGGTTTTCCCGGAACTCCTGAGAGCAAGAACAAAAAAAAAAAAAAAAAAGAGGAGAGAAATCAAAAAGATATTCATTGAAAACAGTGATTTCGAAGTGCTGGAATTTTCTGTTCAGACATTCTATTCTTATTCTTTCTTGTGTTCTTTATGTAAGAAATTGATTTTGTGTAACTGGGCTCCCTATTTTTCCTTTGGACATAAACTACCCAAAAGGAAACTAGGTTTCATAGGACAGCAAGCAATTAGAGGCTCAGGAAATAAGTCAGCTTGGGCTCAATAAGCTTTCGCGATTGCAACCAATGTCTTCCAACACATTTCTTAGTTCTCCCTCTCCTGATTTTGTAACTATCTTTAGCTGCAGTCTATCGTTCAGAGTTCAGATTGGCTTATAGGGTACAGTCAGCAGAGGAGCAGGGCAGTACTGTTAACTTAATGTGGTCAGATCTTTTATTCACTTTTGCTGAAAGCTTCATGATTTCATGTATTTGTGCTCCAAACCTTTGGGATAAGGAAAGCCAAGAGTAAATTAAAAGTCATATGCATTAGGAACAGCGCTTCAAAGCATTTAGCAGGATCTCTCTTTGTGTTATTAGGGAGCCTTTCTTGCAGCCACAATGTTATACATTTGCTTTCAGGACTAAGCACCCCCCCTACCACCACCATTTTAAAATTCTGCAGAAGGGTTTCTGTTTTGTATTTGAAGTATGCATAAATCAAAGCTTCTGAAGAGGAAGGACACTCCCTGAGTTTGGTAGCTAAGTGTTAAATCAGCAATTTAAGGCAAGCAGTATACAAACCTGAAAATGGGGCACTTTTGAATAGAATATTAAGATGCAAAATAAGATGCCTCACGATTGTGGTCAATAGTGAAGGATATGTACTAAAATTCTATGCAGTGAATGGTAGAAGCCAAAAAGTCACAGCAGGCCACCCAATTAAAATTTGCTCTCCAACTTGCTCTTCTGAAACATCCTACAATACATAAGCAATCCTTTTCCAAAGTATGCATAGAATGAGCTAAAGAAAATGGGTTGAACCCACCTCTCCTACATCTTAAACTGCCAATGTTTACCTGTTCCGATGTCCGAGAGTTTGGCAAAGTCTCCACCTGTGTTGGGATTTCTGCATCCTGTTGAGGGACAATGGAAATGGAAGGTTGACTTCAGGTATTTTACTTCTTCCGTCCTTCCCACCAACATTACTTTGAGCAATAGACTTCTCCAACTGATGTCTACTGAAGAATTCTAATCACACTGATCTACCCAGAGCAAAGCAGCAGCTCTGTCACAAGTAGCCTTGTTTAAAACCCTAATTTCCCCGTCTCAAATTAAAATCAAATATTTTCCCTCATACCTGCTTGTAGGCCAAATGTTGAGTGTGGGTGAAGCGAGAGCCCTTGGCTAGTGCACCAGCCTGCTCGTGGCCAGCACCGAATGTCTCCAAAAGCTGTACCAGCTCTCGGCTGGCTGTCCCTTGTTGAGAGGGGCCAGCACGAGGAGACGCTTGTCGTAGCTGGTCCAAGAGTCGATGGTGCAGTCGTTGATGCTTCCAATGGCGGTATTCCTGAGAAAGGGGCAATATGGGGGGACAGGTGTGTGTGCCAAGGTATAAGAGTGGGAAGTTATGAGCAACATCCTGGAAATAGCAACCACCCACACTGTGTTTGCTGCAAGTTAATTTTATTCCTTTATTGCAGTAGCAGAGTAGCTACGTCCTTCAAATATTGCTGAACTGCAACACCTGGCAGTCTTTGCCAGCAAAGTCAATTAAGAAAGCTGCCGAAGTATTCACTTCAATAATATTTGATGGATGGTGGTTCCCAGCCCAAAGATTCAAACTTTGGTTAGATTCAGAGTTTTGGAAATCAAATGACAGAAAACATTTAAGATTTATCTGCATAGAAAACCCAACATCTAGCAAGGTATTCTGCATACTCTGAAAAGGCATTATTAAGAACTTCTGGTGCAATCTGAGAAAAAAAAAAGAGAGGAGATTGGCCTCTCTTCTGCTTGGGAAACCTCTGAAAGCAGGTAGGAAAAAGAGAATTTGGACTTCCGCACATTGGAAGGGCAGTAAGCCAAGGATATTAAGTATGCCCAGGTAAACTTTGCAAGCTGCACTACTTGTCAGTTTGCTTCTGGGTGCAATTCCAGGTATTGGTCATTACCTTTAAAACCCTACATAGCACATGGCCTGGTTACTTGAGGGACCACTTGTCTCCCATAGTATCTGCCCAGTCGATTCAACCTTGCAGGGTTGGCATGCTCCTAGTACATTTGATTAAACAATTTTATCTATTCGGAGCTTGGAAGGGTGCCTTCTCTCCACAAGCCCCTACATTATACCGTGTTTCCCTGAAAATAAGACCGTCTTATATTTTTTTGAACCCCGAAATAAGCGCTTGGCCTTATTTTTGGGGAGGTCTTATTATTTTGGGGTGCGTTGAGCAAGACGGGGCTCCTCTTGCCGTCTTATCTGATTTCCAGCTCTGTCTCCCTAACCCTAACCAGAGGAAATGATGGGGACCGGCTGTGCGTTTAAATATTTTTGGGGAGGGCTTATTTTCGGGGGGGGGGTATTGAGCAGGTGCTCAAAAGCCCAATTGGGCTTATTATCAGGGGATGTCTTATTTTCAGGGAAACAGGGTACTCTGGAATGAAGTACTCCCCGAGAGCTGGATGGTCCTCACTCTGCTACTGTTCAGAAGAGCAGTGAAGACCTGGTCCTTTACCCAGGCCTTTGGCAAGGGAGAAGGACAGCCCTTGCTTCACTCAATCTGGGCCTGCACCACTTGTCATATTTTATTGATTCTCCCTTGTGTTTCATTGTTGTGAACAATCCAAAGTTATTGAAAGTTAGGCAGCACACAAGTTTACTAAATAAGTTTAATACATTAAGCTGAATTGGGTAAATCCTTCTTCCAGCCTCAGTTCCTCCTTCCATATAAGACTATCCATAAGGACATTGAGGTTTTGTGAGGCAAAAATGTGAAAATCACTACTAGTTGCTCTTAACCCTATCACCAGTGGCCATGAAGTGGTAGGTAGGTAGCTTCCATTCACTCCTTACTGCCCACCTCTGGGGTCATGCGGGAACCAAGCCCCTGGCTCTTCCACTCACTGTCCCACTCTTGTGCTGCACTCAGCTCAGCCATATTAAGCTCCAACAGGGATGGCACCAAGGATGCAGGCTGAGGAAGTTGGGCTGACACAGGAGGCAGGAATTTGACAAAGAATTCTCTCCTCTCTAGGGAGAAGAAAACAACACCAGTCACATCTACTCAAACTGGTTAGTATTTCTTCCAAAATCCCAAGTGGGCAGATGGCTATTAAGTACATCAATGAGAAGTTTCCACAACATTGTGAAAATCCTGCAGTTTTGCATACATGACCACCTCCTGGGAGATGAGGGTTTTTTTAAAAAAGAAAACACCTTTGTCATATTTCAGTGTGAGAGGCTCAAGAGTAATTGCCTGTGTGAATATTCTAGAAATTTCTCTCTCTCTCTTTTTTAATAACTGAGAAAAGCAAGACAAAAATATCACCTACATACATGTAAGACACATTCAGTGCCTGCTAAGCAAAGAACCCCAGAAAACTGAAAATCTCAGATAAAACTACAAGCTGTCTGAGCAGGAACACAATATCCAGGTTATGTTCTGGGTTTGTTTTTAAACACGTGGAATTTCCACAATTCTCAGTTCCATAATCCAGCACTTACTGCACACTAAATCCAAGTTTGTGTAACTATAGAGAATGCATAATATTTCACTTTGTTAACCATCTTCCTGCTCTTCTTCTGTTGTCTCCTATGTCTGAAAATTGTAAATGCCTTAAGGTGTACCCTTTCCCTCTCATTTGTATAGCATCATATAGGGAACTTCGTAAACAACCCCTCTCCCTGGCTGTCTGTTGTTTTCAAGGATATGAAATCTACAGGCTACACCAAAGAGAACAATTCAATCTCAAGAACAGTATTCCTTTTTCCTGCGTCAAGAAGCAGAACCCACCTGGTGATACTTTCCCAATAAATGGGTCTGACTCCTGTGGCAGGATTAATCGTTGCGCCTGGAATTGTTTCATTAAGCATGAACCCTGGCAAGAATGAAAGGAGAAAAAAGGTCTGAAGAACAAATTATTGTCTTTAAACAGAGAAAAACCCAAGAACACCATAGAGAGAAAAGGGTTGTGTAAGGATAAATGTAAGAATTAAGGCTGGAAACAAAAATGCATAAATAAAGCATCAAAGCAGAGGGAGAGAGGAAAACAAATTACCCAGTGGAGTGTGCACACCAGGAGAGAGTATCCCTGTCTTTTTTGCTTGCATTTGCAAATCAATGAATATATGTTTGCTTAATTTAATATCTCTCAGCATGTTTTGTTCAGAATGCTATAGCTGGGTGGCTGTAGACTTTGAGGAACTATTATCAAACAAGAAAAGAAATATTGTTGTGAAGCAAAAATTAATGAAAAAATACTGGGAAAAGAAGATGGCTGATCTGGGAGTTAAGGAAAAGACTCAAGAGTCACCATGGGCTTCTGCAAAATCTTCCTGCATTTCTTCAAAGGAGCTTTACGATTCACAAGGATTAGAAACTTCTTTCAAATATTTTGGTTCTTGGGAGTAAAAGTGCTGTGCCAGATTTTGCTTATCAAGCTATCGGCTTAAGTTGAGGGGGAAACAAACCTGCAAAAGCTGCAAGCCAGGAGTACGGCAGGCAGGGGGTACCCATGGAATGGCCAGTTGCCCCTTGATAGTAGCAGCAATGGCTCTGTGAAGAGTGGCAGACTTGCCTGCAAGGAACAGCAGTTTAAACACACAATTACAATTTGTAGATTCGGCCTTGATGTGTCCTGACTTTTCTTTAAAACCCCCCGAGTCCTCCATACCCACAGGCTGGTTGGCATCTTCTGAGGCATCTCGTGGAAACTTCTCTACCAGGAAGAGGAGAAGGCGTCGGATTTCAGGCTCATTGCTGTACAAGAATGTTTGATAGCCCACTTCCCCTTGATATCCCAAGTCCTAGATGGCAGAAAAGTGAAGCAGGATGAGCTAGGATGAGAAATAAGGTTCTTTGTGTAACAGCTTTGAAGTACCAGCCACTGAAAATACATGGATTTGAAGAACAAGAGAACTAATTACTGTTGGTTCCAGATCTGTAAGGTCTGATTTTAGCATATTTGTTTGTTACCTCACACATCTGATGGGAACTAATATTAGAGGAAGGACTAGTTTATACCAGTTCCACACAGCAAGGACCTCAAGTTTAAAAAGAGAAACCTATTGTACTAGAGACCAGGATATTTTTCCAGAATAAAACTACTTCAAGAGACAACATTTCATCCTTCATGCATTAGGATCCACTTACCTGACATGCCTGGGCCAGGCTCATGCCTATCCGAAAACGGGCCGACATTCCTGGAGGGAGAACATGGCTCAGATTTGCTCCCACAGAAGGATTGATGACCCGCAGGCAGCGTACCACAGATTCAACGATCAATTCGGTAGTGAACTCACGGATGCTCTGAACTTCCTCTGGAATATCCCTAGGTGGGAAGGGAAGAGAATGGTAGAGCAAGGATTATACTCTGTATGAACTCACCTATACTTCTCCTATCCTGGGAGAGGAAAGCCTGCACTTTTTCTCACTCTCAATTATTAAACTGCAACAGAAAATACACTAGACAGCACATGTCTGTTCAGTATCACAAGCAAAGGTGGCCTCCGAGCTAAAAAATGAAATGTGCATAAGTTAACGGACTGCTTATGCTTTAGTACTGTTGAATCTCAATAGGATTTCACTCAGTCAGTTATCTGTCCAAGATGCCCAGTTGTGGAGGATGCTGGATAAAGGTAATAGGGAGAAAACTAAGGGAAGAAAAACTGGAAAATTAGGAATAATTGCTTTTATGTTTTTTAAGTTAATAATTTAATTTAATAATTGCTTTTTATGCTTTTATGTATGTTTAAGCATTTTCCTAGCTCCTGGTTTTCACATCTCCAGAGCTCCACTGCAACTGAACAGGAGTAACCTTCTATAGCTAACAACTTCTTCAGAGTGCCACTGCTTATTCAGTGTGGTGAGTCAGGTTACAATCCCAGACATGCCTTTACCAATTAAACAGTGGGGTCCACAGCTGTGAGCCAAGCTGCTACTTTTCTCAGGCTCCTGGACCCTCATTAGAGCTCCAGAAATACTGAGTGCTAAATGAAAGATCAATATGGATTCTCGTTTGAAAGAGAATATAATGACAGCACTGGGATTCTGCAAAAAATGCTGGTTGTTTTGAGGACTACTGTGGTTCCGCGTCTTTTAAAAGTCTGCATGCCCATTTCATATTTTGCTGGATTTATTGCTTTCTAGCAGGCTTGCACAACTCATGACTCAGCAGCCAAATGCTGTATGTAGGCACATAAGGACAATTTATGAAGAACTGAACATCAATCTTGGAACTGCAAAGATAAGATGGTGTCCAAACCCTTAGTGGAACACTATACCTGACTGGGGTTTACCTTCAATCAGTGGGGTTATTAATCTTATGGATCTGCTCTTTAATGCTAATTATTATTGCTATTCAAAGGGAATCATGGGATTGCCAATAAAGGTTTGCACTCCAATGATTAAGCTATTCATAGTTGCTAAGCAACTGTCAGTTGCTTCCTCCTACACAGCATTCAGAAGCAGTGAAATACCTAGTTGGGTACATAGCCAGGATATCTGCAAGACAGCCAAGTTCTCCAAGCTAAGGCTAGAAACCAGAGTGACAGAGTAAACACCTTGGATATGCAACCTTGATTGCTTATATTTGCCAGAGCTGAGAAAACTTTTCCTTAAAGGCAGTGGTAGATCTGATCTCCTGGATAATTTCAATCAGTTCTTTGTTCCATGGGCTTGATTTTATTACAGCTCACTATATTAAAGCTCTAGTTCAATTTTCTAGGCACCTGCAGATTTTTTTGTGTTCTGTAACAGAAAGTAAAATTGAAATAGGGAGCAGCATGTCATCTCATTGCGTAAAAGTTAAGATGGAGTTTGTCTTTAGATGGGCGACAGAAAGACTGTAGATTAGTAAGACGCAATGGCAAACCATATCTTCATTGTGGCCAAGAAAACGCTTAATGTGTCCATGAAGTCATCATCCATCAAGCAAAGCTTAAAGGCGTCTTTGCATTTAAGCAAAAACAAAGCTCTTCCTTGCATATCAAATCACTTCCTTGCTATTCCCATCCAACAAACCTCCTGCATACATAACACGGAACACTTAAGATGGCCTTACGTTCCAGAGAGGCGGAGGGAATGTATCAGAATCTTGTCCACTTCTTCCATGATGCCGGGACATCTAGGACAAAGGAATGCCTAGTAGAATAAGATGACCCAGTGTTACAAGACAACCAACAATTTACAGCAGCAAAACTCAAACAAGGAGTTTTCAAGCAACCACTTCATGTCCTTGGGGATAGGGAGAATTCTTTATTCCTCCCTGCTCTATTTCTCAACTGCATTTCAGCTAGCAGATTAAGAACCCATGAGTAAATTCTCAAATGTTACTCATCTACCAAGTGTGTTTACTTCTCTGGTGCTCTACACATAACCTTTTACATAATTTATGGTACTCAAATACCTAAAAAAAAAAAAGAAAAACTAAGAACAAAGCATTTCTAATTGAAAAAAACGTCACTGCTCAGTTAATTCAGTTAATTCTTGCTATGGTGAGCCAGCCTAGATTGTAGCCCAAATTTACAGAGGTGTCAAACTGGCAGCCCGTGGGCCAAATGCATTACGCACAGGCTACACCCACCCCAGCTCCGCAAAGGCAAAAAATATCGCAATAATCAAGTCACATGATAGAGTTTGACACCTGTGATTTAGGACAATGATTTCTGGTTCTCTAATACACACAAGAATATATAAGAGCTGCCACCCTGAATCAGCTCAAGAAATGTAAAGAGCCTCCTTTGTTACAATAATGTCCAATAGATCTTTCAAAAAACCAAAAACAGGATTCACAGGTGATTGTGGCTCTCAAGGTTTGTTGCTAGAGTCTTAAATTCAGTATTAAGCTTTTTTTTAATGAATGTCTATACAGCTTTCCTGCTAATATCCTCCCCTATTTGCTCTTTTAAAACATCTAAGACAATAGCAACTACAAACCCTAGTAGCAGTGAGTTCCATATTGTATGTGTTACCTGAAATATTTGTTTCTCCCATTTTATTATTCGTAACATTTTATTGACTGACCTAGTAGAAGTGCCATACCACTTATAATTTTATTGAGCTTTCATTCTCACCTCTTCTTTGCTGTCTTCCTCCTCCCCCCCCCCCAAATGCCAAACTATACAAACCCAAAAAAGCCAGCTTGGTAGGGTAGCTAAGGTAGAAGTCTAGAAAATTAGAGACCATGATTTCTAGTCCTGTTTAAGCCAGAAAGCCAGCTGGGTAACTTTGGGTCAGTCATTCTTTTGCCTCAGCCCTCAAAGGCAATGGCAAGTCATTTCCAAAAATTGTGTCAAGAAAATTGCAGAGAATAGTCCAAGCAGTTGCCAGGGGTTCATATTGACTTGAAAGAAAAATAATAATACAACCAGCTCTGAACAGTGGTCTAGTTCACATGTCACACTAATCCAGTGTTTCTCAACCTTGGAAGCTTGAAGATGGGTGGACTTCAACTCCCAGAATCCCCCAGCCAGCGCTGCTGGCTGGGGGATTCTGGGAGTTGAAGTCCACCCATCTTCAAGCTTCCAAGGCTGAGAAACACTGCACTAATCCATATAGGTAGACTTTGGTTTATGACAATTGAGCCCAAATTTTTTGTTGCTAAGTAAGTCAGTTGTTAGGTGAGTTTTGCCCCATTTTACAACATTTTTTTGCCACAGTTCAGTAAATCACTGAAGTTGTTAAGTGAATCATGCAGTCATTAAGTGAATCTGGACTCCCACATTAACTTTGCTTATTGGAAGCCAGCTGGGAAGTTTACAATGGTGATCACATGACCCCGGGACAGTAAAACTCTCATAAATGCATAACAGTTGCCATGGGAATAATGGTATAACCCTATATACCATTTCAGATAGGTGGTTGTCCAGTCTTTTCTTAAAAATGATGAAGCACCCACAACTTCTGAAGGGAAGCTGTTCCACCGGTTAATTGTCCTCACTGTTAGGAAGTTTCAACTTGGAATTAAGGAGAAACTTCCTAACAGTGAGGACAATGGAACAGCCTGTCTTCAGAAGTTGTAGGTGCTTCATCACTGGAGGTTTTTAAGACAAGACTGGACAACAACCTATCTGAAATGGTATAGGACAGTGATGGCGAACGTTTTCGGCACTGAGTGCCCAAACACAGGTGCGTGTGCCGGAGCACCAGAAATCCAAAGACCAACTGACTGACGCACGCATGCCTGTTTTTTGGCCAGTTTTCGGGCTTTTTTCAGGCTGTTTTCCGGAGCTCCGGTACCCGTGAAGACCAGCTGGCCAGTGTGCATGTGTGCGCCGGAAACCAGGAGAGCAGCTGGCAATGGTGCGCATGCCCACAGAGAGGGCTCTGTGTGCCACCTCTGGCATGCGTGCCATAGGTTCGCCATCACGGCTATAGGGTCTCCTGCTTGAGTAGGGGGTTGGACTAGAAGACTTCCAAGGTCCCTTCCAGCTGTACTCTGATTGAGTGATTGAATAGTGCAAGAGTTATCAGTGTGAAAATAGTCGTAAGTCACTTTTTTCAGTGCTGTTGTAACTTTGAACAGTCACTAAATGAATGCTTGTAAGTCGAAGACTATCTGCAGTCTTAATGTACAATATGTACCCTTTAACATGCAATGTGTAAACCACATCCCTGGCTTGTTCTACAAATCATGGTTAAACAAAATGTAGTGCATATACTCAGCCAATATCTGCATGTGAAAGAAAAAGGGGCAGACAATGGTAAGTTTGGATGGATGAAAAAATCTTCAGATAATTGTTCAACTGCATGTGGAATGGATGAAGCTACCGAAACCTTAGCAACTGAGGATAAAAGACATTATAGGTGAAATAGACTAAAAGCCTGGGCTATATCATATGATAATCTTTCCCCTTATTGGTAGTCTGATTCCCTAGGGCAGTCTTCACCAATGTAAGACCTTTCAAACATACAGTTAATAAATATGATTTATTGAATAAACCATTGTTTAATCGTCTTTGCATAATAGGGGTGAGTTTATACCTAATGTTATAGCAAAAACAAACCATATTTGAGTATTTTGTGAATTAGGCTGGTAAATACCACAACCTTCAACTATCATGATAGACTGTGCTCAAGAGATGGAAATCCTGGTCAACCCAAAGGGCCAGAAGAATGCAAAAGGGGAGAAACTCAGAAAAAGGTGCTCATGACAGGCAGCCCACCTTGTTCTCTTTTTTCATGCGATGTTCAAAATCTAGTTTGAGACAGGAGTCCTCTTCTAAGTTAAGGGTAGAAACGTGCCTTAACGTGTCAAGAAACATGACACTCCTGTTCCAAATGCATCTGTTGCTGCCTCCAGAGAAACAATGGCCGGCTATGTAAAAAATGGCCTTCTCAGATTATACAGAGTTCTCTATCCTAGGCCCGTGGCCACATTTGATTTTATTTATGATCCATCAGGAAGTAAAGCAATTTCCTTTTAGACATTTGAGTTTTGCTTAACTTATTCACAAATAGTGAGATGTATCGGGGGAAGATTGCTGCTTTTGGCTGGTCTTTTTGTTACATTTTTGGTAAGAGTTCTGAGTAAGTCATTTTTTTAAAAGGGAAGAAATATTTTAAAATTTTTAAAAATTGCAATTTCAAATTGCACAACTACATTACAAGACATATAGATGGAAAGAGATCTTCCCCGATTTAGTATATTCTTGATGGCCAGGCTGGCTGAAAATTTTGAGAGCTGCAAATCCAATATAGCTTAGAAGTTACCAGAAAGGAAAGTCTGATGCATAAAGCTGCCAAAGCTTTGTAAACCTTCCTGCATTGTTACTGTGATTAGAGCTGGTTACTAGACATTTTTCATGCATAAGGCAAGGCCAGTTTCTAGTCTGTGCCTTAAGACCTGTGATGGCAAACCTATGGCACGGGTGCCACAGGTGGCACGCGATGGCATGCGGAGCCATATCTGAGGACACACGAGCGTTGCCCTAGCTCAGCTCCAGCACACATGTGCCCACTGACCAGCTGATTTTCGGGCCTTCCAGACCCACCTGAAGTCAGGAAATGAGCTATTTCCAGCCTCCAGAGGGCCTCCAGGGGGATTGAGGAAGACCGTTTTTGCCCTCCCCAGGCTCCTAGAAAGCCTCTGGAGCTGGGGGAGAGTGAAAAACAGGCCCACTGTGTCATCACATGTCAAAAGCGGGGGGAGCACGCACACGTGCGCGGGAGGGTGGA
This sequence comes from Pantherophis guttatus, assembly GCF_059756535.1. Taxonomy (NCBI): domain Eukaryota; kingdom Metazoa; phylum Chordata; class Lepidosauria; order Squamata; family Colubridae; genus Pantherophis; species Pantherophis guttatus. The sequence goes on from NC_142064.1 coordinate 117,676,311, forward strand.
GCACGGGTGGGCATTGAATTATGGGTGTGGGCACGCACATGCACGATCTCTCCGCTCTCCCCCCGCTTTTGGCACGTGACAGCAAAAAGGTTAGCCATCACTGCACTAGACTAAACTGGCTCAAGGGTTATGATTTTTTTAAAAATTCCCCTCTTCTTTCAGCCGTGGCATCACTAATAAAGCGGTAGTGATAAAAACTATCCGTTTGGGTGAACCAGTGGAGAAAAAAATGCTTTAAAAAGTTTTTTATAAAAAAAAAAGTTGGCCACGCCCACCCAGCCACATGACTCACACCCTAAGCCATGCCCACCAAGCCACGCCTACTGAACCGATAGTAAAAAATTTTGCATTTCACCACTGGTATAAAAGCTATAAAACAAGCAATGGGACCCAGGAACAACATAATGTAATTCTCACAGTATGTATACCCATAAAGTGGCTTATTTAGTTTTGGCTATCACAATGCAGGAACCCAGCCACTTTGGTTTGCAAACATGATGATGGTTTTGCAATCAGGTCAACAGCAGTCAAACTTGGAGTGGGCAACACTCCTATTCTGCTGCTTGGTAAAAATTTTCTGGGTTGCTCTCTGATACCACATTATTCCCACTCCCAAAAATATGTAGCAAATTTTTTTAGAGATAGGAAAAATACATTTTGGCATAGAGAGGTTTTTTTTTGTCCTTGCAGACCAATACCACAGTACAGTAAGCCAACATCTGTATCCTGTCCAGTGGAGCATAGGGATGAGGTATGGGACTGAAACAACATTGCTCACATTTGTGATTATCTCTGGAGAGAGTGGGATGGAGATAGTGCATCCATCCTTGCTGTCTTTGATCTCTCAATGGCTTTGGATACCATCAACCATGGTATCCTTCTGAACTGGCTCCAGGAGTTAGGAGTTGGGGGAATAGTGTTATGTTGGTTATCCATCCAAAATCAGTTGTAGTCACTGTTGGGGGGAGGAGAGAAATCTGTTTAATGGCCTCTCTAGTATAGTCTGGCTCAGGGCTCTCTCCATTCTTGTTTAACATCTACATGAAGCTATTGGGTAATGTCATTTGAAGGTGTAGAGTAAGATATCATCAATACACTAACAATACTCAGCTGCATATCTCCACCCCTGGCTGGCCGAGTGATGCTTTGGAGCTTCTGTCTCAATGCCTGGAGGCCATGAGGCAATGGATGGGGAAGAACAGACCCTAACAAGATGGAGTCACATTTAGTTTTATGCTTCCTGGATCTGGTGATTTTTCATTTTTAGTTCTGGATGGGGTTGTACTGCTTCAGATAGAACAATGTGCGCAATTTAGGAGTTCTCTTTGAATCCTAGCTCCTGTGCAACAAGCAGGTGGCAGTCATGACCAGGGATGGGGAATAGTTGCAGTTTTGTGTTGTGCCTCAATTGTGGATCAGGAAGTACTGCACAGTCACTCATGTTTTGATTACCTCCCAAGTAGATTACTGCAATATACTCCACATCACGGGTGTCAAACTCGATCGTGTCACGTGTCTTATCACAATACATTGCGATGCTTTTTGCTTTTGCGGAGCCGGGGGGTGGGGGGGTTGTGGCCTGCACGTGACACATCCAGCCTGCAGGCCACCAGTTTGACACCCCTGCCTACATCGAGCTGCCCTTGAAGAACATCCAGAGATTTCAGTTGGTCCAAAATGCAGTGGCCTCGTCAATTATGGGTGTGCCTTATTCTCACTCTTTCTACTCATCCCATTAGGTTGGGCAGAAGGAGCATGCTCTAGACCCTGTTGATCAAGGATTGTCATCTAAGAGGACCCAGGAAATGTGCATTCTCTATGACTAAGCCTGCCCTCTAAAGCACCATATAACTGAGGTTACATTGGGCCTCGGTCTGCTCACCTTTCAGAAAGCTCTGAAGACCAGGTTATTTTCCCAGGCATGGGGATTGGGAGAGTAACTGAACCCACGCTCTTAGTGTATGGTGTATGCACTACGGCAGCTGCTTTGTGTTTCAGCTGGTTGTGAAATTTATTTTCTATACTGTATTTATATTGTATCTTTTAGTCTTTTGTCAGCATCCTCGAGTCACTTCAGTGGGTTGGGCGGTCGCAGAAAACCGATTAAAATAAATATATCAGAAAGCATCCTACGCTGCGGAATAGCTTTTCCAACCTGTGTGCACACCCAGACGTTTTGGGCTCAGCTGCCAGCCAGTAAGGCATTCGCCTACTGCTCTCCAAAGGCTCCAGTAAGCAACCTAGAGCACCAAGTCCACTCCTAAAAGGCGTCCGAAGTCTTCGAAAAGGAAGAGGAAGCGGAGGCATTCAGCCCCAGAGGTTGCTACAGTTTTTAGAAGGGCTGAAATAAAACCTAGCAGGCATTTCAGAAGGTTCTGCAAGGAAAGGAAACGAAAGAGGCTGCGGGGGAAAAGATCGAATACTCACCGCTCCGAGGTGGGCCAGGCACTCAGTCACAGGACCCACCACAGAGTACGATGGGAACTGTAGTGCAAATCTCCTACTGGCCTCCTCCTGCGCCTTGCACGTTGGGACTTGTAGTGCGGGCCTGGCGGCAAAAGCGTTTTGTAATCCCAGCCGTGGAGCAGAGATACTATAGATAGAGTAACACGGTCTGAGAGGAAATTTCCGCGCTCGCTACGAATGTCTTTGTTCCGAAGGAGTCATTAAAGCCCGCGGAGAAATACAAGCTCTTTAGAGAGCCTATGGTGGGCGAGCGGTAACTTTCTTTTCAAAGCAGTTTTGCCAGCAGACATTTTTTTTTCTGTCTCTTTTTTATGCTGATTTTATTTCATGTGAAAAGTGTGATTTGCGGGTAGTGCTGCTGCTCCTGCAGCTTTTAAGAATTGTCCTACAAATACCAATTTATTTATCTCTGATTGAGGGCTGTTGTGTTGGAGACATTAATTTACGTGCAATATAATCCATTATTACGGATTAAACGAATTAACAAATGTTCTTTTTGGCTTTCCACAGCCAAACGCTCCCACTGATAAACGCTCTCGGATAGACACTCCCACAACGATCCCTGTGCATTTCCTGTTAAATTTACTTCCCAATTCAGGTGCATTTCATTCATTCAGAAGGCTTTCTTCTAGGAACAAAACGTGAGAGAAATCCTCAATGTATCCTCACGGCAACCTCACAAAGTAGCTTGGATGCTCTCTTAAGGTCACCGCCTGAGCTTTTATGGTCAAATAGTGACTTGCATCTGGGTGCTATTGTCCCAGCCCGATATCTCAAGGTTAAAAACGCGCTCTTTCCAAGTTATACTCCCACGAAACAGTGCGAGCACCCGCGTTTGCGGCTGCATTGAAATTTCTGCAATGATTCTTATTAATACCTCACTTTCATTTGTGGGGGGAAACAAAGGAATATGTCAATGAACGCAGAAGTTAGAAGCATTGGTCTCTCTACCTGATATTTATGGTTCTGCTATGCCGCGCCCTTTGCAAAGCAAGCGTTCCGCAGGGCATGCCGGGGGTTGTAGTCTTTCTGTGCTATTAGCAAGCAAGGGGAGGAGGACGGGCAACTAGAAAGCGGGCAATTAGGAGCAGCTGTCTCCTAGCAACTGAAACCTCGTAATGTCAGCCAAATCTGCCTTAGGCTGAAACATTTTCCCTCAACTGCATCAGGTTAACCTTCCACCACTTATGAGAAGTAAATTAAACGCGGCCTAACTGATTGCTAAAAAGGCCATGATCGCTTCCTGTTAAGATATGTGATTGGACAGTATTGCAGTTTAATTAAAAATGCAAATATTGGCCAGCTATCAAACCTGGCAGCCAAACACATACATAACAGACTGGGATGGAGAATGAAAGCCAAGGCAGTTTAAAACAACCCTCTTGAAATATGTTGATGCCTCAAGCTGGAAAATAAACTGCTGAAGGTAGGCATTTTAACATGGAGTTTCTCTTGCTCCTTTAATGGAATAGCAAGCCTCCATTAAGCCAACCAACCAATCTTTTCTTGTTAGAGAAAAGTTCTTGGAGGAATCTCATTCTTCACTTGCAAAGTATTGGACATTTCTCTCCTTTATTTTTTTTTAATCATACAATACTTATAAGAATATTTCAAGGTGAAGTTTGTTTTGGATTAGATTAGATTAGAATTTTTTATTGGCCAAGTGTGATTGGACACACAAGGAATTTGTCTTGGTGCATACATACACTTTCGGTGTACATAAAAGAAAAGATACATTCATCAAGAATCATAAGGTACAACACTTAATGATAGTCATAGGGTACAAATAAGCAATCAGGAAACAATATCAATATAAATCGTAAGGATACAAGCAACAAAATTACAGTCATACAGTCATAAGTGGAAGGAGATGGGTGATAGGAACGATGAGAAGATTAATAGTAATGCAGACTTAGTAACTAGTTTGACAGTATTGTGGGAATTATTTGTTTAGCAGAGTGATGGCATTCGGGAAAAAACTTCTTGTGGCTAGTTGTTCTGGTGTGCAGTGGTCTATAGCGTTGTTTTGAGAGTAGGAGTTGAAACAGTTTATGTCCAGGATGTGAGGGGTCTGTAAATATTTTCACAGCCCTCTTTTTGACTCGTGCAGTATACAGGTCCTCAATGGAAGGCAGGTTGGTAGTAATTGTTTTTTCTGCAGTTCTAATTATCCTCTGAAGTCTGTGTCTGTCTTGTTGGGTTGCAGAGCCAAACCAGACAGCTATAGAGGTGTAGATGACAGACTCTGTTATGTACGGATTGGCTGGAATCTATATAAGGTTTCATGCTCACCGCTGATTGGCTGTCCGGACTGTGGGAGATTTAACCTGCTGTTATTGGCTGACTGGTCTGCCTGGAGCTCCTTAAAAAGGCGAGCTCCGGCAGCCCAGCCAGCAGAGCACAGTCACATTTTGCTAGAAATAAAAAGGTGCTGAATTCACTAACGACTCTTGCCTGTTGTTGTGCGCCAATCTAACAGACTCAGTAATTCCTCTGTAGAACTATATCTGCAGCTCCTTGGGCAGTTTGAGCTTTCTGACTTGGTGCAGAAAGAACATTCTTTGTTGTGCTTTTTTGACGACATTTTTGATGTTAGGTGTCCATTTTAGGTCTTGAGATATGGTCTTGAGAACCTAGAAATTTGATTGGACACTGTTCATTCTAGGAGGGGAGGGATGTTATGTATGGATTGGCTAGAATCTACATAAGGTTTCATGCTCACCACGGATTGGCTAGAATCTGCATAAGGTTTCATGCTCACCGCTGATTGGCTGTCCGGACCGTGGGAGATTTAACCTGCTGTAATTGGCTGGCTGGTCTGCCTGGAGCTCCTTAAAAAGGTGAGCTCCGGCAGCCTAGCCAGCAGAGCACAGTCACATTTTGTTGGAAATAAAAAGGTGCTGAATTCACTAACGACTCTTGCCTGTTGTGTGCCGATCTAACACTGGTGACGAAGGACAAAAGGGACCTGAGAACCTGCTCATGAACCACACAGCTGTTTTGAAAAAAGGACCTCCGACCACCTGCATGAATGGCATTGCAAGTATCACTGGCCCCAGCGATCTTCGACCCGCAGGCAGAAGACTGGCATACATACATGGGCCGTTTCAGAATGTTCCTGGAGGCCAATGATTACCAGGACAGGCTGGACAACAGGAAGCGAGCATTATTCCTGACCTACTGCGGCACCAAGATCTACAAAATGGCACAGACGCTGATCGCCCCAGCAGATGTTGAGACCGTCACCTAGGCCACCCTGCAACGTGCCCTGGAGGACCACTATGCACCATCCGCCACCCCCATGGTCAGCTGAAATGAGTTTTACCTCCGGCACCAATGAGAGGGAGAAACCGTCAATGATTTTGTAGCCAGCCTCCGGGAGATCGCTACCAGATGCGAGTTCATAAATCCCGAATAAATGATGAAGGACCGGATCATCCTGGGAATGAGGGACCTTGCTCTACAAAAGAAACTGTTGATAAGAAGAGGGGTCTCATTCAAGGACGTTGTCGAGGAGGCCAGGGCTGCAGAATCATCAGACAACTCGGCAGCAAATGTAAGGAAGACCAGCGGGGTGCACCACACATACCGGGAGCCCGACTGGTCAACTGAAGTCCCTGAGTACGATGACAACTGGGACGACACTGATGACACCATCCACCGCATGTACCCAGAAAAGCGGCAGAACCCCAGCGATGCGGAGAGCAGGCAGCCACGTTGCCCGGGTTTCACACAAGGGCGGCTTGCCATTTCCAGGACGCAACATGCCGCCGATGCCAAAGAAAGGGCTACATTGCAGAAGCCTGCATAGTGCCCCAACCCATTCCCTTTCAGCCAAAGCCTATAGCACCATCAGAAAGACCAGGGAACCCTAGAGCTGGCCAACAACGGAGCAGACGAAGAGAGGACCAATATCAAGTTCCCAGAGAAATCCATCACACAACCGTGGGACACACAGATGCATATGAGCAGGAGAAATACCACACAGTTGTGACCATTGAAGGGGAACCATGCAAAATGGAGCTGGACACAGGGTCATATTTTACAATAGTATCCTGGCAAACAATCAAGAAGTTGAACCCAGCCGCAAGCAGGAAGTTCCTGAAACCGCCAAATGTCCGCCTGAATGACTATCAAGGGAACCGGATAGAGGTACTAGGCAGAATGGAGGTCAAAGTAACGTTCCACGAGTTCCAGGGCCGGCTGCCGCTCACAGTCTTTGGCAGCCACCGGCCATCACTGCTGGGAGTAGAATGGTTTAAACCCCTGGGCCTGGACATCACCGGACTGCACAACGTAACCACTCACGAACTGGACCAGCTGTTGGCAGAGTTCGCGGATGTCTTCGACGAGGGCCTAGGTAAATATATGGGGAAACCCATTTCATATAACCTAGACCCCCATGTAACCCCCATCAGGCTCAAACCCCGTAGGGTACCATTTGCTTTGCGGTCCAAGGTCGAGGAACAATTAGACAAGCTCATTGCCCAGGGAATCCTCATGCCAACCGACCATGCGGTGTAGGAGACACCCATAGTCACTCCCGTGAAGCCAGATGGGTCCATCCGCATCTGCACGGATTACAAGTGTACACTGAACAAGGCCCTCCAGCAGAGTGCGTACCCAGTGCCCGTGGTGCAACATCTGTTGCATTCCCTAGGAAGCGGGAAGATATTCGCCAAGCTGGACCTTGCCCAGGCCTAGCAGCAGCTGCCAGTAGACGAAGCCACTGCTGAAGCACAAATCATAGTGACTCACGGGGGCATTTAAATGTACCAGGTTGCAGTTTGGGGTCAGCGTAGCCCCAGGACTTTTCCAGTGCCTAATGGAGCGGCTACTGCACGGGATCCCAGGAGTGGTGTCATACTTTGATGACGTTTTTATATTAGGGGAGTCAAAAGGCCAGTTGATGGAATGTGTGCGTGAAACCTTGGGGAGGTTCCAGAAAAAAGGACTCAAAGTGAACCCTAAGAAATGCAAAATTGGCATAAGGCAGGTAGAGTTCCTGGACTACCTAATAGATGGGTCGAGCATCCATCCGACTGACAGCAAGATGAAAGCCATTAAGAGCGCCCCCACCCCGAAGAATAAGGCAGAACTGCAAGCCTTCTTGGGACTGTTAAACTGTTGTGACTCTGACCCCGAGCCTGTCTTATCGGAGGGAGAAGACTCCGAAAGTGAAGGAGAGGAGTTGGCAAGGCCTCCCTCTCCAGGACCCTCCCCTCTGGCAATGCCTCAGGTGTCTCCCGAAGGAGAAGAGATAGGCCAGGAGACAGGCATCTCCGAGCAGCCGCAGTTAGACAGCGACAGAGATAAGTCTTGGCTGGATCCCCGCCAGCGTCGGAAAGACAAGCGCACGCAGCAGAGAAGGAGGTGTGCCAGAGATTAAGCTGAGTCACTGGACCACACCCCACAGGGGATAAAAGGGGGTGTGGTGGCCATTCAAGCTTTGTGACGGACAAAACTGAACAGCTAGCAAGTCATACTGTGTCTCTGGAACTTCGTTATCTGCCTTCCTTGGATTTATTATGGACTGGACTTGACAATTCTTTGGCTTTGTGAATTTATTTTGGTTTATCTGACGGAGGAGGAACACCTCCCTCTGTGAGTAAAGTTTTTGGCAAGCAGTTACTGGGTTGCTGCCAATTCTGTTATCGAAGGAAATTGTTGTCTGCAAGTTTATTTTAACTCCTAGCTGACTGTTTGTATGTGTGTGTGAGATGGGGACAGAACATAAACTTTTACAGCACATTTTTACAACAGAAGGCCACCATTGCTGAACCGCTCCACAAACTCCTGGGGAAGACGACACCGTGGACCTGGGGACGGAGGGAAGACCAAGCTTTTGCAGCAGTGAAAGACCTCCTCTCGTCCGACAGCATCCTGATCCAATTTAACCTAACATTGCCAGTTTGGATCACCTGTGACACCTCTCCTTTCGGAGTTGGGGCAGTCCTCAGCCACTGCCTACCAGATGGAATGGAAGCACCGATAGCATACTACTCCAAGACCCTGTCATTGGCCGAGCGCAACTACAGCCAAATTGATAAGGAGGCCTTGGCCATGCTGGCAGGGGTCAAGCGGTTCCATGAGTATGTATACGGTAGGCATTTCGAGATTGTAACTGACCATAAGCCCCTATTAGGACTCCTTGCCGGGAACCAACAAACCCCGCCATACATGTCCCCAAGGATGACCAGATGGGCCATTTTTCTCACAGCATACGACTATAAGTTGATTTGCTACCCTGGCAAAGACATCACCCACGCCAACGCTCTCAGCCGCTGCCCGCTGCCAGAATTGGTGGAAGACCCCGCACCCACCGCCCAAGTGCTGTTGATCGACATCGACCTGGCCAGCCCAGTGACCACCAGAGACATCGCTGAACACACCCAAAAAGACAAAACGTTAAGAAAGGTTCTGAACTGTGTGTTGAGGGGGTGGCCACAGGAGAACCTGGGGGAGGAGTTCAAGAGTTACCACAGCAAGCAAACTGAACTGTCAACCATTAAGGGCTGTTTGCTGTGGGGAGAAAGGGTCGCCCCGAGGAGCACACTCAACCGCCGGCCGGGAAGCAGACGAGCAGGAACCAGGCCTACCCGGTGGCCCAACAGGGGGACTACTCGCCAACCATGGTTCTTTGGGATCGAGGGTGTCCAGCAGGAAGCGACGGTTTCAGAAGCCGAAGGAACCAGGCCGGAAATCGACTCGCGGGCCAAGGAGCTCCAGAAGGTTCCTTCCCAGGCAGCCGGAGGATCACCAGACTCGACCGCTGCAGCCACGATCCCGGGGACAAGTGGACTACACAGGTCCAGTAGGAAGCCAGCGCGCCCCGCCTACCTAGAGGACTACGTCACATACGTAGGCAGGGGATTGGACACTGTTCATTCTAGGAGGGGAGGGGTGTTATGTACGGATTGGCTAGAATTTACATAAGGTTTCATGCTCATCGCTGATTGGCTGTCCAGACCGTGGGAGATTTAACCTGCTGTAATTGGCCGGCTGGTCTGCCTGGAGCTCCTTAAAAAGGCGAGCTCTGGCAGCCTAGCCAGCAGAGCACAATCACATTTTGCTGGAAATAAAAAGGTGCTGAATTCACTAACGACTCTTGCCTGTTGTTGTGCGCCGATCTAACAGACTCAATTATTCCTCTGTAGAACTGTATCTGCAGCTCCTTGGGCAGTTTGAGCTTTCTGAGTTGGTGCAGAAAGAACACTCTTTGTTGTGCTTTTTTGACGACATTTTTGATGTTAGGTGTCCATTTTAGGTCTTGAGATATGGTAGAACCTAGAAATTTGATTGGACACTGTTCATTCTAGGAGGGGAGGGATGTTATGTATGGATTGCCTAGAATCTATATAAGGTTTCATGCTCACCCCGGATTGGCTAGAATCTGCATAAGGTTTCATGCTCACCGCTGATTGGCTGTCCAGACCGTGGGAGATTTAACCTGCTGTAATTGGCCGGCTGGTCTGCCTGGAGCTCCTTAAAAAGGCGAGCTCCGGCAGCCTAGCTGGCAGAGCACAGTCACATTTTGCTGGAAATAAAAAGGTGCTGAATTCACTAACGACTGTTGTTGTGCCTGTTGTTGTGCACCGATCTAACAGACTCAATAATTCCTCTGTAGAACTGTATCTGCAGCTCCTTGGACAGTTTGAGCTTTCTGAGTTGGTGCAGAAAGAACATTCTTTGTTGTGCTTTTTTGATGACATTTTTGATGTTAGGTGTCCATTTTAGGTCTTGAGATATGGTAGAACCTAGAAATTTGAAGGTCTCTACTGTTGATACTGTGTTGTCTAGTATTGTAAGAAGTGGTAGTACGGGAGGGTTTCTCCTAAAGTTTTTCATACAAACCTTTGCAGCATTTTATTGGCTGGGAGCACACAGAACCCCTGATTATTTTCTTGCCTGAGTGGGTGCACAGTACAGTATTTCTGGCTGCTGCAACTTTATCTGGAAGAATCCTAAGAAGAACTAAATTTTAACTATAAATTAACTATATTTTTATGGCAGGTTGATGAAGTATTTTGTTTGTTTGTTTATATTTACTATTTCCTAACCACCCATCTTTTTGAGATGTTCTCTGGTAGTTAAAATAGTTACACTATAATTGTTAAAGTAAACAGAACCAACTACAACTAATTAAAAACTTAAATTTTAAAGGCTTTGAGGAACAAAAGGGTTGTAGCTTGAATTTGCAAATACTAGGTACTGTAGATACATTTAGAATTTTCTAATTGCTTAGTGTTACTTTTATTGGGACTGTAAATGCGTCATTGATGTTATGTAATTCTAACTTCTAGTTAATTTTTATTTTTATTTTATTGTGTCTAAGCCTTTTGTAGATATTTGGGTAAAGGTGAAATTGGTTGACTAAATCTTTGTAAGTATTTTTGTAACAGTTTCCTCTATAAAATGCCATCTTCCTGGCAAGCATTCATCTACCTTCATTTTTTCAGGGGCACTTGGAGAAGGCCTCCAATCGCAAGATTTAGATATAGGCAAGATGGTCTTCCAGGTAAATGAACCCTGAAATAGATAAACAAGGTTTGGACGGTGTTTGTACCACGTATGGAAATATAAACTAGCTAAATGCCCTTTAACCTAACATATTATAGAAAATTTAGGATATTATGCAAATCCATTCAGTAAGCTATGGGTAAGCAGGTCATACAGATGCAACCTTTGAGTTAGAATTCCAGAATGCACTGTTCTAGAAAATCAGCGAAGCAGATAAGTTCATGCAAAGCTACGTGGAAAAGGAAGGGTAAGTGCACCGGACTAATATAATAGACTTGAGCTGTGTTTGTCCATGTGCTGACCCACAAATTGGCCAACTATATTTTAGGCCAGTGTGTACTGGGGTGAATTCAGTCTATGTGATTAGTTCAGTGTGTTGTACAAACCTAAAAAAGTGAATTAATTGATAAACTATGGTGTGTGAGCACAGCTAAGCCATCTGTTCAATTTTTGGTCATGGAAGAATTTTATATGCAAAAGCTCAACTATTCTGTCCTCAACATACTCAATTGTTCTATCTTGCATTGGGATAAGGCTGTATCCCTTTTTCTAATGTCACAGAGGATCATGACTACTCTCTGGGCCACATCCTGTTGGTTGATTGCGATGTCCCCACCTCTCCACAAACTGTGACCTAACCAGCTGTGAGCTCCCTCCTCCCTTCCTCCTGTGCTGCCCTTTAAAGTAGGCAATCTGCCTTAATCCTCAACCCAGTAAGGGAAAGGAGGGAGAATGACGGAGAGAGAGCAAATGAGCATGAAGCAGACACAAGGGGGAAATCTGGTTACTTTCTGAAAAGCCCCATAGTGAAAGCAAGAGGTGCATCTGGGGACTGGTACTCCCTTTTCATGAGGCCATTAGCTTTTAACTTGGCCCTCCCTCCCCATCTGGAGAGAAATACTAAAATAATGGAGATCCCTCCTTGCACAGTGGAGAGATAATCGATCTGAACTGCTAGATTTCTTTTGGAAATTTACACATCTTCTCCTTCCCCTTTACACAACCAACCTGCAAGATGTCTAAGTCGGAGTGCAATGGAGGACGTGAGTAACCCCACGTTAATATGTTTGGTGATAGGAGTAAGAGTATGGACAGATGGAGATTTTATAGGGCAGCCTACGCATATCGAATTAGAAGCATGTATTGGACTGTATCCTCTGGGGCTTGTTCCAAAAATGAGAACTGATTAGTAGTGGGTGTTCAAATGAACAGGTTTGTTGGACTTAATAAAGGATGGGGCAATTTGCAGTCCTACTGTTAGAAGATTGGACAGAACTTTAATGTTAAAATGGCTGTTTGAAATAAAATCCTGTCACTCTAGAAAAGAAGTTAAAGTAAGGCATTTGTGATATAGTTTAAGATTGGAATTTGGAACCGTACCAGAATAACAGAAGTATATAGATTTGATAGTAAAATCAATAGGGGATATACACTGGGACAGAAATGGAAGAGAAACTTATAAATAGATTGACCTCATAGAGGCCTTCAGCTTGGATTAGTTTTCCAGGCTGAAGCATGCTGTATTGTATTTTACATTAACTGCTTCTCTTTTTTCAGATTTTTTTTTAAAAGAGGAGATTAAGTTGTTTTGCCCCTTCACTCACACTCGCACACAAATTTTAAACAAGATGATGGGGTCCTACTTAATTCCTTCTGTCTCTTGTCACCATACTCTTCCTTTGCAGCATTGGGCTCTCCAGAGGTACCACACCAATCAGCAGCCGCGGCTTTTGTGGAAGCATCAGGCCAGGCCATAGCATGGACGCTTACGAGTGTGGGTTCAGATACTTTGGGCTCTACTGGCAGCCTTGCTCAGAAGAAGCGTCAGCAGCAGAACAAGCATAAGACCCAGAGCTCCAACGTGGTGCACCGTTCACCACGAGCCCTCTTCTGTCTACATTTGAACAATCCCATCCGCAGAGCTGCTATCAGCATAGTAGAGTGGAAGTATCCTAAATTTGCAAATTAGCAAAAAGAAGAAAGGAGGGTGGGAGAAGAAATTCCTGTTTGATACCTTAACTTGAATGTCTTCCAGACCTTTTGACATCCTCATCCTTATGACAATCTTTGCCAATTGTGTGGCCTTAGGAGTCTATATTCCCTTTCCAGAGGATGATTCCAATGTCTCCAACCACAATTTGGTGAGTGCCTTTCCTCAAGTTATGAGTGGAAAGAAAGTAGATGTATGAGCAGTGAGAAGTGTGCGTGAACTTAATGAATGAAACATGGACTTTGCATGTCAGACTGAAGATCTGAGTTCCTTTACAAGGGTTTAAAGTGTAGAATTGAGAAGTGCCTCTGGAAGGCTTCTGGAGCCTGAAAAATTGCTGCTAAGCAGACAGGACTGTGTTAGAGGGATCCGTAGACACCAAAAGACAGATTCCTGCGAATTTAAGAAGTTTGACTTTGACTTCTGCTTCCTGGTTCTAATGCTACTGTGTTAACTATAGTTTCTTCCCAAAAATCCTGCATAACAGTCGTTTCACTCCTTTCTTAATGGTTCCATCTTTACCTCCTGATTTCTGCCCAAGGCAATACCTTAATACTAATTAAAACTATTACCTCCTAATAGGCATTAATCTACCCATGTGACTCATGGCAGCTGAGGTGACGGTTTCCCCTCTCCACTGCCAAATCAGATCAAATTAAAATCTTAATTATGGTCATAGATTAGCATAAAAATACAATTTTTAAAACTAATATATAGTTTTAGTTACGCAAGTATCTAAAAAAGCAAGTTTTTGTATTTAATGTTTTTATCCCTTTTATAGTTTTTTAAAGATTCATTTTAGATGTTATCTTTTTACAATATAGTGATTTTTAAAATGTTTTTAACCTTGTGTATGTCATATTTTTAGTTTTTAAATTTGTATTTTTTTATGCTGGTCTATCAGTGTAATAAATATTTTTATTTGAGTTGACCCCACTGCACATACCACTCTGGGTCTGGTCACTCTGACCAAAAGCTTTCAAATGCAGCTGTTCATCTGCTAATTGCAGCTGGGGTTAAGACTAGAGTTGGAGTTCAACTTCCTTGGAATAAATCCCAAATAATCCATTGACAGAAACTGGAGGTCGTGATTGCTTGTTTCTCTGAGGTAAAATTCAGAAACACCTGTAAGGTCACGCACAATCCAATTTCCTAATCAGTTTATTGTATGTGTGTGTGTGTGTGTGACTTAAGCATGTAAAGTTGTGCAATTGATACAACATTTGGTGAAAGGAGAGGTATTTCATAAATTATGATGTCAAGGCAGAGTTGGTTTTAACCATTTAATTGCTAGTAAGTGAAAAGTGAGCATTAGTTGGTACAGAAAGCTGTGCTGAGACTACATTCTTTTTTCCAGCACTTGGAAGAAGTAGGATGGAAAAAGAATATGGAAAGAATAGGCAGCGTTCTGTGCTGCAGACCTATGCTTCTTTTTTGCTGTGTGTTATGCTTCCCTAATTTTGGATGCTAGGATCTGGGCAATTTTTGCAAGGTGTGCTTCTGTGTGTACAGATGTCCAGCATGCTGCGCTTCTGTCATTTGTGCCTCCAGTATATGCCTCTATTCTTTCCTAGCAGGTTCTGTAAAACACTCATGGTGGTGTTGAGCTGAAATAGTGTTAATCCAGATAAATCCTTGTCATTTTTCCCTGACTGGAATTTCCAGTCCTTTTTAGTGTGGGTTTCCTGGAACTTACAATTTGGATCTTATAAATGGATTTCTTAGGGATGGCTCTGATTTTGGACTATTTGTCAACACACTTGTTTTCAAAATACAGAATGAAAGTATAACTTGGTGTTCCTGCTGCTATTCCTCCCAATTCTACAGGAACAAGTGGAATATATTTTTCTCATCATCTTCACAGTGGAAACTTTCCTCAAGATCCTTGCCTATGGTCTGGTCATGCATCCTAGCGCCTATATTCGCAATGGCTGGAATCTTCTTGATTTTGTCATTGTTGTAGTGGGGTAAGTATTTAAAAAAAATATTTATTTTAGTTCGGTATATGTGTTGACTCACAGTGGTCTGATTCTTCAATATAATTTCCAAGTGAATCATCTGTTAATATAAAAGAAAGAAAAATCTATGGATACATTAAAAAAACCCTATCTTTAGCTTAAGTGGAAAGAGATACAGTAGGCAGTGCAAGCAAGGATGTACCATAGAACAGAAAGTAAAATCCTGCCCTGAACGACTTCTTGTGACTAAAAGAGTTGCAGAGGAAAATTTGTTTGTTATCCGAGTATTATAATTGGAAAAATGCAGCTATCGTAATTTTTCCTCCTATTATATTTTCAGAGTAAAACAAGAGGCAATGGAGCTGTCTGAATTTTTCTTCTGATGAGGGCAGAAACAGAGTGGCTTTAATTTAAATAGTATAATGGCTTTAATTTAAAAAGAAGGTGTCTCCATCACTTTGTATGAATTACTTGTAATACTGAAATTAGGTTTATGTATGAGCATAAACCTTAACACTACATAAACACCATATTCCTTACCTCTTGAAACTGAGGTGACACGTATATTTATTTATTTATTTATTTATTAGTCCAATTTATATGCTGCCCTTCTCCGTAGACTCAGGGCGGCTTACAATACATTATAGCAAATAGCCTGCATACTTTTTTTGTATATACCTGCTTATTAGGGCTTTCACCCCCCGCAAGCGGTGTTGTTCTATACAAAGTTGGCTTATTGCCCCACAATCCGGGTCCTCAATTTTCCTACCTCGAAAGGATGGAAGGCTGAGTCAACCTTGAGCCTGGTGAAATTCGAACTTGCACTAATTGCTAGCATTTAACAGCACTTTAGTCGGCTGCACCACCGAGGATATATATTTTGTATACATCTTGTTTAACAGACTCTGAAGCAGATTGTTGGACTGTATTAATTTTTTAAAAACTTTGGCATAGACCAGGAAAAGCAAATAGTTTGGAACTATGAATACCAAATTAAAATAAAAAGGGTCATTTAGGATTGTCATTTTGGCATTAGGTTTATAGAACATTTTTAAAGGGTGGGAGAAAGTAGAACTGGAAAAATTTACAGAAGCTTCACTGTGAAATTCTTCACTGACTGGAGGCAGGGTCCCACATCAAACTGTATGTACATCATGACCGGCTGTAAGCTGGGGGCATATACCAATCCAGTATCCATTTTTTTTCATGTCAACGGTGCTGCACTTCAATGATTCATTGGCATCTGAATATAGATCTTTTTAACAATCATATTCTATTGTGTTTTTTATAATCTAGGCAAAATGTTTATATTGCAAGTCCATGTATGATATGCCATATGCTAAATAAATTAATACAGTGGTTTGTCAAACATTTCTAACACTCAATTGTTTAGATGATAGTAGAATCATTTAAAAATGATTTGATTCTGAAGAAATACACCTACTCTTAAACTAATTTTCCCCTACTTGAAATGTCTCCAAAATGTGGCCTTAGCTCCCAAAATTTTTTAGTGAGCAAAGCCATTGGTAAGAATTCTGGAATTTAAAGTTAACAGATCTTGAGTTACCTAGGTGGAAGATATCGTTTGTACAAGGTATCCTGGTGATTTCAGAATGCTGGTGAAAGGAAACTTGGTCCATCATCCTGAAATCAATCTTCCCCTGTGTTGTCTTGTCCTTTGTTTTCCCTATAGTCTCTTCAGTGTCATTCTGGAACAAGTCTCTCACAAGCCTGGGGAGGCCCATCACATGAGTGGGAAGCCAGGTGGCTTTGATGTCAAAGCCCTGCGAGCTTTTCGGGTCCTGCGACCTCTGCGTCTGGTCTCTGGTGTCCCTAGTAAGCATCTCCTGTACTCATGCTTCTCAGATATATGCCTATGAGGGAAAGGCTGAATAGAAAAAACATGTCTCTTAGTATGCACTTATATGTTGTGATGCCAAACTCTGCTGACATGCTGACTGTCTCTTATATGACTGCACATTATGAACTTAATTATATATGATTGTTTTATTGCTGCTGGTTGCACAATGGCCATACTATACTCTTTGTTACCAGTATATCTTATTAAGCACAGAGGCTGTTACTTCTGTTACCACTGTTATCCCAAAGATGCTTTTTCAAGAGGCAACTGGACTTGATGTCATGTTTTCCAACTCATTTGTTATTGTTCTAGAATACAATTTAAGATCACGTTCCAGCTCATATTAATTCTTCTGTACTGCATCGGAGATACTGAATCACATAAAACTAGACACGTATAGGACTATGTGTAGGTTTATATGCTGGTGCATTGCACAGCCTGAAGTGCTCTTCACTTAATCATTGCTGTTTTTGATGCAAACTGTGTACTTCCTGTTCAGGGCCACATGACACTATTACTTTGCCATTCTGACTCTACACTGTATCCTATTATTAGTGGTGCATAGCACACTGTTATGTTTGCTATTCTCTGCATCACTACATGATAAATTCTAATGAACTACCTTGATGATGATGATATATATGAAGTTTAATTAGGTGATCTAAAAACAATTGACTTCCATGTTTTCCACAAATCTGTTTTGTGCTAGGGCAGTATTTCCCAACAGTGGCAACTTTACCATGGGTGGATTTTAACGGAGGAATTCTGGGAGTTGAGTTCCACCCATCTTAAAGTTACCAAAGTTAGTAAACATTGTGCTGGGGGAAAAGAGAAATTTATTTATTTATTTATTTATTTATTTATTTATTTATTTATTTATTTATTGAATTTATATCCCGCCCTTCTCCCCAAAGGGACTCAGGGCGGTGAACAGCCGAAAATTAAAATAACATACAATATAAAAGTTAAGATAACTAAAAATAAATTAAATTAATCGGCCTCCCAATTTAAAACCCCAAGCTATACAATTAAAAAAAAATCTAACCCATAAAACCTATTAAGGCCAGGCCGGCTTGCTGAAATAAAAACGTCTTCAGGGCCTTACGGAAAGTGCGGAGATCCGGGATCAGCCATATTCTGGGAGGTAGCTCGTTCCAGAGGGCGGGCGCTCCCACAGAGAAGGCTCTCCCCCTGGGGGCCACCAGCCGACATTGCTTGACCGACGGCACCCTGAGGAGGCCCCCTCTGTGAGAGCGTATTGGCCGGTGGGAGGTTATCGGTAGCAGAAGGCGGTCTCGTAAATACCCTGGCCCTAAGCCATGGAGCACTTTAAAGGTGAGAACCAACACCTTGAAGCGCACCCGGAAGACCACCGGGAGTCAGTGCAGCTCGTGCAGGAGAGGTGTTATATGGGAGCGCCATGTCGCTCCCGTAATCACCTGCGCGGCTGCATTCTGGACCAGTTGGAGCCTCCAGGTGCTCCTCAAGGGGAGCCCCATGTAGAGAGCGTTGCAGTAGCTCTTTCAGCACTGTATTCCTGAGATGGGTCAGTTGAAATTGTACTCTTCATGTGGAAGAAGTTCTTGTGCTCTGAAAAGCTGAAGTTGTATCCTAAACATTTCTGTCTCATAGGTCTGCATATTGTCTTGAATTCTATCATGAAAGCCATGGTGCCCCTTCTGCACATAGCACTACTAGTTCTTTTTGTCATCATCATCTATGCCATCATTGGTTTGGAGCTCTTCATTGGTCGCATGCATAAGACCTGCTTCATCATTGATTCAGGTCAGGTATAATTCACCAAGTATAGCACAAGTCTGTCAGATCTATATTTTAAAAACTCCAGATTATATAAAATGATAGCAAAAATGTGGTTTTCAGAATACCCTTCATTGCATCCTGTGGTAATCTGTATTTTTACTGCCCAGTAGCCCTAGCCAAGACTTCTCCACTTCCAAAAACAACACAGTTGAAAGTTAGTTCTGTTCAAATATGAAATAACTGGAGGAAACAGTTCTGCTTCATCCTTGTAGAATAGGGTACAGTATGCAAGTTTTGGTTGGAAAGTAATCATTTTGAAGATTATGAAAGATTTCTGTAATACATCTTTTCCTACTGGTTTAAATAATTTTCCACTTTGATTGAAAGATCTTTTTAAGATAAGTCATTCAGCCTAATCATGTGCCTAGATTTAAAAAGCGGTATGCTAATATGTTTTTATGTTGGATTTAACAAAATTACAGAAATTGTAAGTTAATTTTATTCATGTGCCTACTTTGGGGTGGTCTAGGGCTAAAGGTATGACAGGGAGAGTTATAAGAAATTTTAGCATACTTTGGAAGTTGATTCAGCTCAGCAATAAATCTGTTAGATGATCCTGTTTCTGTCATCACTGTGATTCATCTTCTACTTGTTGCAGATCTGGAGGCTGAGGAAGACCCATCACCTTGTGCTTTTTCTGGACACGGTCGGGAATGCACAGTAAACAATAGCGAATGTCGTGGCAGGTGGGATGGACCCAATGGTGGAATCACCAATTTTGACAACTTCTTTTTTGCCATGCTTACTGTCTTCCAATGCATTACCATGGAAGGTTGGACTGATGTTCTGTACTGGGTAAGTTGTGTCCTTCTGGCAAAGAAACAGAAAGCTCCTCTGTTCATACTTCCTTGTAGTAATTCATACAATTCAGCCTCTCTTGATGTATGATTCCTTAAGTATTTGTATTTTGTTTGATTATTCCAGATGCAAGATGCAGTGGGTCATGAACTACCGTGGGTTTATTTTGTCAGCCTTGTCATCTTTGGCTCTTTCTTTGTGCTTAATCTGGTTTTGGGTGTGTTAAGTGGGTAAGTCAGATTTGGAACATTGGACATGTGACCAGAATGTGTTCATCTTCCTTGATAGAGAAAAAAAGCATGTAAACTAAGGTTTTCACATCTGCTTAAATTACGCAAACAATTTTTTCACATTTGTGCCTCGTTTGCTTAATTTATCCTACTTTTGTTAAATATGAATCAAGGGCAAAGAACTGCAGTAAGCAATGTCTGGATCTCTTGTCTTTTGAAATCTTTTTCAGATTTCAGCAAATATGGCTTACACATTTTCAAGTCTAGCCCTGGGAGCTAGAATGTGATTCTGTGTACTTTTGCATTTTTAGAACAGTCTTCTTTCTCATTAGAAAAACCCTAAAGGATCTAGAATAAAAAGGAAAAACAGTAGAAAAAATAAGTAACAGGTAACGTCCCATGTTCTCATTGTCTAATTAAACATGAGACACATGAAGGAAGAGGTCAGGAAAAATAATTGGACTACAGCTAGGACATTTCAATTATAAAACAGGTTCAGGAAACAAGATCTAAGTTAATATTCTGCACATAATAGCTAGCTGCATCAAAGGCAAGGAGAGCCTTTATAGAAATTTTCAGATGTTGTCCAGCCAACTAATTTGACCTCTTCCATCCAAAGGGAATTCTCTAAGGAACGAGAGAAGGCAAAAGCCCGGGGAGACTTCCAAAAGCTACGAGAAAAACAACAGATGGAGGAAGATTTGAAGGGCTATCTGGATTGGATCATGCAAGCAGAAGACATTGAGCCCGATGAAGAAAAAGATGAGACAAGTGAAAAGCATACTTGTAAGAGCTTTCAGGACCATTCCTTCCAAGCTCTCTCCCTTGTTTGCCAGGGATTGTTCTTTGCTGTCCTAGAGATGGTTTAGTTAACAGCCTGGATGTTACCATCTGTAACAGCTCTGTATGAGGGGGATTAGAGAGGAATCAATCCAAGCCACAGCAATGCAAGATTAGCGGAAAAACCAACTAAACTGCCAGCTTGAAAAGGAATTCTGATTGAAATGAGGAAGTCAGGGGACTCCAGTGTGAATGTGTTAGGATACATAGCTGAAATCTTCATTTACTTACTTATTTTGAGGGCTTTTGTGCTGCTTCGGTTGTGTGAATGTACAGTAAACAGCATACAGCAAGTTAACTGTGAGTGGAGCATGCCATCTTAGTTACAGGAATAGAGTTAGTGGAGAATAGGGCAAACCAGGCTGATAGCTTGGTGGTTTCCATTCCTTCATATTGCATCTATTGTTTCTTTCTCACCCTCATGGCCATTTGGTTGCAGTAAGAGACACTGTGTTGTGCTCTTCCGTTTTGCAGAGCTCAGAACTGGCCAATTTGTGGCAGCTTTAATTTCCTGTAGCTATAATTTGTAGCCTGAGAAAATGGCATTCAATTCCAAGAATCCATCTCCTGGTGCTAATTAATTCACTGGAGCTGTATCAGCTGCTTTGGGTTCATTGAACAAGTGTTGAGAGCAGTGGAGAGAAATGAAGGTTACCTTCTTCATTCAGCCCATCAGCTTACATAGTTTCAGGGATCTTGGTCCTTCCTTTTGTTCAGATTACTTCCAAAAATGAAAGCAAATATGTTGTATAGTGGTCCCACAATAGAGAGAAATCACTAAAGTTACTCACTCACTTTTTACAGGGCATTTAGAAAACATTTTTAATAATATGGAAATATTTTTCTTAACAACAAACAGACAATAGTATAGTTTTCCCAAGCATAGTTTTTTTCAGTGCTACTTACTGTGTCTTTTTAAGGAGAGATTGTTTTTTAAAAATATTTTAAAATGACAAAAAGCACAAATACATTTTTAAAAATACATAACAAGTGCTTAGAAATAGATGAAAAATACAACAAAAAATAAGATACAGACTACTGTAATTCATTGTTAGAACAAATTACAATTCTATATATAATTTTCTAATAAAAAATATTCAACATACGCACACACAAATTATATATATATATATATATATATATATATATATATATATATATATATATATACACACACCTATAATGATAATGCTTTTTAACTTACTGTATAGGTATAGATGAGTTCCATATTTCCTTATATGTATTCATACAATGTCTTCGTTTATAGGCAATCCACTCATAAGTATGGTAGCAAGTAAGCATTGAGTGGAAAGATAGTGATTTCAACTTTTGCAGCAACACCGTTCTGTGTACCCAGAAACAAATTCCTAATTATCTTCTAGATTGGCACCATCCTTAGCTTTTTAAAATTGTGCTAAAATATTTTTACCTACATTATGCCTATGCGTTTTTGTGTGTGCACAGATGAGTTGACAATGAAATAAATTATTCAGCAAATTCCAAAAGAAGAACAGCACAGGGCCTTTCTTCTTTAAGTAATAAAATATGTTTTATTACATTTAATCAAAAGTTGATTAAATATGTAATAAAATTTTTAAATGGCACAGTTAAGCAACATGCTCCTCCCATTTTATATTATACTAATCGGTATGTATGGAATCTAGAGGAATAGACACAAAACAAATGGAATCATAGAGTTGAAAGGGACTTTAAATGTTATCCAGACTTATGGTCATGGGGGATTTCAACCTGCCGTCCGTGGGTGAGACGTCTGAGGTGGCTCGGGAGTTCATGGCTTCCATGACGGCTATGGATCTGACCCAACTAATTCATGGCCCTACGCACATGGGGGGAAACACACTGGACCTGATTTTTGTCTCTGGACAGTGGCTGAGTGATCTCGAGATAGGGGACATAGTCATCGAGCCCTTGTCATGGTCGGATCACTCTCTCCTTTGCCTTGACCTTCGAACCGCTGCACCCCGCCGCAGGGAGGCGGAACTGATGAGATGGTACCGCCCCAGGCGCCTGATGGAACCCGATAGGTTCCAGATGGAGCTTGGGCCAATTCCTGAGGTTCTGGCTCACGCCTCGACTGGAGACCTAGTGGCCGCCTGGGATAGGGCGGCTGCTGGAGCTCTGGATCAAGTCGTGCTTTTGCGGCCTCTGACCCGGCGCCGATCTCACCTGGCTCCTTGGTTTACTGAGGAGCTGAGGGAGATGAAGCGCCGGAAAAGACGCCTAGAGAGTAGTTGGAGGGCCAGTCGTACTGAATCTGACCGGACACTGGTAAGATCTCATATTAAGAATTACCTAGTGGCAATAAAAGCAGCAAAATGCACTTATCTTGCTGCTCTTATTGCATCATCAGATAACCGCCCGGCCGCCCTGTTTAGGGTGACCCGCTCCCTGCTCCACCAGGAAGTGAGGGAGGACCCCTTGGAGGGAAGAGCCGAGGATTTTGTTCAGTATCTGTATGACAAAATCACTCAGATTCGGGAAGATCTGGACTCCAACTGGGTAGATCCAGCGGGGATGACGGGGGCAGGTCCTGAGAATGTTATCTGGGATGAGTTTGATTCTGTGACCCCTGAGGACGTGGACAGGATTCTGGGTAGACTGAATGCGACCACATGTTTGTTGGACCCGTGCCCCTCCTGGTTAGTGCTGGCTTCCCGGGAGGTGACGCGAGGCTGGCTCCAGGGGATTATAAATGCTTCATTGGGCGAGGGTGTCTTTCCCGCCGCCTTGAAAGAGGCGGTGGTGAGACCTCTCCTCAAGAAGCCTTCCCTGGACCCGGCAACATTGGCTAACTATCGTCCAGTCTCCAACCTTCGCTTTGTGGCGAAGGTTGTTGAGAGTGTGGTTGCACGACAGCTTCCCCAGTACCTGGATGAAACGACGTATCTAGATCCGTTCCAGTCGGGTTTCAGGCCTGGGTACAGCACGGAAACGGCATTGGTCGCGTTGGTGGATGATCTCTGGAGGGCTCGGGACAGAGGCTGTTCCTCTGTCCTGGTCCTATTAGATCTCTCAGCGGCTTTTGATACCATCGACCATGGTATCATGCTGCACCGATTGGAAGAGTTGGGGGTGGGAGGCACCGTATTATGGTGGTTCTCCTCCTTTCTCTATGACCGGTCGCAGTCTGTGTTGACAGGGGGGCAGAGGTCGACCCCGAGGCCCCTTGTATGTGGGGTGCCACAAGGATCGGTCCTCTCGCCCCTTCTGTTCAACATTTATGTGAAGCTGCTGGGCGAGATCATCCGTGGTTTCGGGGTGGAGTACCATCAGTACGCTGACGACACCCAGCTGTACATCTCCACCCCAGACCACTCCAACGATGCCCTTGAAGTGATGTCCCGGTGCCTGGAGGCCGTACGGATCTGGATGGGGAGGAACAGGCTCAGGCTCAACCCATCCAAGACCGAGTGGCTGTGGTTTCCGACGTCCCGATATAGTCAGCTGGTGCCATCGCTGACTATTGGGGGCGAAGCATTGGCCCCCACGGAGAGGGTTCGCAACTTGGGTGTCCTCCTGGATTCACGGCTGTCTTTAGAAGAGCACTTGACGGCCGTGACCGGGAGGATTTTTCATCAGGTCCGCCTGATTCGCCAGTTGCGTCCCTTTCTGGATCGGGACTCGTTACGCACGGTCACTCATGCCCTCGTCACCTCCCGTCTGGACTATTGTAACGCTCTCTACATGGGGCTCCCCTTGAGGAGCACTCGGAGGCTCCAACTGGCGCAGAGTATGGCCGCGCGGGTGGTGATGGGAGCGACGTGGCGCTCCCATGTACGCCTCTCCTGCGCGAGCTGCACTGGTTCCCGGTGGTCTTCCGAGTTCGCTTCAAGGTTTTGGTTATCACCTTCAGAGCGCTCCATGGCTTAGGACCTGGTTATTTACGGGACCGCCTGCTACCACCAATAGCCTCCCACCGGCCAGTACGCTCCCATAGAGAGGGGCTCCTCCGGGTGCCGTCGGCCAAACAATGTCGACTGGCGGCCCCCAGGGGGAGAGCCTTCTCTGTGGGGGCACCTACGATCTGGAACGAGCTCCCCCCGGAGATACGGAGGATTCCGGATCTGCGTACCTTCCGTCGCGCGCTTAAGACGTTCTTATTCCATCAAGCTGGCCTGACCTAAACCTTTCTTCTTTTAAATGGAATTTTAAATTTGGTTTTAAATTATTGGGGTTTTAAAATGGTTCAGCCAAATTTATTTAATTAGTTTTATCTCTATTTTAAATTTTGTATCTATATGTTTTATTTTATGGCTGTTCACCGCCCTGAGTCCTTCGGGAGTAGGGCAGTATACAAATTTAATAAAATGAAATGAAAAATGAAATCTAGTCAAAGCCCTTCTTAGATCAGGATCCAAATTCATTCTCTGTTTGAAGACCTCAGTTATCACTACCCAAATGGGAAGAGACTTTGGGTAATGATAGCTGCTTCTAGTCTTGAGACTCCAAGCTCTTTAGTTCTAATGGCTTGGAAAGAAATGGACAAGGCGTTTGTAAGGAGGGTTCACCACATTTCCTTTCTGTCATCTGCCTCTCATCGTTTATTGTTCTCCATCCATTCCCATCCACTTTGTTCCTAAATAATTCCCTTTCCTATTTATCCCTCCCTTCATGTTTTTCCAATCTTTCTCTCTCATCTGTGCCTTCTTTGTGGAAGACGTTACTGTGGCCAACCTGATGGAAAAGAAGAGGAAGAAGAAATGGTTCAGGCATAGAAGTCATTCCTCCGACAGCCACAGTAATTTTCAATGTTTTCTTACTCCTTTGTGTATATGCTTAGTTTTCTTTAAGGGCTAAGCGGAGAAAGCTGTAGATACTATGTTTCCACCTCATTCCTCATCTGTGCTTCATTCTATAGAATGAAGTCTCTTGATTTCACAAGCCTATTTGGTAATTATGCCGAGGAGTACTATTTTTAATTTCTTTGCTTTTGGTTGATTATTAGATTTTTCTTACTGTATGCCCTTATGGCAATTCCTTATCCAAGTGTTTTTCTCTCCAAGTGAATTTTCCTATCTATTTTCATTTGCCACAATGCGTCTTTCCTCTCCCTATGGCATAATTGCAGCAATAGGATACCCTTTGCCAGTTTCCAGGTCTGCTGGCCAAACAGGATCCATGATTAATAGGAGGACGATATCACAGTTCCTGGTTCAATCTGCAGTATCGCATTTAAGAAACTCTGGCTCATCCAGTCTTCACAGCAGTTGTGATCTATTATTTATAAAGTTTCTGATTACATTTTTTAATTCAAAAGGTAATAGAGGAACAGATAAAGGGATAAAAAGGGTTTTGACTCTTTAAATAATTAAAACTAGTATGTATGTACTGTATTTCCATTGCAGTAATAAAATTGTAAAAGCTGATGAAACTGAATTATGCCCAACAGCCAAAGAATGCATTACAGGTAATCCTCTACTTATATCCATTCATTTAATGCCCAAAGTTACAACGACACTGAAAAGTGACTTACAGCCAGTCTTCGCATTTATGACTATCACAGCATCCCATAGTTACGGGATCAGAATTCGGGCACTTGACAGCCAGCATGTATTTGAGAAGATTGCAATGTTCCCAGAGTCATGGGATCACCATTTGTGATATTCCCATCAAGTCAATGGAGGAAGCTGGATTTGCTTAACAACCTCACGATGATAGTGATTCGTTTAACAACCATGGCACAAGTTGTAAAATTGGGCACGGCTCCCCTAGCAATGCTTTCGTTAGCACTGGAAAGTCTGATCCCAATTGTGGTCATATGTCGAGGACTACCTGTATTAAGCATATAGATATTATAGTTGCAATCATTCCTAAATATCTGGAAAATATTATGTAATTTGAAAGAGAATTTAAGCTGATTGTTTATGTTGTCTTGAAAATTTGCAATTTTTTAAAAATCTGAAAAATCTTTCATAGGAGGGCAGTGTATTTACTGTCTCCCTTTCTTCTGCATATCATAAAGGTATCAAACTGATGGTCTGAGGAAGAGTCAATCCTATGGTTTCAATGGTGGCACCTGTTTTTTTGAACAGAAATACTGCAGGAAGAACTTGGGGTTGTTCCAAAAAAATAATAATAATAATAATCTGATTTTCTCTCCCCAGCCAGTCTTCCTGCCAGCGAAAGTACCTCGGTCAACACGGAGAACGTTGAAGATGAAGAGCACCTTCAGAGCCACTGCTATGATGTGTGTTTGTGAGTTTGCCTGACCACAGAGAGGAGGGCTGCAGAACAATGCTAATTATTAGTGTTCTACAGGCCAAGTTAACTCTTCTAGGAAGCTAATGGGGAATCCAAAAGGTTGCCTCCTGTTGCTTCCTGCCCCCCTATTTGAGTATCTTCTCTGCTAGGGTAAGAGTTTTTGGGATTAGTTCCTGGCATTTCCTATTGAAAGGATCTCAGAGTGATGGACTGAGAAAGCAAAGTCCCTAATCTGTTTTCAGTCTTCTATTGTCGGACCAAGTCCACCTAAGTCCTTCAGGGATGCTCTAAATGTTAAGATCAAGTGTTTAGATTCCACTCTAGTCCAAAATAAGACAAGCAACCAACATTTAAAACACGGGTGTCCAACCTTGGCAACTTGAAGACTTGAAGACTTCAACTCCCAGAATTCACTATCTAGCTGGCTGGGGAATTCTGGGTGTTGACATCCTTAAAGTTGCCTAGCTTGGACACAACCTGATTTAGAAGATGTTTCTTTAAGTGACAGATTGTTTGGCTTTATATCTAGTAACTGATCAGATTTTAATTTCTGATTTTAGTTTTAAACTGATTTTAGTTTTTACTATTTTTAATATTCTTGCCTGCCTTGAAGAAATTCTCCAGCAAATGCTATTTTCTCCTAAGCTTGCATCTCATGTCTCTGATTAAATCCTGCCTCAATAAGCACTTCTTACTGCAGACTGAACTCTTCCCTCTATTAACTAATAGACTAGTTAAGCAAATTTGCTGAGCAAATGGACATGCTGAATATACGGCCTCCTTGCTGAAGCTTACTTGTGAAAAATCCCTGTCCAAAGTTGCTATCTTAGAGGTGTCACTTTGTTTTGTTTGTCTCTATTTTTTAAATAGCATGCTGACCTCTAAAAAAGTAACCTCCTTATATGATAATGGGAAAAAATTAAGTCTCTATTCATGGCATTAGAATGTCTATGTCAGGGGTGGGCAATTGTGGCTCTTTTACAACCTGTGGACTTCAACTCCCAGAATTCCTGAGACAGCTTGGCAGGAACTCCCAGGAATTCTGGGAGTTGAAGTCCACGGGTTGTAAAAGAGCCACAATTGCCACCCCTGGTCTATGTCAGACTGCATTTTTCTATGTGCAGGCCAAAGGTCAGCAATCTCTTTAAATAGGGAGGGGAGACAAGGCAGCAACTTATCCTACTGGATAGATGGCAACCTGCAGAAGACCTTTCACTCATTCCACTGAAAGAAGTAGGCTCAAATGTTCAGCCTTTTGTGGAAGACTCTGGGTTGGAGAAGGAAAGGAGAAGCAAAATGAAATGTTTTACCATATAGAGATCTTAGGCTCCTATTGCCATCTATACTTTGCCATCCAAAATGTGCAGCTGAAAATCACCATTCTGCTAGCAAATTTTAGGGATCTCAAACAGATGATGGAGGGGCAGCATGTGGCCATGGACTGCCACCCCTATGGGATGAGAGCCCATTTTTACAAAATGGTTCTTGATTCTGTATTTAGAAAAGATGTTCTAGGGTATATTAATGATGATTTGTGGAATTTCATTTTGAACCATTTCCATAGCATCCCAGATAGATTTGTAACTTCTCTTTGGGTCTTTTAGCTTTAGCTGAAGAATTCATTTTGAGTTTTTACTAAATTTCTATTTTTTCACAGACGAAAGCTTTCCAAGACCAAATTTGGGTGAGTATAACAACAGCCTAGTTTTCCATTCTTGCCATGACCCCTAGGCTATTCAATAATTTCTGTTCTTCCTTTTGTGCCCCAGCCGCCATGTACAGCGCATCAACCGACTTTTTCGGAAGAAGTGTCGTTTGGCTGTCAAATCTGTCTCTTTCTACTGGATGGTCCTGCTCCTTGTGTTTCTGAATACCCTCACCATTGCTTCTGAACATTACAGGCAGCCTTATTGGCTCACCCAAATCCAAGGTGGGACTATAAGACATATTTAATAGAGATAGCCTTAAACAAGTGAGACTTGTCTAGAGCATTAGGGCTGCCTTGGATAGCCATACGAGAAATGAATTTTTCAACATGGGGCCGAGAAGCAGGAACTCATTGTTTTGAATTTAGTTTGAGACACAATTGATTGGAGGGAGGAATACCTGTAGCAGGTTACACATATTCTATCCCCAATTAGAGATATAAACTGCAGATTTCCATCCTCCTCCTTCTTTTAAACAATTTTAGTACCATGTTTCCCCGAAAATAGAACCCTGTCTTATATTTTTTTGAACTCTGAAATAAGCATTTGGCCTTATTGCCATGTGCTCAAAAGCCTGATTGGGCTTATTATCAGGGGATATCTTATTTTGGGGGAAACAGGGTATTAGTTATAGAGTTTATTTATTTATTTGTAACATTTATATAGCCACCCATCTTGAACTAAAGTTTGGGTGGCTCACAACCAAAATATAAAGCAACATCTGTGTAAAATAAAAAATATTAAAACCAAAACAAAACAAAGCCTATAGCTAAACTTTCATAAGCAGCCCACAATAAATTCATATTCTCAATCTCACCCTATCCCAGTGCTGGGGGGAAAGCCAACTTTTAAGCATTTTTTGGAAGGCTGAATGAATGGGCCTGCTAGCTTCGGGGGAATGATGTTTCATAGGGCAGTGGCTGCCACAGAAAAGGCATGCTTCCTAGATTTCATAAGATGGCAACATTTAAAAGACAGGGACTAGGAGTGTGCCAGTCTAGTAGGACAGTCAAATGTCTTTAGGGAGAGGTGGTTCTGCAGATAACTTAGTTCTGCACCATATAGGGCTTTAAAGGTAATAACCAGTACCTTGAATTGCATCCTGAAAGAAACTGGGAACCAGTGCAGCTCATGCAACGGGGGCAAAAAGTGGATAAATATAGAGGCATCCATCACTGCTGCATTCTGGAGCACTTGCAACTTCTGGATGGTCTACAAGGGCAGCCACATGTACAATACATTGCAGTAATCCAAATGGGAAGTGACCAAGTCATAAGTGACCAGGAGCAAGCCTCCTGGTCCAGCAAAGGACTCAGTTGGCACACAAGACAAATTGGTGAAAAGGTCTCGCTAGTCACAGCTGCTACCCTCAAGCAGGTGCCATGAGTCCAGGACAGTCTCCAGATTGTGCACAGGTTCAGTTAGGGGAAGTCCCAGCCCATCTAGAGTTAAAGAAGGACTATCACCCAGGCCTCGAAGGCCAAAATCCCAAAATTCTAGGGTGTGGTTGCCCTGAACTTCTTTCCCCCTCCCCCTTCCAGCTCGGGATTGCACAATCTCTTGATCAAGTCTCCTTTTGGGAGCATTCTGGCAAAAATCTTCTCCCTCTGCTGCTACAGGTGCACATTTCCTCATAAGGTTCTAGGCTGGGGTGGCTGCTGTTGGGAATAAGAGGATGCACAAGCAGGGGCCAAGGCTGGTGTGATGCCCCAGCTGCCCCAAGCCTAGCACCGCAGTGCAAAGAACCAGCCATAGCCACCCTGTGCTCTGCCAGGGTGGCTGTGGCTAGTTCTTTGCACTGCAGTCCATAGGCTGTGTTAGCTGTTCTTTGCATTTTCTTGCACCTGCTGATAACGAGGTACATCCAGCCTAGCCCTTCACGAGGCAGCTGTTGGCCACATGAGGCCCACTTCTTGTAGTGCTGTGAGGAAACTTCTGCATGTGACCTGGAGAAAAGTAGGCCTTCTGTGGCAAGAAGCTGCCTCATGAAGGGCCATGTCAGACCTGTTTTGTCAGCAGCAGGAACAAGACAGTGAAGGTCAGCTAGGAGTAGTGGAGTGCAGCAGGCCAAAAGGGCAGAGATTGTGGAGAAAGGCAGTGGGGAGGGGATTGTTGAAGCACACCCTGCAGTTGTAAATACAGGTGAGCTGCCAAGGGTCCATATTTTGATCATGTGACGGTACACTCCAACAGCTGTAACTTTGAGAACTAAGTGTAAGTATATATATATATATATGTTCAGTGCTGCTGTAACTTCAAATAGTTATGTGAGGACTACCCATAATTTTTTATGTTTATGTTACTGCTCTTTAAATGGACAGAGGTGAAAACAAACAATATGGTACCTTATCTAGTGTATTGTGAGACTTCAGATGAAATATTACACAATAGGAACAAAGATTTGATTAGTCCTGTCCCAGAGAATATACTCTGTTGTGTTCCATATAGTGACTCTGTAATTTTATTATTTCTGCAGACTTTGTCAGAGCTTGTCCTTTAAAACATTTATTTTTGATGCTAGTATTTCTATCAAAAACGGTGCTAGATACAGCAACCTATTCTGCCCCATATCTTTTGTTGTTGCAGCTTATGCTAACAAAGTACTGTTGTCACTGTTCACCCTGGAGATGCTGCTGAAGATGTACAGCCTAGGCCTCCAAGCCTATTTTGTCAGCTTCTTCAATCGTTTTGACTGTTTTGTGGTATGCGGTGGGATTTTGGAGACTGTCCTGGTAGAATTCGAGATCATGCAAGCCCTTGGAATCTCTGTGCTCCGTTGTGTCCGCCTCCTGCGAATCTTCAAAGTAACCAGGTAAGGAAGTTGCCATTAGCCAGGAATAAAGCATTCACTTAGATTGCTCAGCTTAATAACATTTACTTATGGTATATATTGACATTCCCATAGGAGGAGATGATTTGAAGTGGTATTTGCTATTGCTGCTACTGCTGCTACTACTACTATTATTCCACCAGTTCCTTTATAGTTAAATGCAGCTGACAGATGATATACTATATGGGATTGTCTGGCTTTCTAGAGGATATGGAACTTGGAAACATGATATTTTTAAAGGGACCTTGAACCATCAGTGTCAAGTATTTCCTGTGTTTACAAAATAGGGTTTTTTATGTCTGTTGGTCTATAGCATGCAAGCTTAAGCACAAAGTATGTTGAATTCAGCCCCACTAAGTCTGAGACTTACTTTCAGGAAAACAAGTAGAGATTTTAGCCTGAGTCACTCTTTCTTGTAGAAAAAGATATCAAGATTTTTTAAAAAGATGCATAAAAAGGTAGATAATTTGGATCCGAAATAGGAAATATTTATGTAGAAAATAACGTGCCAATTTTTATGTAAAACTTAACAAGTGTTCAGTAATTCCCCTAAGAAAAAAATATTAAAAAATTAAAAGACCTAGGTTGCCAATATACAGTTCTTTGACAGCTGCTATACTGTAATTCTAGCTAGCAGAACTACTGTGCAGAAATAGTAAGAGATGTTGATAATTTAGTAATACATGGATAGCTAAACCTTTTCTTAGCTGCCTGACAGACAGGCAGTTTACAACACTGGACCTGTTTTGTTTCTGTGAATTCCCTATCACAGTGGTCCTCAAAAGCTATTCTATAATTCTGACGTAACTCTTGGCTTCTAAAGATGCTCCATGCTACTTAGCTTGCTTACTTTTCCATGACTTATCTTCTAGGCATTGGGCCTCACTGAGCAACCTTGTGGCTTCTTTGCTGAATTCCATGAAGTCCATTGCTTCCTTACTTCTACTGCTGTTCCTCTTCATTATCATCTTCTCCTTGCTAGGCATGCAACTCTTTGGTGGCAAATTTAACTTTGATGAGACTCAGACCAAACGCAGCACCTTTGACACTTTCCCCCAGGCCTTGCTCACTGTCTTCCAGGTAAAAGACTGCACATTATGCCAGTGGACTAGAACCTTTAGGAAGATGATTAAAGGCCAGTACCACCATATCTACGTGGCTTTCTAAGATGTTTTCAGTTACAGCTCTCACAGTCTCTTGCTATTGGCCCTGCTACCTGGTGCTTTTGAGAGTTGACATTCCCTATTCTGGCTTAGAGCCTGAATGATAAACTATTGCTCCTTAGACCCATGTATTTCCTGGAGTTAGTAAAAAACACTTTATTTGGTCCTAATTCTTAATGAAAAAATATATAAGATGTGATTCATATAATTAGTTTCTGGTACTTTGTGAATGAGTTCCAAGAAATAAATTCCAGGCACACGGCTGCTAGCAATCCTTGTCTCTAACTTTTAGGCTGGGAAAATATTATTCTTAAAGCTATTCAAGAATTAGTGCTATCTCAAGATTTGAGAAATGGCAATGGCTTTCAGGAAAATGGTTCCCTAGACTTATGAGTCATTTTAGGAGCAGCTTCAAATTTCTGTAATGTTTGAAGCCTAGCTCTTGAAAAAGGCTTAAGAGAATAGTCAAGGAAACAACATAGCATAGGTTACTGAAATATTGTAATCGATCTTAGGTACAAAAGTAAATACTCAGCATTGCATGTTAGAATTTTAATAGGTGTACATTTTGGATGGAGGGGTATACTGGTTTACACCTAGGTAAATCCATGAAGTTCTCTTTAAAACTATTATAATCCAATTGGCTTTTCCTTGATGTACTCCAAAACAGAAATTAAATCCCGTCAGAAGGAAAAAACCCCACTTGGAACATAAACATTTAAGAGCAAAATGTGTGGGGGTAGCTCTATTAACTCTGCTTACATAAAGTTATGTCGCTTCTATATACTCACCCAAGCTGCACCTGCCTTTGTCATCTCCGCTTTGAACCTGAAATGCGTAAAACTAAAGAAATTAGAGTTCTTGTTTCCTCTCATGCTTGGCAACATTAAATATAAAAAACTCCATTTTACTGCCAGAAGTAATTATTTGTCCTGACCTAATGGGTTTTAATATTATAAAGAAAGCAAAGCTGGTTATGCTTAAGGGAATAAATTGTTTTTCTGGATGTGACGATGTAATAAAGGTTTGTGGTATATACCCACCATTCAAATGTTAATGCATGGAAGAGCTAACAGACAGTTGCTAATAATCCAAGTGAACCAGGAGAGTACAGTATGTGACTGAAATAGCTCGGAATTACCTCCTGCCATTCACAACCATCTTTAAATTGTGAATTTATACCAAAGAGAACCAGGATTCCAAAATCCCTCCTTACTGGATCGAGACTAGTAATTTGTTCACTACAAGATTGTGAGAAGTTCTTCTTGGGGAGGGGTTATAGAATTATCTGATCTGCTGTTGATGTTTTCCCTGTCCAACTGTGAAATATAGATACTGACAGGAGAAGATTGGAATGCAGTGATGTATGATGGAATCATGGCCTACGGTGGCCCCTATTTTCCCGGCATGCTGGTCTGCATCTATTTCATTATTCTCTTTATTTGCGGCAACTGTATCCTTTGACCCTGCTGTTGGCAGTGATATTATTTGCATGTTAAGGCCAGGAGAATCATGAGAGGTTGCTCTAATGCTAATTAATTTATAAATTAGTTGCTATGTCAGTCTCACCCACCCTTAATTCTCTTTTGGAAGCAGATCAAAATGTTGATCACATACCTTTTAAGAGCCTATATTTCCGTTATAACAAAGGATGGCTACATAATAGCAATAGCAATAGCACTTAGACTTATATACCACTTCATAGTGCTTTTACAGCCCTCTCTAAGCGGTTTACAGAGTCAGCATATTGCCCCCAACAATCTGGGTCCTCATTTTACCCACCTTGGAAGGATGGAAAGCTGAGTCAACCTTGAGCCTGGTGAGATTTGAACTGCAGCTAGCAGTCAGCTGAAGTAGCCTGCAGTACTGCACTCTAACCACTGCGCCACCTCAGCTTTTAGGACTAATAAAATCCTAGGCTCAACTTTAATGGGCCTTGTGGCTTAAATGTTCAAGTCTTTTGTTAGCAATCAATTTAGTTC
Organism: Pantherophis guttatus; assembly: GCF_059756535.1. Classification (NCBI taxonomy): domain Eukaryota; kingdom Metazoa; phylum Chordata; class Lepidosauria; order Squamata; family Colubridae; genus Pantherophis; species Pantherophis guttatus. The sequence continues at coordinate 117,710,698 of NC_142064.1, forward strand.
TTTGAAAGAGCAATGCATCTTTAATTTGTCAGTCCCTAATTGAAAAAGAAAGAGAAGAAGATATCAGAAGAAGACAACAGAAAGTTGGTGAAAGGAAAGTAGAGAATTGCCAGAGAGAACAGGTTCCCTGTGCACTACTGATTACAGTATGGTTTACCATTGTTATGCAGCCTTCAACAGTTACCCTTCAAGAAATGTGACCTTGAGAAAGAAATGTCCACCTTAACAGTCAGAGATTAGTTTCTAAATCAATCACTGTCATAGCCCAATATATACAATAAATCCAACACACCTTAAATACTAGCTATTGTCAGTCAACATTAGAAGAAAACCATTGCCTTTCTGGTCACAATTGTGAGTTTCTCAATTGCATAGTATAGTATAGCCTTTATTGTCATTGTACATTATATATACAATGAGATTGGTTGTATAAATGCGCCAAAGTGGCTACAATGTGACACAGAACACTAAACTACATAGGCTGTCTATTGTCAGAAAAATAACAGACAACCATACCTTTGGATCAGGGGTGGATTCTACTTACCTTTACTACCAGTTCACAGCAGGGCTGCGCGCAAGCTCTTCTGTGCAAGCGTTTTCATGATGTCAGGGTTGGTGGGCGGAGCCTCCCGCCGGTTTTACTACAGAACCGGGGCGACCCAGGGGCAACCCACCATTGCTTTGCATCTCTTGTGTTTATAGAAGGATAAAATTGCATTGGTAACACAGATGTGGGATTGTCAAACACTTTCTTCCATTTTTTCTTGGATTCCAGGAATTGTCTCTTTAAGTATAGATTTTCATTCAACAGAAAGAAAATTCAATATTCATTCATTGTCTTTCTAGTCCATAAAATGAGCAATCATGTTGACTTTTCCTGGTTGTAAGGCTGTAGAACCACAATAATTTTATAATCTACCCATAGAACTTCATCTGTGGGATAGATTAGGAATAAAATGAACGAACAAATGAATCAATACATAGCAATGCTGTCATTGCAAAGCACTTGATAGCCTTTTGATTGCCCCAAAAGATGCTTAGATTCACCTAGCAGAGCCGTTTTATACCAAATACTCACATCTACCTGCCCTGTGGAACATTCTCTGCCCTGAAGTCAGGTTAGCTCCATCCCTTGCTATTGTTTCAGAAGTCCCTCAGGGGAACCAAATGTCATTCTAAAATGGCTCTAGTATTGTGGTTGATATATTCACTCTATCTGTGCCTTTTGGTTGGAGTATTTTAATTTTCAATAATGTTTTAATTTTTAATAATGATTGTTTTATATTTTTATAATGATTGTTTTATATTTTTATAATGATTGTTTTATATTTTTATAATGATTGTTTTATATACTATATTTGTTGTTTTACTTGATTGTTGTATGCTGCCCAGCGTAATCTCTTGTGAGATGGGCAGCCATATAAATTTGATAAATAAAATAAATTTATGTAGATAATCTCTATTAAAGCCTCTTCCTTTCTCCCATGTGCACAGGAAGAGATAACTCTTCTAATGAATGAGTTCTTTATTTAAAAATGAGGTTTGCTTTGTGTTTCAAGATTGTGTTTCCACATATACAAAATGCATGCACATTATTAACCAATCAATCAAGTAAAACTCAGACGACTAACCTTTAGATCTTTAGTTGGGTTAAAAAACTGTTCTTCAAGTGTCTTCAGAGTGAATTAGTTCCTCTTATATCAGATTGTTTTCTCTAAACTTCTCACCTCAGATATCTTACTCAATGTCTTCTTGGCTATTGCAGTGGACAATCTTGCTGATGGGGATGATATTAATTCCTCCAAAGAAGAGAAGTGAGCATAGCCTAAGTGAAGGCAGGATGGGAAAGAAATTCAACTAGATAATAGCTGTTTGATTTGTAACTTTGTAAAATTGTTTGTTTTACTGCTATAAATCAGCTGTCCCCAACCTTTGTGGCTTGGCAGCCTGGCTGGGTAGGGTGGGGAGAGAGGAGAACTGGACTGCATGAGTGGTGGGCCAGCATGCACATGTGTGTACAACTTGACTTGCGCGAGCAGTGGGCCGGTGCATGCATGTGCATGTGTGGCAGCCCACCGCTTCCGCAAGTTGAGCTGCGTACATTGGCCCACCACTTGTGCGGCCTGGTTCCAAATAGGCTGCAGCCCAGTAGAGGCTTTGGCCCGGGGTTTGGAGACCCCTGCTATAAAACATCAAGCAAAGGCATTTATACTGCAGTAGGATTGTTTAAGTAAAAGTTTGGAATGTACAGTACTCCAATTTAAGAAGGCAATAAATACAAGAAGTATTTCATTAAATAGGGATTGAATATAGAAGAATACTGAGAAACTCAGATGGCAAATGCAAGATAAAGTCTAATGTCTTCCTTTCCTTTTTGTCCTCTAACATTCTTCCCACCGCTGCCTTTCTTGTTGTAATGCAGACAGGCACCAGCAGAGGGAGAACAGAACAAAGAGGAAGAGAAGAAAACTGTGAAGGTGGGGTCCAAACACACATGCATAAGTTTAGGTTCTGATCCAAGTTCCCTGGATAGCTATAGATATCAATAAGTGAAGTGTTTCACATTTTAATGTTTCCTTCCCAATATGATACCCTCCAGAGGTGTTGGACTTCAGGCAGCCTAGAAATTATAAAACAAGAGTCTTAACACATTTTCTGTTAGGCAAGGGTGTCAACTACATTTAGCTGGAAACAGCAGCATTGCAACAAATGCTTTCTCAGATTTTGTTAGTTTCCAAGTGGAGGGAATTCCATGATTATATACTCCTACTTCCAACAAATAGCACATAATGATGCGCCATTATAGTGCAAACACAAGAAAAATTTATCCCCACCTTTTTCCTGTCCAGCTCATTATTAATCCAAAAAAAAAATGTCTGTCTGTCTGTTTCTCTCTCTCTCTCGCTCTCTCTCTCCCCCACTCTCTCTCATTGTCACATGACTGTAAAAGATACACTTGAAATTATATAGAGTGAAATTCAGAATAAAATGAAATGAAAGATAAAAGAAGAAACTGAAAAACCAGTCCAAGTAGAGAAAAAATATATAAAGTAGCAACTTCCCTTTTTAAAAAACAATTTGAAAATTACATGTACAGATAAAGCTAATATAAACCATTTTATATAAGTACAACTTTAAAACCTCACTCCATTCTAGTTAGCAAAAATCTATTAAGGGTTGCTAGAAATAACAACCTGTCTATTATAAACTTTATCTAATACACCCAATTGAATTCCTTTCTTTTACATTTATATCTCATTTATATTATTAAACAAATCCTGCAAATGTCATCTTTCAAATCTAGTCAGGAAAAATCCAATAAAAATTACCAGAGATAGCATCATACCGTAACTATTATAACTTTAATCAGATAAATTTAAAATGCAGCAAATGAACTCTTTTACATAAAACTTGAATCTATAAACAAAGCATTAAAACATTATCCTTTAAACCTGGTGAAAGAAAATCCATTAAAAGTTTTCAAAAGTAGCAACCTATATATTTTAACTTTAGTCAAATAAACCAACTTCATATTCCTTCCCCTTGCTCTCTATAATCTTAATCTTTAGCCCCTTCATGTTTGGCCCAAACATTTGGTTTCTTTTCATTTTCTCTTTGTTTATTCTAACAAAATCACCGACAGACTTAACAAATCCCTTTTCTAAATCCAGTATAAAAAGATTATTCAAAACATTCTTCTGGTCTTTAAAAAGCCTTCAATCTTCAGAGTCTCATCATATTTTCTTCTGAATGCAAAGACATGAATAGTTTGTCATGAGAAGGATTCTTATAATAGATTTCCACATTTTATTTTTATTTTATTTATTTATTTTATTTTTGAATTTGTATACCGCCCTTCTCCCTAAGGACTCAGGGCGGTGTACAGCCACATAAAAACATAGACTACAAATATTAAAATACCATTAAAAGATATATATAAATTTGGCCCCATAATTAAAAACAGTAACAAACCAATTAAAACATTTAAAAAGTGTTAGGCCAGCCCGGCTTGCTAGAAAAAGAAAGTTTTAAGGGCACGGCGGAGGGCACCTAGGTCTTGGATTCTCCTTATTTCTGGGGGCAGCTGATTCCAGAGGGTAGGTGCCCCCACAGAGAAGGCCCTCCCCCTGGGGGTCACCAGCCTACATTGTTTGGCTGATGGCACCCCGAGGAGGCCCTCTCTATGGGAGCGCACAGGTCGATGGGAGGCCGTTGGTAGCAGCAGGCGGTCTCGAAGATAACTAGGTCCTATGCCATGGAGTGCTTTAAAGGTGATAACCAACACCTTGAAGCGCACCCGGAAGACCACTGGAAGCCAGTGCAGCTCACGCAGGAGAGGTGTTATATGGGAGCACCAGGTAGCTCCCGTGACCACCCGCGCGGCCGCATTCTGGACCAGTTGGAGCCTCCAGGTGCCCTTCAAGGGGAACCCCATGTAGAGAGCGTTGCAGTAGTCCAGGCGAGAGGTGACGAGGGCATGAATGACTGTGCACAGGGAATCCCGATCAAGAAAGGGCCGCAACTGGCGGATCAGGCGAACCTGACAAAAAGTCCCCCTGGCAACAGCTGTCAGATGTTCCTCCAAGGACAGTTGCGTATCCAGGAGGACTCCCAGATTGCGAGCCCTCTCCGAAGGGACCAAAGACTCGCCCCCGAAAGTCAGTGATGGAGTCAAATGACTATATCGGGATGTTGGGAACCACAGCCACTCAGTCTTGGAAGGGTTGAGCTTGAGCCTGTTTCTCCCCATCCAGATCCGCACAGCCTCCAGGCATCGGGACATCACTTCAAGGGCATCGTTGGGGTAGCCTGGGGTGGAGATCTACAGCTGGGTGACATCAGCGTACTGATGGTACTTCACCCCAAAGCCACGGATGATCTCACCCAGCATTTTCACATAAATGTTGAACAGAAGGGGCAAGAGGACCGACCCCTGAGGCACTCCACATATAAGAGGCCTCAAGGTCGATCTCTGCCCCCCCTGCCAACACGAACTGCGACCGGTCTGAGAGAAAGGAGGAGAACCACTGTAGCACGGTGCCCCCCATCCCCAACTCTTCCAACCAGTGCAGCATGATACCATGGTTGATGGTATCAAAAGCCACTGAGAGGTCTAACAGGGCCAGAACAGAGGAGTAACCCCTGTCCCGAGCCCTCCAGAGATCATTGACCAACGTGACCAATGCCATTTCCGTGCTGTGCCCAGGTCTGAAACCCGACTGGAATGGATCTAGATAAGACGCTTCCTCCAGGTACTGCGGAAACTGTCGCACAACCACACTCTCGACAACCTTCGCCACGAAGCGAAGGTTGGAGACAGGACGATAGTTGGCTAATACTGCCAGGTCCAGGCAGTATTAGCCAACAAAGCGTCACGATATACTCACTCAACGAGTGAGTACTCATTGAGTACTCACTCAACGAAGCGTTAATAATTCCCTGGAGCCAGCCTCGTGTAACCTCCTGGGAAGCCAGTACTAACCAGGAGGGACACGGATCCAGTAAACATGTGGCCGCACTAAGTCTCCCCAGAATCCTGTCCATGTCATCAGGGGTCACAGAGTCAAACTCTTCCCAGATAACATTCTCAAGACTATTCCTCGCCACCCTGCCTGAATCTACCCAGTCAGAGTCCAAATCCCCCCGGATCTGAGCGATTTTGTCATACAGATATTGTCCGAAATCCTTGGACCTGCCTTCCAGGGGGTCCTCCCGCACTCCCGGGTGGAGCAGGGAGCGGGTCACCCTGAACAGGGCGGCCGGACGATTCTCTGATGACGCAATAAGAGCGGAAAAGTAATTAAACTTTGCCACGTTTATCACCACTAGGTAGGTCTTAATATGCGACCTTACCAGTGTTCGGTCAGATTCAGCGAGACTGGCCCTCCAACCACTCTCCAGGCGTCTTTTCCGGCGCTTCATCTCCCTCAGCTCCTCGGTAAACCAGGGAGCCGCGAGGGATCGACACCGGGTCAGAGGCCGCAAAGGCACAACTTGATCCAAGACCCTACCAGCCACCCGATCCCAGGCAGCCACCAGTCTTCGGCCGAGTTGTGTGCCAGATTCTCAGGAAATGGCCCAAGCTCCATCTGGAACCTATCAGGATCCATCAGGTGCCTGGGGCGGACCCATCTAATTGGCTCCACCTCCCTGCAGCGGGGTGTTGCGGGGATTTTATTAAATCCATCTGAATACTTAGTGTGCTTGTAACTTTAAATCAACACTCTCACTCTAATTACCCTTTTGCTGTTAATTTGGAAAAAGAAAAAAGAAAACAATTACCCAATTTTTCGGACTATAAGATTCACCAGAGTCTATGACGCATCTTAGTTTTTGGGGAGGAAAATAAGAAAAAAGCTGATTGGAAGGTGAATGGCCTCCCAGAATACCCCCAGTCAGCTGTTCCCAGAGGTGAACTTTAGCAACAGGTTCTTGGTTGCGAGCTCCGCACTCTGCTTTTTTTTTCAACCTTTGAAACCTCCCTTTCAGAGGCTTTTTTCAGCCTAGGTGGGGCTACATTCAGTGTATAAGGCGCACCCAAATTTTCACCCTCTTTTAGGGGGAAAAAGGTGCATCTTATACTCCGAAAAATATGGTACATATGTACTTAAAGCATTTTTAGTAGTGGACTGAAGGAAAGTCACCCAATGAAGTCCATAAAAGCTTGCCATTCCAGAGGTTCTCAATATTAAAAAGCAATAAAAAGTTAATTCCAAAGTGATTAAAAATGTGGATCAGCCAAACTTGAGTCCTTAATTACGATTATGAGCTTAGATGTAATCCCTTGACTCCCAGCGGTTCAACTGTAGTTCACTCATAAAGAGCAACTGTCCAAATTGTGTGCAGACTACCCCACAATCTCTCCTTTCTCCAAAGACATTTCATTGGTCCAGATTCTGCATCGAGCTGCGGATTTCAGCTGTAATGTAGTCCCCATTTTTTCAAGCACGTCTTCAGTTCACCGTCTTCTGACCATAAAGAAGCAACTACTAATCTTCTTTACAGCAGCTGCAGACAAGTTCCTTATCTGTCCTCCCTCTTTAAAGTTACAACATGGTTCTTTTCTTTCCATATTCAACCCTTTGATTGAATAGCAAATCTATACATGAGTTCATTATTTCCATTTTCAGCAAAAAGTCTATAAGTAGTTGCCAGTCTTTTATAAAATCACTTGCTATCTGTGACCAAACAGGTCAATTTTGCCATTTCTGTATTGTTAATCTATGTGTGATGATTCCATCTTTAACTTATCAGTAGCTTGGACAATTTTCTGTGTGCCTTCCACAATCTATCCGTTTTTATTGCACGATAGGGCATACTTCAGTCTTCTTTGATATTATGCTATCCAGATAGAGTAAGTTAGAAAACAACTAATTTTCAAGTAAGAACTTGCAGTGGGAAACTAAGACCTTGCCTTTAGCTCATTGCATTTATTGCCTCAGTCTTTTTTTTCTAGCCTCCCCTCACCCAAGTGTCTCATTTCACTTACAATCTATAGCCCCATCTACTGCTTTAGATGCAAGCATAGCATGTATGTGAATAAGAAACATGAAGTATATCTGGCAGCAAGGGGAAGACTTTGTAGGAGAAAAGTATGCTCATTTTTCATTGTTTGTTGTGTTCTTCCATTTGTTTGCCCTTCCTTGAACACTATAGGAAACAATCGGGGAATTTTGGGGACAAGTCTCTCTCTCTTTCACTAAAATACCTCTCCACATTGGACCTCCCTGATTTCTTTCTTTACAGGTAGAAGGTGGTGAGGAGGAGGAGGAGGAAGAGGAGGAGGAGGAGGCGGCTGTAGAAGAAGGCAATGAAGGAGCAGGTAAGAAAGGGATTCTAGTACTATGAGAATCATAAAGACTGTGGCCCCTATACAAGGGTGGGGATTTTTGTGGGTGAGCATTGCATTGTCTTATTGATAGTCTATTGGGAGCCATGTGGTAGGCAGGTTGAAGAAAGAAGTTGAAAGGGTCACGACTGAAGGCCCTGGAGATATTCACTCTCATTCTCTCCTCTTTCTTTCTGAAATCTTATTTTCTCTCTTCCAAGCAAAATAATTCAGGGGAAGAACAGATACCTCTTAACAGAGACTTGATCTGACCTTTTGCAATGGGCTTTTGTAATTAGACTTCAGCCAAATTGTTTCAACGGTTTCATATGACTCTGGGACTGCGGGCTTTCTATTAAACCACAGGCATCAAACTTGCAGCGTCACGTTGCCGTCAGATGACATTTCGTGACTTTTTTCCCTTTGCGGAGCTTGGGTGGGCATGGCCTGTACGTGACGCATCCAGCCCGCGGGCTGCCAGTTTGAAACCCCTGCACTAAACTGAAACAAAGAGCTATTTATGTTTTCCACAGAGGGAACTTGAAAAAACCTTTAGCCAGGATTGAAACTGAGTATAAAACTTGCAATTGGCCAGATTAGTAATTCTGCTGCTTCTCTTGTATGCCCTTTTCCACATAAAACAACTATCAAACAGACAGTGACACCCACTGTTTTTCAGTTTCTCTGGGCTCTTTAATCCTCACATGTGAAACAGCCACTAACTGCAAGGAAAAAAGGAAGAGAAATGATATAAGTTGATTATGGATTGAAATTCATGGACCTCCCTTTTTGCTGTTACTTGGCCAATTTTTTTATATAGCAATAGCATTCTAGAATAATAAGAATTTGGAGAGACATGTAAGTTAGGAGGCACAGGCAGACATCCATAATTGCTCCAACCTTGAACCATGTAATTGTTTCAGATGACACAGTTATAACACATTTTCACCCTTTACAAAACTTCACAGATGAAGAATGCTTCCTGTAACATTTCTTTTCTTCCACTAAGGGTCACTGCCTGATAGGCTGATGCTTTATTCCCCTTGTCTGTGCTTTTTTTTTTGTTTTGCATTTACACTAAAGAATAAAGATGTATCTTTCTTTTCTCTAAATGTGCAAATTTGCTACTAGAAATCTGGCAGAGGGATCTCAAACATGAAGTGTAGATACTCAGGGTGTGTGTGTACCCATTAACTATGTTTTGGAAAGTCTATTTAGAGGTAAAGTTAAAGTAATCTTTTATTTAGGATAAGTAAAAGCTGGAAGAGAAAAGCTGGCCCTAGTAAATATTTCACCTGTTTCACCTGCTCTGCTGATTCCAGGAAGGAGATTACATGGCAGGAGAATAAAAACAGGCCCCAGTTAAGGTTGCAGGACCTTGGACAGCTCACATAGATAACTTACACTCTGGCTTGGTTCTATATCTCTGCTGTACTTTATGAAAACCATAAGAGACAACTCTGTTCTGGAATCTCATCTTTGTTGCCTCTTACATCGTTCATTTTAAGTCCAATGCCTGCCTTAGAAAATGGGCTTTCTGGAAGGGCCAGCAACTATACAAAATATATAGATAAATAAGCTAAGATTCCTGTCTAGAGACTGCCATCTGCTTAACTGAAGGCTGCAGCTATTTTGGGAGATAGACTCAGCTGGTTTTAACTTCAATATTAGTAAGTTATGATATATCCAAAGATTTCTGTTCATTTCAAGGACTCTGCTCTTTCTTGCTGCCTGCTATAACTGCTTTTCTAGAATTTTAACACGAGTCACTCCTTTCCAATCTCATATTTTGCATTAATTATTTGCATAACTCCTTGGATCTCTTCCTTGTTCAGATGTTTAGCCTAACTGAACCATTCCCACCCATCCCCACCTGACTACTGCCATCCTTTTAATTGCTGCTTCCTCCGGTGTTGTACTTTAAACTATAAGCTCTTGGGGGGCAAAAATTTATCTATGCTACTCTAATGCACTGTGCACATGTCTATCATTATGTAATCAGTTATCCAAAACTGACGTCTCCTTTGCTTTAGGAGAGGAAGAGGTGGCAGATCAGCAGAGTTTGGCAGAGTCCCACCTAGACAAACTGGAAGACACTTCCAAGGAGAAAGTTGTACCAATTCCTGATGGAAGCGCCTTTTTTTGCCTTAGCCAGACAAACCCGTGAGTATATAAAGTGGAAAATAGGGGGGATATCTTTCGGGTCTATGGGAATGTGACTTCAGCCTATAAGAATTGTAGAGTGAGGTCCAAATTTCCCCTCTTCTAGTGTCAGAGACTGTGGCATTAGGGCTGCAATTTGTCAGTTAGAAGATTCGGAAACGGGAAAATAATCTTCGTCTAGTCAAAATCCAACTACTACTGTATTTGGGGCAGACAGAAGTCAAGTCAACAGCAGGTAGATTGGAGGAAGGGCCTGGATGGCTTTTCTAGTGACCAGTTGCTCAGGCTGAGGAACTGGTCTGAACCATCATTGATACAAAGTCAGCCAGATGCTTACTGCCTTCAAGTCTGGCTGGGCTGATGAACGACAGTCACCTTCATTTATGGTTTCCCAGGTTATTTTGTTGCAGAGCCCAGTTTACTTCAATAGCTTCCCTGTTAGGGCAAGAAAAGGCACCAAGTCCTTTGCTTCTCATCTGGGTTCACATTTCCTGGCATTTGATATTTCATGAGATTGCTATACCATCAATGTATTTTAATGTATATCCCTCCAATGGCTTTGCTCTATGTTAGGGCTGCTTCTGTGGTTTATCATGCATATTCTGCCCTTATTTGAATAAATTCCATGTGTGTTCTATTATGATTTTTTTTTTAGCCCCAGGACATCACCTCCTGATTTTGGGAATTTGGATCTCAGATCAATTCTGCCTTATGTTATTAACTTACTGCCTTCCCTTCTTCCACTAGCCTTCGTGTTGGGTGCCACAAGCTGATCCACCATCACATCTTCACCAATCTCATCCTTGTCTTCATCATTCTTAGCAGCATCTCTTTGGCAGCTGAAGATCCCATCCGAGCCCACTCCTTCCGCAACAATGTAAGCTATGACCCATGTTGTCAAAGAACGGAAGAAAGGAGATGGAGGCAAAAAAGTGTTCTTTTCCTTCATCCGCACATTTGTCTCTCTTGCTCACTCTGCTCTTTGGCTTTTATATTTCAACTTTTTTTTCTTTCCTTTTTTTCCCCTCCCATTACTCAGATTTTGGGCTACTTTGACTATGCCTTCACGTCTATCTTCACTGTTGAGATCTTGCTCAAGGTACTAAGACTAAGTAGAGTAAGGGCAAAGGGAGGAAAGAAAGGGGAACGGCTATTAACTCAGAAATAAAACATGCATCCTAGAGGCCACGATATCACTCATATAGCCTTGTGGATACTAAAACTATAGGGTAGGAAGCAGATGAGTGGGTTAAAGAAAACTACAAAATGAACTGCTAGAGACTAAAAATGTAAATGTAATTGGGATAGAGATCCAGAACTTCCAAGAATAAATGTCAGTGCATGAGAACTCTCTGTTTCTGTACTAAGTATCCAAATGCTTATTTCTCTTGCTATTTAGCATGTGTTTATAAATAATTCTGGACTTAGAAGACTACAGTTACCTCAACATGTTTTCATTCTTAAGTCTGAGTTGCGCTATTTGAGAACTTGAGAATACCCTCTAGTTTATAATTATAATAGATAACTCAGTATTAAAGTCAGTTTACCTCTAGGATAGAATGTATCTGGTGTGCCATGAGAAGTGGGTAGAAATATCATAAGAGATTAAATCTTTATTTAATGTATGTTTAATATTGCATTTAGGTCACTATTCCTAGACTAAAGTACTGTCCTAAGCCTCTTATTTATCTACATATATTTTTTACCTTGCTCTATATTTGTTGCCCATGGAAAGAGCTAGGGTTTGTACAGGGCATGGAAGTCCATCTGATTCAGGAAGTCCTATTAAGGCATCCCTCTAGTTCTGAGAGTATATTGCTCATATTTTGTAAAGCATACTTCTGCCTAATCAGAAGTAATCTGTCTTCTTTAAAACATAATTGCAAATATACAACTGTTTTCTTAAAAACATAATTGCAATATCCATGGAATTGCACCTATTTCTGTGTTCTCTATATATGGGTGTGATGTTGGTCTGTTCCAATACAGTGTTGGCATATACCATCTGTTCAGGGACAGAGAAACATACCAACCAGTACAGCCTGTAGAACGAACGGAAATGCCTTTATGGACCTTGAGGGAGGGGAGAGATCTGTACTGCCGGTAGCCTCTTGCATATAGCTGACTTATTTTATGAAGCAGAGTCACTTATAGCAAAATAACCAGGCATTAATTTCCAAGTTACTTCATTCTCACAACACCTATGAGAGGAAGGGAGAGACACACAGCTGCTTTGACATCTCTGTCTACAGATGACTTCATATGGTGCCTTCCTGCACAAGGGCTCATTCTGCCGGAACTGGTTTAATCTCCTGGATCTGCTTGTTGTCAGTGTCTCACTCATCTCTTTTGGCATCCAGTAAGTTGGAAAGCAGGATATGCAAAGGATAAGTATGCTCCTTGACAAAGAACCAAACGGATTAAGAAGGAGCAAAATTAAGCTCTGGGCATCCTGTCTGAAAAGTGGGCCCAAATGGTTCGGTATGGCCTATTGGCTCTTACATCTGCTTCCCTGTTTCTGCCTCAGCTCCAGTGCCATCTCTGTGGTGAAGATCTTGCGGGTACTAAGGGTACTCCGTCCTCTCCGAGCCATCAACCGAGCCAAAGGGCTGAAGGTGAGGACTTACCTGAAGAATAGATCTTTAGCCATGTCCCCAATCTGATGCTTTCTAGATATGGCCATGCTAAGTTGGAAATGCAACCCAATGCATCTAGGAGGCACTGGGCTGGGGAAAGCTGACCTAAAATGCAGAACTGGATAGACCCATCCATTTCTTGCTTCACATTTGGGTTCATGTAAGCTGTGAAGGGGTGGGCCCAGGGGTGAAATGCTCCTGGTTCGGACCGGCTCAGGCGAGTAGGTAGCGATGGCAGCGGGCAGTTCGGAGAACCGGTAGCAAAAATCCCTGCCCCCACCCCCCATGTCCAGCTGAGCCGCGTGATCATCAGAGCCTTTTTTTTCTTTTAAATGGATCTGACGATCCAAGTTCTGACGATCCCAGCTGAGTTACCTGCTAATCAGGCAACTCGAGCCATTTAAAAGAAAAAAACCCGATCAGGCAACTCAGCCTGGATCGTCATAGCCATTTAAAAGAAAAAGTTTTTTGGCTCTGACGATCCAAGCTCTGACGATCCCAGCTGAGTTGCCTGCAGATCAGGCAACTCAGCTGGGATCGTCAGAGCCTTTTGAAAGCATTTTTACATGGTTTTACATGTAAAAAATGGTTTTAAAAGTAAAAAAAAAAAAGAATTGGCCACGCCCACCCAGTCACATTACCCCCCACCACACTACGCCCACAGAACCAGTAGTAACAAATTTTAGATTTCACCCCTCGGTGGGCCCTCTCTCTGTCCGACTCCCTCTTGGTTTTTCAGATGACATAAGGGCTGAAAAGTGTATTTTCAACTATGTCTTCCTCTCTCCGTGTGCCTCCTTTCCCAAACAGCACGTGGTACAATGTGTGTTTGTAGCAATCCGCACCATTGGAAATATCATGATTGTCACCACCTTGCTGCAGTTCATGTTTGCTTGCATTGGCGTTCAGTTATTCAAGGTAAGACATACAGTATTTAACATTTCAACGGGTGACTGAGGTGAAGTAAACATGGAAGACAGATATGTGTTCTTGGAATGATCAAGAATACACTGAGTGATGACTGAGCTCATGGAGTGTGTGTGGGTGGGCTTCTTTAGATTTTCCAAACACATCACCTTAGCAACAAATCCTATGCCTGATGGTAAAACAGCTTCTTGATTTATCTGCAGTTGCAGATGTCACCAAGAAAAACCTAAGTCTCAAGTAAAATTAAAGGAAACACAATAACAAACGCCATAGCTTTAAGTTACACAGGTAATTTAAAGAGTTTTTGTAATACATTTCTCAGAACTCTTTAAGGCAGAGACCATTTAAGAACTTTCAAATGGTCCCTCTGCCTCTGGAGGCTGAACAGCCATGTCAATGATAGTTTAATTTGGATTTCTGCAGTAAACAGGAAAATAAATTGAATGACCTCAATGGTCCTTCCACTCCCACATTCTGTAATCCTATATGGAAGTTTGGGATCTAGCTTGAGCAGAGATTAGCAACATGCTGGGCCCAGTTGAGATGTGGAGGGCAGAAGAGAAAGAACTGAAAATAAGAAAGAGGAAGAAATCAACTGAGAAGTATAGAGATGAATGGAAAATAAAATGTAGAAAGAGTTATTAGTCTTATTGCTTGACATAGGACTGTTCCTCCTCTTAACTCAGCATTTTTATACGTATGCTCATGCATGTTATTTTCTTGCCCCTAACAGCCACGGCTCAGTGACAATGAGTGGGATATGGACACAATGGGATAATAGCTTTCACAGCACAACTTTGTGGGTCTAAATTTAATGGAGAGAAAGAAGCCCTCCTTACACAGACCTGCCAATTTTCAGCAGCAGTCCTGTGTCAACAACAAGAACCTTAGGATAAACCTTTCTCGTCCCCTTTGTAGTTGCACATACCCTTCCAGTGGCCTTTGATAAAACTTTATAAGGCCCCTGAGAGTGTACATCAATTGGTTCATTATGAGGTATCATTAAGCTGGTGATATTCAGTTACACATTGCCATGCTGAATTAAATGGGAAATGTTAAGATCCTGACTCAGTGCTGGAGATTTTGGTGAAATGAAGCCAGCAGAACTTCAATCAAAACAAAAAGAGGCCATCTGGCTATGTCTGCTGCAATAGTTGCTATTGTAGATGGAATAAAAGGAGCAGATCCATGAGTTGAGTGTTCTCCTAAGCTCATAGCTGCTGCTTGATGACCAGATAAGAGCTGTGGCCAGAGGTGGCTTGGTCTAGCTTTATCTGATGAATCATTCATGGCCCTGGAACAGAAGGATCTGGCAACAGTAATTATGCCTCCTCTCCATCTATGGATACTATTATAAAGTGCATGACAAGGGGCTATTTTGAAGATTACTCAGAAGCTGCAGCTAGTTCAGAATGCAGCAGCACCCATGCTGAAGGTTGAGAGCTATTATGGCAGAATTGCATCTGTATGTTGAATGCTGCATGCCATGGCCTATATGCCAGTAGGCTTCTGGGTACAGTGCAAAGCATAACTTCCTTCTCCAGGCAGAAACAACCAGTTTAGAATATTTGACCTGGATGGGAATGTTGCAGGTTCCTACATGAAGTAATATTGGCATGGCCCAGGGATAATGTTTCCTGGTTATGGTAACCAACCTAGGGAAAATCTTCCAGTAGAGATTACAGTAGTGATATTCTTAGTGTATTTTTAAAAAGCTGCGAAGTATTGTGCAGGTATTTGCAAGTGAAAGTTGCTTTCTACTGGTGTTTTTGCCTGATGGTTGAAATTATATCCATAACTGATCTGATCCTTATTAAACATGTTTTTATCTCTATTGTTTCATGTGTTTTTTTACTATTGAAAATTGCTAGGATCTTGGGATTCTAGTGGTCTATATGGTAGGTAGATAGGTAGGTACATAGATAGATAGATTGATTGAATGTATAAATCAGGATATTAAAATAATTTATTTATATTTCATCCCTCTTAACCACCCATCTACTTAAGATTCACAATATTATTGGGAATATTTACCAAAGACAATATGATATAGTCTAATTTTTTATCCTTGTATCTTCAGGGCAAATTCTATAGCTGCACAGATGAGGCCAAGCATACCCCAGTTGAGTGCAAGTAAGTATAAAATCTGCTTTAATAAGAGTACAGAAGTAGGAGACTGATAAAGAATTCCCTGTAGCATCAGTGTTGTAGCCTTGCACTGAAATAACTGGATAGAAAAAATGGATTTGATCCTGGTCCCTGCCATGTTCCCTTGATTCATTTTAGGGCTTTTGTGAACACTGCTGATTCTAGCTTTCCAACTGTGCTACTTTTTAGTACTAGTAGCAGAATGACAAAAACTCTATTCATGCTTATATTAATGATTGGCCCCCAGGTGTAGTTGTAGTGAGAGCTGGAAGCTAAAATTTGGGATTAGTATGATTTAATTGTCAGATAATTACAGATTCTTTTTAGCTCTATTACATAAATACTTGTTTGTTTGTCTGACCTATACTTAAATTGCTTAAAAAAGTCATTTACAGTAATTTTAATGCAATGTAATGCAAATTCAATAGATAAAAATAATCTACTATCCAATTGATTTTAAACTACCATATTCCTTCTTCTGTCCATTTTCCATTCCTTCCCTTCCTCCCAAATCCAGAGGCACATTCATTGTGTACAAGGATGGGGATGTAGCTCACCCAATGGTGCGTGAGCGCATGTGGCTCAACAGCGACTTCAACTTTGACAATGTGCTGTCAGGCATGATGGCTCTCTTCACTGTCTCCACTTTTGAGGGATGGCCAGCGTGAGTTACTCTGTAGAGGTTGTGCTCAGAGTGTCTATTTGATGTTTGCCATTCCCAGATGTCTTAACTTTTTTCACTTTAAGCAGCTGTTTAGATACCTCTTGCTTAGCTCAGAAGTATAGTAAGAAAATATATTCTGCTAGCCCCAAAATGAAAGGTACTTGGTGTTTTTTCATCCTCTTTTCAGGAACGGAGATAGATGTATGGCTATAAAAACTGCAAACAAGAATTCTCTCCACTCTTTCCTTCTCACTTTGCCTCTTGAATACTCTGCCACATTTCTATGGTTATAAAAAAGACTGTGTTTGATTAAACCAAGGGAGTGGAAGAGCCCCATTAGGTTTCATGATGGTATTCCGAGCTTCAAAAAGCAGATAGAGATAGACAAAGTGCTAGAGGATTCAAGGATTTAATTGAATCCTGACTGGTTTTTTTAATAAATCCAGCCTTTATTATTTTTATAAATAACTCTTTTCTGTGCTTTTTATAATGTTGCTTATCTCAGAGTGGGTATGTATGTAACTATTTATTTATTTTCCTGACAACCTGAATCCAGAGGAAGTGGGTCATCAATGAGAAAACAGCAGTAAGAGTGATGTTATATTGTTCAGGCTGAAAATTAGGTTGCAGGATGAGACTTCAACAGAACTTGATGGAATTGCATTGGTTCCCTATATTTCTTGAACAGATATGCTGAGTCAGATGGGCATGTAATATAGAATATCTGAGCAATATCTTACATCCTGAACTTATTTGGAACCTTGAATTCAATCAATCCATCTTTATTTAATCATAGACCAGCAGATAACCTGAATTCTGTAATTACTGGTTTGAATCTTTTCTGAAGAGAGAAAATGCTCAAGTCTTTTGGGACTTTGAGTATGTTCTCATTGATTGCAGGACTCAGCCATCATGCTTTGTCCAGACCATTCTTCAGATGACAACTAAAAATAATGGTTTCTTCTGGGGTTCTAGCAATTTTGACAAGCCATGACCCCAATTTGGAGTGTTGTATTCACAGTAGTTGCTAAATGTTTCCACAAAGAATTACAAACAGGGCAGAATGTTTTCCCCTGAATCCCCAGTGTCCAAACCTCAGGAGTATTCTTATTGCGGCATTGATTGAAGATCTTCAAAAAAAAACCCATTTCTTTTTCTCCTTTCCTGCTATGCACCCTCTTATACTTTCTTTGCCACCATCTAACCTATGCTAGGCTCTTGTACAAAGCTATTGATGCCAATGCAGAAAACCAAGGACCAATATACAATTACCGGGTAGAGATCTCCATATTCTTCATTGTCTACATCATCATCATTGCTTTCTTCATGATGAATATCTTTGTGGGCTTTGTCATCATCACTTTCCGGGCCCAAGGAGAGCAGGAATACAAAAACTGTGAGCTGGACAAGAACCAGGTAGCATTCCAATACCCAACTCCATGTTTGCTTTTGAAATAACGTTTCAGATACCTTTTTTTTTTCCTTCTCCAAATAATGTTAGCTTAATTCACCTTTTCCCAACTTGATAATCTTCATGTTGTGTTGGGATTGCAACTGTAAGAAAGCCACATTGGCTGAGAATTCCGAATATACGTCCCATTTACCTACCTTTAATGGGGATCAAATTACTATTTTCCCCCTCAGTTTTGCCCTTTCTACTGAGAAGAATGAAATCATTCTCTCCCAGTTTTTCCACACTGAATAAAAGAATGCTTTTCATTTCTGAAGTATTATTTTACCCCTATTTATTAATTGTTTTTGTTCTGAGAAGACTCCTTAATAAATACAGTCCATTATTCATCAAGTTTAGAATGCATTCTAATAATATACATTAGTACAAAAGTGTTATTACTGGGGAAAGGAGATGGAGTTTGAAAAGTCATGTATGTTTTATTATTTTTATTTATTTATTGAGGGAGAATATACAGCCATAGCAAATTGGAAAAAGTGGCAGACATGTAAGCCATTGTGGGTGTTTTTTATAAAAAATAGGCAGAACAAAGGAAAAAACACTATAGTTTAACTCTTGAGATTTTTGAAAGTAATAGATAATTATTTTTGCAAGAACTTTTTGGTATGAGGTCTGATCAGAGTTTTTTGACTATGTTTTCCATGAATTGCTTATAACTAGATCACCTAGTAATAATTCAAATCCAAACAACATCTATCCAGCATTAACACCCCTCATAACAGAATAAAGAACAAGAAAGGTGCAGGAATGTTGGATTTGGGATTTTGTCAGTGGATATGCAGAAGGAAATGGCATCAGGAATTTCAGCACTCATGGAATATGACATATACCAGTCTCCTTCATGTGTATTGGGGCTTTGGTTTACAAAATTAGAAAATGTTGCTCTATGTTGTGAATACTGTTGCAGATAGCAGCTCGTGGTGTTGCTGAAGAAATGTGCAAACGATGGGGGGGGGGGGGGGAGAGTTCTCTCTTACCGCTCAGCTGAATTGCTTTCTTTTTCTTTTCCCATAGCGGCAATGTGTGGAATATGCCTTGAAGGCTCAACCCTTACAACGTTATATTCCAAAGAACAAATATCAATACAAATTCTGGTATATGGTCAATTCCACTTGTTTTGAATACATCATGTTTGTACTGATCTTGCTGAACACTATTGCTTTGGCTGTACAGGTGAGAAGCATAATTTGTAGTGCCACAAATCAAAAGGCACTGCCCAGTTATTTTCTCTTTAAGGGGAAAAAATTAGAAATGGTGGGAATAGATAAGTGGGTTACAAATCCACCCTTATAAAATCTATGAGCAAGGCAGGTCAACCCATTGCTTACTGGAATGAATTCATATGTGAATTTTTAGAATAAAAATGGGATCCAGATGTGTGCAGAAAAATGCAGTCATGCTATCACTACTGTAATAAGATATGAATAGAAATACTTATTTTCAGTAAGGTGAATAGACAAACATCGTTCTAAAATAAATTTGTAAAACTAATATTTGGGGCCTGAGTGGTGAATGTAATGAATTGGTAAACTCTGAGAAAATTCACTCCAGGCCATATGAAGAAAGTGGAGATGCTGGAGGTGCCACAGAAGTTGGGGATTCAGCTGCAGAGTAGCAAAATAAATGACAAAGATAAGGCTATGGGATAATCTGCGTAAACCTATATGTGTGTGACTTCAGAACAAGAAGGAAAACCCTAAAGAACCCAGGAAAGATGATACTTTGAGTTCAGCATTCATTCTTATTGTAAGGATATTCTTAACAAATACCACTTGAGTCACCAAGATTTGCAAAATTCTCCTGTATTATTCATGCCTTATCTTTTCTTTCAGCACTATGAACAATCAGAGCCTTTTAATAACGTGATGGATCTGCTCAATATGGTGTTCACAGGCCTCTTCACCGTTGAAATGTTTCTGAAGATTATTGCCTTCAAGCCCAAGGTTTGGGAGTTTTGCAAAAAATTAAAAACATAGTGGACTGTTTCCCATAACTCCAGAACCCTTTGATCAACACCAAGTTATCACTATCAGGTGTTGAAGGATTTTCATTAAGAGACTTAAAAGAGTTCTTACTTCAATCTTCTGCATCATACAGTATATAACAATTTGTTTGTTGAGTGGAACTCCTCTTTCAAGTTTTTCAATAGAGCTACTTTTGGAGGACCTCCTAATTCCTGATGGTGCAGTGTTCAGTCCAAGAAAATGCTCACATTCTTTCTGGTATGCTCACTTACGGTTGTAATGTGAGAAGGGAGGTGAGGTTATTTGCCAGACTTTCAGGTTCTGGTAAATATATGGCTTTGCCGATCTCTAGAGCCCTCCGCTTTTAAATCTTGCCTGTAAAAATGCCTTTATTTGGTATGTATCCTCTTCAGGAATTTAGGATATCCTTCTAGATCAGGGGTCTCCAACCTTAGCAACTTTAAGCTTGGCGGACTTCAACTCCCAGAATTCCCCAGCCAGAATTCTGGGAGTTGAAGTCCGCCAGGCTTAAAGTTGCCAAGGTTGGAGACCCCTGTTCTAGATAGACATACATCTTTGCATTAAATTCTGAAGCATTTAATATTGCAGCACAGGAGCCTTTTCCCAACACATATTTTTTTATACTTTAAGATCACACTTTCAAGCAGAATAGGTGGTGGTGGTGAAAAATATGTGATTTTGGTTTTTAGTCCAACCTGTGCCAACAGCTCAGGTTGGATTAATAATGCTGAATAAGATATTGTGCCTATGCCTTCCCCCACCTCTCAGTCTTGAGTCCCCAAAGGACAAAATTGAACTGTCCAGGCTTGAATTTTGTTAAGATGATAAAGAGCTTCTGGAAAGGGAGGGTTGTGTTTCCTCGTTGTGTGCCCTTTCTGGTTACTCTGGGACATGAATAATAATCTGAAGCAGGAGCACTACACATCTGCAAAATCTTAAGAAAGCAGAGGCTCTGGCCAAGATTGGGCTTCGGTTATTTTGGTGTTATATAACCCAAACTCTACCTTGAATTTTGCCCAAGGGAAAGCAGGGGACCAACCATTCTAATAGGACAGGCCCATGCTGTTTTTGCTCAGTTAGATAAAATAGGTGTGGGTGGGTCAGTGGATGTAAATTAGTTCTGACTGCCTCTTTCTGGAGCTTTTCTCTGTTGTTCTCTTGCAGCATTACTTTGTTGACGCATGGAATACTTTTGATGCTCTGATTGTGGTTGGGAGTATCGTAGACATTGCTGTTACTGAAATCAACGTGAGTGATCCCCAATATGATACCTGTCCCATAGAAGCTATCTGAGCAGTGTTGGTTCATTTGCAGTACGGCTGTTGAAAGAGGCAGAATATGTCATACTGTATGCTTATTTTATTGATTGATTGAGTTTTGATTCTGGATTATGTACACAGTTAAAAGATAAAGTGAACAATCAACATAGTTTAGCCATTAAAACAATGTAAAAACTGTTACAAAAAATAGAGAAGAACGCAGTCTAAAATTATAATGCCCATTTAACAAGCTCCACACTTCCATGGGATCCCCAGGCCTAATGGCAAAGCCAAGTTTAGAAGGCCATTCAGGAGATGAACGGTGTTGGGTCCAATCTCACTTCACGAGGAATGATGTTCTGAAGGGCGGGTGCCGTGGCAGAAAAGGCTCTCTCTCTAGGTCCCACCCAAGCTCCTTGACTGATGTACCTTGCCCACACCTCTGCCAGGCCTGATACCACCGCCTGGCAGAGGTGGAGGCAACCTAATTGCCCATGCCATTGCATTCCCCACCAGCTGAAGCTTCCAGATACATTTCAAGAGCAGCCCCATGTAAAGTGCTTATTTACTGAAAGGACTATTACACCTGATATTTTTCCCCCTGACTATGTTATTCAAATATAGCTCCCTGCTATCACAAAGGCTAAGAATTTGTTTTTGTTATTTATTTGCTATATTATTGGTTAGATGGATAGCCTACCTTTTCTCTAGGAGCTTACAAAGTTTAGATGGGTCCCCTTTCCTTTTATTCTCCAAACAATCAACAATTCTCTCTCAGTACACAATCCTGTGATCAGCAAGAGAGAATGACCGCCCAACATTAGCCATTAGGTTTTCATGAGCAAGGATAGATTTGAACCTAGAAATCACAAAACAAACAAAAATCAACTTTCTCCAAAGCTTTTATTCCATGTTTTGTTGTAGTTATTCTTTATGCAAGAAATGAATAAGTTTTGTGGATATATAATATGCTCGAAAGTTATTTTATTTTCTGAATTTCTTTGTCTTTTATTTACTCATCTCCGGATTCTATCTTCCTATTTCTTTTTTCCTCCATATATTGTCTGCATTGCTGCTTTCATGCACTAGATATTATGAGACACAAAATTGGCTTGATCTTATGTACCTCCACCATACCTTCAATCATGGTTGTGATTCCTTCTCTCTGAAAAGAAAGGAAGCTATAGTGTGAGAGTATTACCCCATGAATCAGAAAAGTTGAGCCATGTAATACAGAAGCAATGACAAAATCCACAGTGGATCAAGGTGGTATTGTGGTTAGAGTGCCAAATTACAAGAAGGAAGGCATAGGTTCAAATCTCCATCGGTTCACAGGGTCATTCTTACTTGCCTTATTTCAAGGGTTGCTGTGAGGATATAAAGTAAGTAAGATCTTGCTCTAAGATCCTTGGAGGAAAGATGGTAAAAAAATAACTTTATGCCAGAGATGTAGGCTAGAACAGTGGTCCCCAGACTTGGCAGCCTGACGGTGGTGGTGAAGGGGAACCAGGCCACACAAGGGACAGGATGGTGCATGCACATGCAGCTGGACTTTGCGTGAGCAGCGGCCTGGCATGTGCATGGGCACACAAGTGCACACTGGCCCACCACTCTTGCAAGTTAAGCTACATGCGTGCGCAGGCCAGCTCACCACTCATGCAGCCCGGTTCCGAATAGGCCATGGCTTGGTAGTGGACCACGGCCTGTGGGTTGGGAACCCCTGGGCTAAAAGGAATGAAACAGGCCAGTGATCAAGCATGAAGGTATAAATGTTGATGTGACAAGCCTCACTATCATAGGATTTGTAAATTACTGTAAAAAATAAACGTCTTTAAATTCAGGCAGAGTTCAGTAGATGCTACGTATCGGTGTGTGTTGTAAATACGCTTTTTTGGGGCAATACATATAAAATTAACAAATGAGTATATACATGGTGGAGCTGTCATTCCTAGCCACTGTATTTTATAACTTTGTGCCTCCCAGATGTGAAGCTCCCATTGCGATTGCACTGGCTGAGGATTCTGAATGGACCAAACTGAAGAAAAGTGGTGGAGGGCTTGGGAATGAATGCAAGATGTTGTTGGGCAAAGATAACCAAAAGAATAGTATGGGAGTATCATTTTGGACTTGCCAACCTTACATGCAATGGTATTATTTTTTTAGGTTGGTCTTGAATAATGGCAATTTGGCTCCACTGGCACCTTTGCCCCCACTTATAGTGAAGGATTTCCTTTCATCTTTCTTTTTTCTAGGACCAGCAGGCTTTGCTGCAGATGGAGGCAGGAAAAAGGAAAGTGGCACAGTTGCTTAGCAACTACACAGCTCTGTTTTGTTAATCCTGGACCAGAGAAATGTCTGGACTAGGAACAGAACAGGCAGCTGTGCAGGCAGAGAGAGTCATAGCTATACCCAATATAGTGTGAGCTGCTCAGGCTTTCCTGGAGGTAGATGCTGGTGGCTGAGGGACTGGAGCTTACTTCTCACGTATTTGCAGATATACAAATATGTTTGTCTGACATATTTGCATGTGTTAACTATGATAACTAAATGGGAGCATCATGTACAATGGCAACGTCATACCTCTAAACTCTACTGTTTGGAGCAGAATACAGGAGAAGGCCATCACTATCATGGCTGCTGCTCCCAGTTGAAAGCTGATTACAGGGCTAGATGAGGCTGTACAGATTCAGCAAGATGGTACGGTGGATTTAGTACCCTGCCCTGTGTCATATGTATGCATACGTTTCTATTATGGGGCTGCTTGTTCTAATCTAACCTCTTGCTGATCCCATTCCACTCGACTCCACAGAGTTCAGAGGACAGTTCCCGTATCTCTATCACCTTCTTCCGCCTTTTCCGTGTCATGCGCCTGGTCAAGCTCCTCAGCAAAGGTGAAGGTATCCGTACCCTCCTCTGGACTTTCATCAAATCTTTCCAGGTCAGAAGGGGAATGATGAGAAAGTAACCATTGCCTTAAATCTAAGACTTAAAATTGCTGCATACTTTGTTCTAGCAGGGTAGGAAGGAAAGCGCATACTTGGGAAATGTGCTAACAGGAGCATTAAACACTGTTTTTGCGGCAAACCAGGATGATGTGGCCCTGGCTGCAGATTTATTTCTCCAAATTCACTATTGTTTTTGTTTCCCCCATCCAGGCTTTGCCGTATGTGGCCCTCCTCATTGCCATGATTTTCTTTATCTATGCAGTCATCGGCATGCAGGTGAGCAGATAATCTTCCTCGCTGCATTTTTTCTTGCAAATGAATCTTTGCACAAACCTGAGTGACTTGTAGGCGTTTTGTGGGGGTAGGAGCTAGAACTCTGCACCTTTGTATGAGGTTCTGTATTATCAGAACTGAAAGATTTGATTCTTTCATTTGTGCAAGGCAACGATGTGCATGCAATAGATATTTGTACATGTGTAGGTGTTCCAACCAGCCTAAGTACTACCTACGTTTCTATAGTGTGCGGATTAAATGCATAATTTCTCCAAGAAACATTTACTGCCATCTATGGTTGGAGCCAGAAAATTAGCTCTTGCTGTATTCTAGAAGCATCATCCAGCTGCACTTCTAGCAACATGGCAGAAGTATTGTTTTTATTCTCTGTTCTGATAAAGGAGACAGAATGCAAGGAAGGCTGAATAATGTGCACCTGGAAACATTTTGCATTAGAGTTTTTATTTGTTGTATCTTGTCACAACCCTGAAATTGGATTCCTTGTCTTTCAGACCTTTGGCAAAATAGCTATGCAAGATAGTACAGCCATCAATCGCAATAATAATTTCCAGACCTTTCCACAAGCTGTGTTGCTGCTTTTCAGGTATCTCTCTTCCTCTCTTCCTCTCCTTCTCATGCTCCTCCTTAATTTGGGAAAAGATAAGCAAATGGCTTCTTTCTTCATCCCTTGTTTCCAAAGGGCTGACAGAATCTGGGCCGATTCCCAAACTAAATTCTAATTCACAAATTATGGCTACACAGAATCATAGGATAGGATAGGATAGGATAGGATAGGATAGGATAGGATAGGATAGGATAGGATAGGATAGGATAGGACAGGACAGGACAGGACAGGACAGGACAGGACAGGACAGGACAGGACAGAATAACAGAGTTGGAAGGGACCTTGGAGGTCTTCTAGTCCAACCCCCGGCTTAGACAGGAAACCCTATACCATTTCAGACAAATGGTTATCCAATCTTTTCTTTAAAATTTCCAGTGTTGGAGCATTCACAACTTTTAGAAACAAGTTGTTCCACTGATTAATTGTTCTAACTGTCAGAAGAACTCCCAGCTGAGTGTTTAGTCCAATTCAGGTTTATAATAAATCAGAATTAAAAGCAAGATTTTGGTATTTGGAAGCAGAGATAGATAACATTTATCAAAGCATTACTTTGTCCCAACAGACTAGCTATTCCCCCTTTAATACCACTAAAATAAGAGCTGTGTGAAGAGTACAAGTTGAATAGGCACCAAAGGAACTTTTCAAATATACATATAAACAGTGGGAATGTAGTTGTGCTCCTTTTTCTATAATGGTGATTCAGAGGGTGCAATCAGTGAGTTTACCAAAACATGCAGTGCTTCTAAGCATCACAGAAGATTTCTAGCAAGTCTGTGGTATTACATATGTTGTATCTGTTTTCCTGTCTTTCCTCCTAAAATGTAATAAAAAATAGATTCAATCAATATTAGCTTGACTGCTCAAGATGGACACGTATATTGTCATGGAATGGAAGAGCTTGCCATACCCTCCCAGGCTAACTTCCAGCCCTCAGATTTCCTACTTGTCTCTGTCAGGTATAAATGCACTGCCCGTGCCAGGGATCAGCTATAGCTCAGTAGTGCAAGGGTTAACCCAGACACCCACCTGGTCAGCTCCTTCCATAGACTCCTCCTTACCTGATTCCCCGCCCACAGGTATAAAAGGTGGGCACACTCCTCCATGTTCCTCAGATCCTAATGTAACCAAGTGATGATGTGATGAACCTGCAAATAAAAGAAAGATATTTTATTAGATGACTCAAGTCTCTTCATTGGGCCTGATCCACCAATCCTTGTAACAAAATGGTAGCAGAGGATGGTTGGTAAGGCCCAGAGATCCCAAGCCACAAGACAAGGACCCATACCTACCTGCAGGATGGCGACACCCCCGAAGCAACGGGAAAGCAACCCATCGGACTCGCCAGGGAAGGCAGGAGCCTCAACCACCCCCAAAGCCACCGCGACGGAAGAAAGGGGAGAGATCGAGAAAGGGAAAAGGGCCCACCACTGCGACCAAGAAGAAGAGAAGCTGCGACTCGACGTCCTGCAGCTGTTGAAGGAGCGAGCCGGCGACAAGAACCTCCTTGCCGACCTGCGGAGCTTCATAATCGACCGCGAGGTGGCAAGGAGCGAAGAAGGCTCGGACTCCGAACTCGAGGAGCTGGACTCGGTGAGTGGATCGCCCAAAAGGGCACTTCCAACGGCCACCGAGCCCCAAAGTCTCGCTCTAAATTTAAAACGGCAGCCATCTTTGTCCACGTGGTCGGACAAGATGGCCGACCCACAACCAATCAACAAACAGAATTCAAAATGGCCGGCGCGCGAAAAATGCCGGACCATGAGCAATGATGGAAGTGACCGGGGAGAGGGGACTGAATCTGACTCTGACCCCTGGTACACCCCCAGCGAGCGGCAAGTGGATAGGGCCATGAAGACCCTTGCCGCCACTTTCGGCCCAGGCCTCAAAATCACCAAAGACAGGCCGGAGAGGCCAAAACAAAAGGGAAGACGAGGAGAGGGGCAACAAAGCCCCCACCCGAGAGCCACCGACGCCCGCGACAGCTCGCCAGCCCACCTACGCACCCCAGGGACACCGCGCCTCCGATCGCCCAGGCCGCGCACCCCGGACCGCATGGATTGGGGCAGCTACTTACAGCCATCGCCGGAGCCCTAGCGCCGCCAGGATCTTCATTCCGGAGAAGCAGCTGCTGGACGACGCCTCCCGGAACACACCTGGACCCCCAAAGCCGAAGCCGAGGCCTACCCGACCGACAGAGGCCTCTACAGCGGAGCCGCGATGAACAGGTCCTTCCACAGCGACGGCGGAGCTGAAATGGACTTCGCGCATGCGCTCTTCCGCCTAGAGGAAAAAAAAAGAAAAAAATTACAAAGCGGGACTTTTAAACTGCCGGCAAGCGTGCCCATGCCTTACTGCTGCTATAGACACATAAGGAACCATGGACAGCAGCCAGCAGTAAGTAATTTTACTAGTAGTACTGGAAACTTACCTGTTGACTTTCCCAAGTTGAGGATGGATGGGGGCAATATCCTAGAGTGGTCACAGCAGCTCCAGGTGGTATTCCTAAAGGAAAATATGTCTCATTTTATTAATGACCCCCCAGAGAGACCATGGAGTTTAGAACTGGATTGCATGCACCATAGGGCATTCTACCTTTTGATTGCCAGCATATCCCCCACAATTTACCACTGTATAGGCCATAACCTCACAATATCAGAAATTATAGGAAAAATGTTTGGGTTGTTTTACAGTGAGAGTGTGTCCACCACCACCCAAATTTCCAAAGACTTCTTTTCTGCCAGACTTAAGCCAGGGACCCCCATGAGTGAGCACCTAGTGTCCTTGAGCGGTACCAGAGCAGAGCTACACCTTAGGGGGGAAGTTATTTCCGACCAGATCATGAAGAGCGTGATAATCAACTCTTTAGATCACTCATGGAATAACTTCCTGACACACTTAGACACCATTAGTCTGGGAATGCTATCCGTGGAGAAGCTATCCAACAAGCTTATCGCGGAAGATAATCTGAGGAGGAGCCGCCCCGGCCCTCCCAGAGAACATAAGAGTGAGAAGAGAGTAGTCTTCCAAGAGAAACAACACAACACGCCAGAGTGCTACATCTGCGGGTCGAGGGGACACATCAAGAGGGACTGCCCCAAGAACTATAGGGAGAGAGGCAGGCCAGAGCATAGGCACAGGCAAACGGAAAGACACACATCCGAAGAAAGGTATAGGCGTAGAGACTCACCCATTCCCAGGGATAAGAGGGGGAACAGAGACAGCTCACGCGACAGCAGGACAGGGTCTCTGTATGGGATAGGGGAGCACACACACACCACACACCAAGACAAAGACACCAGCTCATGGCTCCTGGACTCGGGAGCCTCCAACCACACCACCTACAACCAGAAACTACTCTCATCATTCAAGAGGGAGAACTTTTCAATCAAAGTTGCGGACCAAAACCAGGTTAGAGTAACGGGCAAAGGGACAGTTACTTTACCAGGCGTAGGGAAAATAGAGGGGGTACTGTTAGTCCCGGAGATACCTCACAACATCCTGGCCGCAGTAAAGCTTAGCAAGGAATCAGGGGTTGAGGTGACCTTCACAAGAGGCAATGTCAAAGTTAGCAAGGATGGGGAAGACGTAGGAAGAGTAACCGTTAACCAAGGGTTACCTTACATAACTTTCCATGAGAACAACACCCACAGCGTAAACACCAGTTCAGAGAACGCAGAGGACACTGATCAAGACAGGACTGAGGATGAACAGGTAGACGGGAGAAAGATAGATAGCAATGATAACACAACACAAGAAACACAACACAACAAACACACCCAAAAGAGACCCTCAATAGACAGACCAATGCATGATGACTGTGCCCATCTGCTGCACCGGAAGCTAGGACACGCCAGTTTTCCCGTGATACAGAAAATGGCCAATTGTACCGAGGGTGTCAAAATAAAAAACTGTGAAAACTACCTCGAGTGCTCGGTGTGCAAGTGTTCAAAACTAAAGGTAAAACCCAGACCCAAGAAGTCGTTACGTGCCGCCAAACAAATATTCGACTTAGTACACATGGACCTGGTAGGGCCCCTAAGGCCATCCATAAACTATAAGAAAAGGTACTTCCTCACTATAGTGGATGACTATAGTCGATATGGCTTTGTCTACACCCTAAGAAAAAAGGATGAGGCCTTCCAAAAATTCAAAGAGTTTTATAAAAGAGTGGAAACCCAAAACAACAAACAAATCAAACAGATCATGATCGACAGAGGGTCTGAGTTTCTATCTAAGGACTTCTCACATTGGCTCAGATCCAAAGGCGTGATTCACTTTACGTCGTCCCTGTTTTCCGCCTTTCAGAACGGGGTCGTAGAACGACGGAACTCCATGCTGCAAACGATGGTCAGGTGCGCCTTAGAGGACGCGGGCATTGGCCAACACTTCTGGTCTGAAGCCCTGGTCTACTCCAACTACACACTAAATAGAACATGGTCCAGTGTGATAGACAAAACGCCATACGAGATCATGTATAACAAGAAGCCACAGATAGCACACTTGCATGTGTTCGGTGTAACTGCTGATGTACACATACCCAAGCAGTTGCGCAAGAAAGGGGATAAGGTATCCAGAAGGCTGAGATTTATGGGATACGAGCCAGGAACCAAGGGCTTCAGGTTTGTGGACAACAATAATAGATTTGTGGTCTCTAGGACAGCGGCATTCCATGAGCAAGCCAACTGGTCCAGAATACACTTAAACGAGGTTCCCATCAAGCGAGAGGATAGTCCGGTTGAGCAAGCTCAAAGCAAAGGCGAGACAGTAAATAGACAGGAAGAGGGCAGGCTCAAGCCCGATCTCCAAGGTGTTAGGGTTGAGGGATGGAAAGAAAATCATCCCAAGTTAAATATAGACTCACTGACACAAAGAGAGGCCAGACACCTACATGATGCAGAACAGACAGTAGACAGACCGGTCAGGTCAACCAGAAATCAGCTACCAAGAAGGCTAAATGATTACGTAATGCACGTGCACACGAATCACATTACACCAAACTCCTACGAAGAGGTATTGAGGCTACCCCAGGAAGAGAGGACAAAGTGGGAGCTAGCCATGGCCAAAGAACTGGATAGCCTGAGGAAGCTAAAGGTCTACACCCCATCCAAGGTCCCAGAGGGCAAGAGCGCAATAGGCACCCGATGGATCTTCAAGGTCAAGAACTTAGAGGGTGGCCAAAGCCTATACAAAGCAAGATTAGTCGCCCAGGGGTTTGCCCAAAGGTTTCCAGAGGACTACACAGACACATATTCCCCCACTGTAAGGACAGAAAGCGTCAAAAGCGCCTTAGTCATTGCATCCCTGCTAGGGCTGGAGGTGCACCAGTTTGACGTGCAGACCGCCTACTTGCACGCCAACCTAGATAAAGAAATATACATCAAAGCGCCCCACAGCAAAGAAACCAGCAGGGGGGACACCTGGTTACTTCACAAGAGCCTGTACGGGCTAAAGCAATCGGGCAAACGCTGGTACGAATGCCTGGTAGAGGCCCTGAAGTCTATGGGATTCACAGCGACCATAGCTGACAACTGTTTCTTTACCAAGAAAGAGGGAGACTCACCAGAATACATCCTAGTTTACGTGGATGACATTCTATATATCAGTAAACACGAAGGAAACCGCAACACCTTCGCCAGCAGACTGGGCAAACACTTCACCCTAAAATACCTTGGGAAGATAAATCGGTACCTGGGGGTACAGGTCAACCAAACGCCAAAAGGTTTCCAACTGTCGCAGAAGGAGAAAATAGAAGAATTACTCCATAAGTGCAACATGGCAGACGCCAAGGGATGTGATTCACCCATGCAGACGGACTTTCTAAAAAACATGCATGATGAATCACCCAGATTTGAAGACAACACATTGTACAGGTCAGTCATAGGCTCCCTCCTATATATCACTAACTGGACAAGACCGGACATTGCTCTTTCAGTTAACTTATTGTCCAGGCACGTAAGCAAACCCACCACATACCACTGGGACGCGGTGAAAAGAGTACTAAGATACCTCAAACAAAGTGCCAATGCATGTCTAACCCTAGAACCTGAAAAATCCGACGAACCCATCCTCTCCTGCTACGCCGATACCGACTGGGCCGGAGATACCAAAGGCCGGAAAAGCACATCTGGGTACATATTCTACCTAAATAACAGTCCGGTGCATTGGTACACAGGCAAACAAATTTTGGTGGCAACCTCGACTACTGAAGCTGAATACATATGCCTCTCCAAAGCCGCCAACAATCTCATCTGGTTCGACGACCTACTCGCCAGCGTGTGGAGAGAACCAGCTTACCCAATAAATATCTATGAAGATAACAAAGCCGCCATAGAGATATCCATGTCCGACGCTATAGGACAAAGGTCAAGGCACATAGACATAAAGTATAAGCACGTTAGACAGCTCTCCAGAATCGGTTTCATAAAGGCCATTCACTGCGATACAGAAGAACAGACCGCAGACATACTCACGAAACCACTACAGGGCAAACAACACTCACACTTAGTTTCCAAGCTCAACATCCACCCAAGGGTACCAACCAGTCAGTCAGGCCTACAGACACGGGTCAGGCATTTAGAGGGGGATTTGTCAGGTATAAATGCACTGCCCGTGCCAGGGATCAGCTATAGCTCAGTAGTGCAAGGGTTAACCCAGACACCCACCTGGTCAGCTCCTCCCATAGACTCCTCCTTACCTGATTCCCCACCCACAGGTATAAAAGGTGGGCACACTCCTCCATGTTCCTCAGATCCTAATGTAACCAAGTGATGATGTGATGAACCTGCAAATAAAAGAAAGATATTTTATTAGATGACTCAAGTCTCTTCATTGGGCCTGATCCACCAATCCTTGTAACAGTCTCCTATCTTAGATCTAATGGCATTTGACTCTGTTTAGTCTTTTTCCCCCCCAGCTTTGCACTTTCATCAGGTGCACCTCCTAAATCGTCCCCCAAACAAATGTAAAGAGGGCTGTTTTTGTCCCTACTTTCTTATATTCTCTCTGTTCTGGCAGGATACATTCAGCCTGTTTTTTCCCATCTTGTTCCTTCCAGGTGTGCCACAGGGGAAGCCTGGCAGGAGATCATGCTGGCCAGCTTGCCTGGCAAGCGCTGTGACCCTGAGTCTGATTTTGAACCTGGGGAGGAATTCACTT
Organism: Pantherophis guttatus; assembly: GCF_059756535.1. NCBI lineage: Eukaryota > Metazoa > Chordata > Lepidosauria > Squamata > Colubridae > Pantherophis > Pantherophis guttatus. Next base: position 117,742,777 of record NC_142064.1, read on the forward strand.
GTGGTAGCAACTTTGCTATTGTCTATTTCATCAGCTTCTTTATGCTGTGTGCTTTCTTGGTAAGTTCCTGACATAAAGTACCCTCTGCTCTTCCCATTTAGCAGCTGGATTCTAGACCTATCAACCCAGTCCCTCTTCTGCAGAGCCAAGATCCATCTCATTATAACTATCAAACTAAAACATTGGTTCCCACCATGCATGTCAGTTTTGATGCACCGATTGTGCTGCCTGAAAATAGACCTAACTCAGAGAACATATGTGTCATCTTTGAAGTTGTTTCTGCAATTGGAAGCAAATGAACAGCTGGGAGCTAGAGTGGGTGCCGCTTAGCTATCTCCATTCCTGCAGTTTATCTCTTTAAAATTGCTCTCCCCCCTCTGGCTGCTGTTTCATCTCTGTTGCACAGAGGGGATCCTGTAATGTGCTTCTCCTATTTCTCTGCTTAGTCAATAACAGTAGGAGCAACAGCACTGTTTCAGCCTCAGATGATGCTCTTGCATTGTTACTAATGATAACCAATGATCTGTGTGTGGCTTATCCCATTTCCTTTCCCCATTGGGCCAGGCTTACTTGCTAAAATGAGGAGGATTGATGCTCATGAACATTCCCTGACAAAAAGGCATCCTCCTATCCCAAATATGGGGCATACTATCCTTGTTGAAAAGAAAGGGCATTGTGGGCAAGCAGTGTTCTCTAACTAAATGTTTTTCAGTCAAATGTGTAAAATAGCTCCCCTCATCCCCAGCCAAAGCGGAGACAAATTACAGTCCAGAATACTGAGAGACATCCTACTGATGACAGCTATTCCAAGGCACACTTTCTGTTGTTATTGAATATGTTTCAAGCCCAAATCAAAGCAATGACCCTTAGAAAGAGCTGCGGACTCTCACTAAGGTCCTCTGGCATCAATTCCTTTCCTTCAACTTGAGTACAATTTGATGAACACTTGCTGAGCCCGACAGGACTTATTTCTAAATAACCTTCACAGGATCAAGCTGCTTGCTTCTGTTTTTTTGCTCTCACTGTCTCCTCTATTAGATCATTAACCTCTTTGTTGCTGTCATCATGGACAATTTTGACTATCTCACTCGGGACTGGTCCATTCTGGGTCCCCACCACCTCGATGAGTTCAAGAGGATCTGGTCGGAATATGATCCAGCTGCCAAGTATGAAACTTAATTCCATTTATTGAAATAGTTTCAGCAAGTGCTTTTGGAAAAAGTAGCAGTATCTTCCAGAACTTACATCACAGATATTAAGGAGAAATCTTTAACTTCTCTTAAGCTGCACAATTTCTAGTGTTCTACTGTTACCAGAGACAATAGAAGAATATTACTTTCTTTCAATAGCTTTGATGCATACCACAAAAGGCATTGTAGATTATATATTGAGTTAATATTTTGAAAGTGAAATATAAGTGGTAGTCCTGCCTGAGGAGCTGGTACTATCATTTCTAGATCATGAGTTTATAGCAATAGCACTTAGACTTATATTCCATTTCACAATGCTTTTACAGCCCTCTCTAAGCGGTTTACAGAGTCAGCATATTGCCCCCAACAATCTGGGTCCTCATTTTACCCATCTTGGAAGGATGGAAGGCTGAGTCCTGAGTCAACCTTGAGCCTGGTGGGATTTGAACTGCCAAACTGCAGGCAGCCAGCAATCAGCAGAAGTAGCCTGCAGTACTGCACTCTAACCGCTGCGCCACCATCATTGATGATTTTACTATTTGAGGGTCTTTCCTCAGTGCTGAATTAGACGACTCTCCATCCATCTGGAATTGGCACAGGCCTATAATTGTGACATTGAATATCCCAGTTGCTGACTCTCTCCTGCCTCTATTTGTTTCAAGACAGTCAATTTCTCTTCAGGATGCTGAGTGACAAAACCTGGTGATTTTATACACCTTGAGGATTGTCTTTGGATGGTTTCTAACTAAGGAGAGAAATATCACTTAACAGCTGAGGATGATTAAATCTGTTTCCCTCATGGATTTCAGATAAAATAATACAGTAGCAACAACATTGGGACAAAGCAAAGTGTATTTTCCTAGTAGCAACATTGTCCATTTCCTACATCTTTCTGATTTAAAATGTTCTTTGAAATGTGTTTCGTAGCATTATTACTTTCTATGCTGCTGTTTGATAAACATTTGAATTAATAGGCCTCTGGTTTAAATCTATGCTTTTTAAATTCTGTTCCTTTATAATGATTGGGTATTTGTGTGCTTAATACATGTGAAAATGTAATTTATGTTCATGCAGATTAATTTAGAGTATCTGCAGCCTATAATGATAGATGACAGGTGTGTTTCACATTTTCCCATTCACCATGGGAACTGGAGGTGATGAGAATAGTCCATCAAAACTAAAGGAGATCAGGTAGAGGAAGGCTTAATTAAATAAAGGTTGCTCTTCCAGAGGTTACATCAAGCATCTGGATGTGGTGACCCTATTGCGCCGGATACAGCCACCTCTGGGTTTTGGGAAGCTCTGTCCCCACCGAGTAGCCTGCAAAGTAAGTCAACAAAATCAGATTCATCTGGACTATAGTGACTACTAACAGGGAGGAGATTACAGGGATTCTTGATTTAATTTGCCTGTTTTTTAGAGGCTGGTGGCCATGAACATGCCATTGAACTCAGATGGAACTGTCACTTTTAATGCCACCCTCTTTGCTCTAGTGCGTACATCACTAAAGATCAAGACAGAAGGTAAAACACTAATTTAATGCAGAGAAGTATTTTGTACATGAAGAGAGTTCCTGTTTTCAGGCTTCTAGTTAAGCTTCCCCAAACCTTTTCCCTGTTCTCAAAAGTTCCTCCTATGTCCCACCTACCCTAATCCCACAGACTCCTCCCTTCTCTCCGCCTTTTTCTCCTGCTTTTGTTTTACTGAAGTAGTGGAAAACAAATTAGATGAATCTGTGATACCGTAAAATAATGCAGCTGTTTTAGAATCATATGTTCTAAGGCTGTCCTAATATGCTGTTCTCAAGAGCCAATCTTCCTGTTTTACTAAAACAGACGATAATGACAGTGATGCTTTCCCCAGGCTTTGTGCCTGCCACTTACATTGGTTTTCTCCAGATGTGTTGGACTACAACGGGAATACAGCTATAGTTATAAGACTGGGAAGACGTCTATAGATCACATATCTAAACCAGAAATATTTTTCTTCTCCATTTTCTTTTCTTTCCTAATTCATTTCACCTCCATCTGACTGTATTCCCACTATTTGTTTTTCTTAGTTCCAAAGCTACTTGGGATAGTTTTGGATAACTTAGTAGAGGAATCAGGAATAAAATCTCATTCTCCTCTTCTCTTATAGGAGACCTGGATATGGCCAATAGGGAACTACGTGCTGTCATCAAAAAGATCTGGAAACGGACTAAGCCCAAATTGCTGGATGAGGTGTTACCTATAGCAGAAGGTCAGTATTCCTTTGTCCTTTCTGTTAAATCAATCTCTTATCAAGTCTCCAGAAAGTCAAGAGAGGAGGGAAGATTAAACATTATGTTAGCTTAATGGGCCACTTAAATATTCACAGAAGTTGAACAGCTGTTAAGACTTGTTTGGTGCTGCACCAGTTCAGATTCTGCAGGTGTAACAAAAATATTTTTTTCCTGATAATTGTTTTTGATGCAAAATGGAAGTCATCCTTGAAAACAACAAAATGCACTCAGCACTACAAGAACACTGGTGCTATTCTCTTGTAGTTAAAAAAAAAAGCCAAACATTTCTGTAACATCACCTCAAGGTTTTTAGGGGAACATGAATGCTTTGAACTTAGCCACAGGTTCCTAAACGCTTGCATCTTCCACTGGCAGGGGAGGAGATAACCGTAGGAAAATTCTATGCCACATTCCTGATCCAAGATTATTTCCGTAAATTCCGTAAGCGGAAAGAAAAGGGACTGCTTGGACCAGATGGGTCCCCAAGCAACTCCTCCGCCTTGCAGGTAACTCTATCCCTTTTTAAGACGAATCCCTTAAATCAGGGGTTTCCAACCTTGGCAACTTTAAGGCTTGTGGACTTCAACTCCCAGAATTCCTCAGCCATCTTTGCCAAGGTTGGAGACCCCTGCCTTAAATGGTCAGATGAAGAGACCCTGAAACACAGATAGCTGATCTTTTTGTTTTGGGACCTCTCCCCATTAAGGCTGGACTGAGCTGCTTACAAGATCTAGGGCCTGAGATCCGCAGAGCAATATCCTGTGACCTGGAAGGAAAAGAGGAGGAGGAGGAAGAAGAAGAAGCTGAGGAGAAAATCATTGAGGAAGAGACAGCCATTTACAAGGTAAAGCCTTTGTTCCAGTTGGATTTAAGGAAGCAAATTTGTAGTTGTGAAAAGGTTACACGGTTGAAAACACTTTATTGATTTTTCTTCAAAGAAAAGAAAAAAAATAGATTAGGAAGAATGCTGGGTTGGAACCCTTTCGGAAACATTCAGTTTTTTAAAACTTATTTACAGGAGATACGTATTTTTGCATGAAGGAACTTTCACTCATGTGAACCCATTCATGTGAGCTCTGTTCTCTGAAGTGAGAAAACCTTTTTTGCCAGTTTAATAAGAGTGAGATCTCCATTGTGTGGATGGCTCTTATCTGTTGATCTAGAACAAGGCTACTATTTATTGGAACCTTCTTTGGAGTAGAGTACAGTTAGCTTCATATTCATAGTAAAACCTGTGTTTTGCTATGTTTGACATAGTGGTTGAAGGTCCTGGGAAATCATGAGTTCTAGTTCTTCCTTAGACATCAAAACTGGCTGGGCGACCCTGAGACTGGCAGTCTCTCTCAACTCAATCCATCTCACAGAGTTTATTATTGTAAAAAAAATAGTATTTCTACAAAAAGAAAAGGCAGGATATAAATCTAATAAAGAATAAAATATTCCATTTGGGAAAGAATTTTGTTGGAACTGGGGTTTTAAAAAATGCTTAATTTTCTTCTCTGGTTGGGGTAGTCCAGTTTTTTCTTTAACCGTACAGTTTGTTTTAGCACAGCTTCCCATGGTGCACTTCTAACGTGTGGACTACAAGTTCTGATAAACTGAGAATTATAGCCAAGTGTACCTCAAAACCCACTCAAGAGCATGGGATCCCTGGAGCGTTAACATAGAGCTTAACTCCAAGCATTAGTTGCTCATTGATTTTCCTTTGGCTGTGATTTGGTTCGATATTGTTATTTATTTATTTATTTATTTATTTATTATATTTATATACCGCCCTATTCCTAAGGGACTCAGGGCGGTGAACAACGAACGATAGAAATACATGTAATACAAACGTTAATAAAAACCAATTAAAATATACTAAACACTCTGGTCCTAGATAATATAAGACATCCCAGTTTAAAATAAAATCAAAAAGCAATATAAAGGGAAAAATTAGGCCAGGCCGGCCTGCTGAAACAGGAATGTTTTGAGGGCACGGCGGAAACTGCGCAGATCCGGAATCTTCTGTATTTCTGGGGGGAGCTCGTTCCAGATGGTGGGTGCCCCCACAGAAAAGGCTCTCCCCCTGGGGGCCGCCAGTCGACATTGTTTGGCTGACGGCACCCTGAGAAGCCCCTCTCTATGGGAGCGTACTGGGCGGTGAGAGGCTATTGGTGGCAGAAGGCGGTCTCGTAAGTACCCCGGTCCTAAGCCATGGAGCGCTCTAAAGGTGGTAACTAAGACCTTGAAGCGCACCCGGAAGACCACAGGGAGCCAGTGCAGCTCACGCAGGAGGGGAGCCACATGGGAGCGCCATGCTGCTCCCATAACTACCCGCGCGGCCGCATTCTGGACCAGCTGGAGCCTCCGGGTGCTCCTCAAGGGGAGCCCCATGTAGAGAGCATTACAGTAGTCCAGGCGTGAAGTGACGAGGGCATGAGTGACCGTTTTTAACGAGTCCCGATCCAGAAAGGGACGCAACTGGCGAATCAGGCGAACCTGATAAAAAGACCTCCCGGCCGCAGCCGTCAAGTGTTCTTCTAAAGACAGCCGTGAGTCCAAGAGGACGCCTAAGTTGCGAACCCTCTCCGTGGGGGGCAATGACTCATCCCCAATAGTCAGTGATGGCACCAATTGACTATATCGGGACGTCGGAAACCACAGCCATTCGGTCTTGGATGGGTTGAGCCTGAGTCTGTTCCTCCCCATCCAGATCCGTACAGCCTCCAGGCACTGGGACATCACTTTAAGGGCATCATTGGGGTGGTCCGGGGTGGAGATGTATAGCTGAGTATCATCAGCATACTGATGATACTTCACCCCAAATCCACGGATGATCTCACCCAGCGGCTTCACATAAATGTTGAACAGAAGGGGTGAGAGAACCGACCCCTGTGGCACCCCACATACAAGGGGCCTCGGGGTCGACCTCTGCCCCCCTGTCAACACAGACTGCGACCGATCAGAGAGAAAGGAGGAGAACCACCGCAACACGGTGCCCCCCACCCCTAACTCTTCCAACCGGTGCAGCATGATACCATGGTCGATGGTATCAAAAGCTGCTGAGAGGTCTAATAGGACCAGGACAGAGGAGCAACCCCTGTCCCGGGCCCTCCAGAGATCATCTACCAATGATTTAAGTTAAGACAGAGTTTCAACATGGAATTAACATGAATAGATTTTAAAAGATGAATGATTTTGAAAGTCAAATCCCAGTGCACCTCAAGCTAATTGCAAACGAGATAATTCAGCTAGCCAGTTCTGTTTTTCCACACCTACTCTTCTGTGCTGAAATTGGAAAAGGTTGCTACTAAGTTTCTAGGAGAGCAGATGCATGTACAATATGGTGTTATGAACTGCAGAAGAGAAGAGAATTTGAGATATTTGGAGAAAGGGAATAAGAATTCTGTCTGCAGATTTATAATATGTTTCTAGCTTGACAGGGCTAGAAAGTCAGAGACTACTGTTCTTATTTTGCATGAAGCCTCTAAAAGAATTTGGAGAGCATTTTTTGAAAAAAAATTCCTCTGAAGATTTCTTGCCTAGTTCCCCTCCTACACAAACCAGGAGCCAATTTCTATCATGTGGCATATTAATGGCTGATTTCTAAAAAAGAATTATGGCTCAAATTACTCCCTTAAGTCTAAAAGCTCTCTTTTTCTAGCAGGTTTGGAGCAGGGGTGAAATCCAGCAGGTTCTGACAGGTTCTGGAGAAGCGGTAGCGGAAATTTTGAGCAGTTCAGAGAAACTGGTAGTGGAAACTTTGAGTAGTTCAGAGAACCGGCAAATACCACCTCTGGCTAGCTCCAGAGTGGGGTGGGAATGGAGATTTTGTAATATCCTTCCCCTGGAGTGGGGTGGGAATGGAGATTTTGCAGTATCCTTCCCCTGCCATGCCCACCAAGCCACACCATGCCCACCAAGCCATGCCCACAGAACTGGTAGTAAAAAAAATTGGATTTCACCACTGGTTTGGAACTAAAGAATATACAGCAATTAATTTTCTGTGAGTGAGCAAAGCTTACATTTACTTCAGTATATTCCAAGGGTGTCTGGGGGGGGGGGGGTGTTTAAAAAAGTAAAAATGATGGGCACAACCATGCATATAAAAAGTGCTTGATTGTATGATTGTGGCTGCCATCTATATTTTTTTTGAGCCCCTCCCTGTGGACACCCATTATTCATTTTCTCTTTCATGATTGCATTGTTTCATATTTAGTTTATGAGTGCTGAGCTTGGGCATTACAATTTCTTCTCCAACTTCAAACTCTAGAATATTGGATTACCATCAAACTGAAGTTTGATTGTTGAAAGAGACTGCATGGACTTTTAAACAGTCCCTCTGCAATTTGCATTAGAACTGAACTAGCCCCAAGAGGGTCCATGCTCTTAAAAATCTCCCAAGGTAGAGAACCCTCAACCCCATAAGGAGACAGTTCCACTGTTGTACAGATCCTACCATTTAGAAGTTTTTGCTTGTATCTAAAAAAGAAATCTAGGTTGGTGCGACTTGTAGCCGTTATTTTTGTTTCTACTTTCTGTGGACATTAACAAGTTCCCTATGGTACCTTTTAACATCTTGAATCAGTATCAAATCTCCTGTTAATCTTTTCTCCAAACTGAGCATCCCAAATTTCTTTAATCTGTTATTTTAGACATATCCTCAAGTTCCTATATCATCTTTGTTGCTACACAGTACTCTGGTTTGGAGTAGAAGAATATAGGTATTTGATGTACCTTTTGTGCAGTGCTTCGTTTGATGAAGCCCATAACTATGTTAGCTCTTTTAGCAGCCGTCTCGCACTGCTGGTTGTTGTTCAGCTTGTTCTCAGTGACTGAGCCCTTTTCCTTCTATGATGTTGCTGCAAAGCCACAAATCTTGCAAAGCCACGAATCTCCCTAAATGTTATCCATTGCAAATTCTCCCTTTTGGAGGTCATCTTGTTCCTCTCAGTTCAGACTTCTAACCTGTGCAATCTCTTCTGGTATTTTTGAGTATAGAGACCAAACCTTCCATTTCTGCATCATCCACCTATTATCCAGGTCATTAATAAAGATATTGTATAACACGGTCCCCAAGACAGATCCTTATGGGATCCCATGGGTTACTGCTTTCCAATTTCCAGATCAAGTTTTCATGTCATTTCATGCTCATTGTCTTGAGTATAGTTAACCGGCCATTTCCTGGACCACCATCCTACTGATGGTGCATTTCACTGATAAACCCTTTAATGGTTTATCAGTGAAAACATCGTGTGGAGCCTTGTCAAAAACTTTGCTGAAAGATGGGTAGCTCAGATCCTCAGCATTGTCCTTATCCATGTTACCTTACCAACAAATGCAATATTTGTTTCTCAGGACCTATTTTTGACATATACTTACTAACTTTTAGCAATCATAGCACTGTCTTCAAGACACTTTCAAGTGGCCTGATTCCTACACTTCTCACTTGAAGCATTGTAAATGGTCCTTGCTTGTTAACTGTTCCTTTCATTTCCAATAAACATCCTTTTTTATTATCAGTTCCTTCTTGAATTCTGTAGTCTACTACATTGGCTTCTTTAGACGTTTCCGAGTTTTCTTCCTTACTAGTGTTGTTGGAGGCTATGTAATCCTTAATTACCTTTTCAAAAAGTCACAGCCACCTACATTTTTGCTTTTAAGGTTTTATTTCTATAGTGCTTTTCTTACTTCATTAAAATTTGCCTTTCTACTATCCATGGTTGGAGTTTGTTTTTTATGAAACTTTTTTTATTAAAATCAAGAACTAGGAATGCATGGTTACTTGCTCCCAAAGTTCCTACCACTTTAATATCCTTAATCATCTCATCCTGGTTAGTAAGTATCAAATCCCAGACAGCAGATCCCTTAATGCCTACCTCAATCATTTTAAAAAAGAAATTATTACTAAGGATGAGTAAAGAATATATGTGACATCTTATGTTTGGTAGAATTTATCTTCCAATACATATCTAGTAGTTGAAACCTCCCTTCAGAAATACATCAAGGGGTATTGGGACTTCAGTGAATCTTTTTCCTCTTCTGATTAGTTTGATGATTTATTGTAGCAAGTTATTGCTTATATTAGCTTGCCCTGCTATATTAACCCAGATGCTTTCAACACTTGTATTACCATCAGTCCATTAGACCAACTATAGGGAAATTCATTCCTTTTACACAGCACTATCCAGCGTTCTCTCTGATGTTGACTGTTCCTCTGAAGCAAGCTGTACCTCTCAAGCCATCCCACTGTGTTTCTGTAATCACTGTTTTATTATGCTTACCTTTCTGTCTCATGACGTCTGATTGACATTGCTTCTTACTCATCCTTTATGTATTAATGCGGAGACATTTAAGATAATTGGTTAGATTCCCTGTTTTGACCTCCCTGCATTTCTTTTCTTCCTCTTTAACTGGTAATTATCAAAAAAAGTCCTTTTTCTTAAAGAACATTTGCTTTCATTGGGAAGCATTGATTGGGAATACCAGCTGGGCTGCAGGGTTTTTTCCTCTTCTCCCCAAAGCCATGAAATAAACCTTCATATGCTGGAGGCGTCATGCATGCCTTACAATGTCATTTGTGTCCAGTTGGATGAGTAGGAAGACCTGTGATCAGCCGTTCTGAAAAGTCTTGCCGGTTTTTTAGTCATATCTCAGATCTGGGCACCTGAAGGGCAACACATAAATGGGTTCTCTTACGTTTTCTCTTGTTGGGTCACTATTTTTCATCTAAGGATTGTTAACAGTACAAGGAAAATACAGGAAAACCTGAAGTGCAACTGCTAAATCCATGAAGAAATGCACTGCCTTCCAGAATTATATTCATGAAAAAAAATAAATCTAAACGCATGTAAGGTTATGGAAGATAGCACTTCCATCAACGATGCTGCTTGCTCAGAATAGTTTAAACAGAGCAGATGATGCTGGGAGTGGTCATAAGGGCATGGGCGAAACATACAACTACATGTAAACTGAAATATGTCATTAATCACAATTCTATATAAGTGTAAATAAATGTTTTTCCTGAAGGCCTGGGTTTCCCAGTGCTGTAACTGATATTGATTTTACTTTGGAAATCGGTGGGAAATCAATTTGGTCTGATTACAAAAAGGATAATTAGGACTGCTATTTTGGGAATTATATATATACAGTCTAAAGAAAATGGGGGGACACCAGAGCAAAGAGCACCAAAGCCTAGAAAGCTGCAGGTATGCAAATTTGACAAAAGAAAAGAAGCTCTGAACGTAAGACTGAGGTTGGCACGTAGATTTGAAAGAACAGGCTTAGTTTAAAATATCTAGCTAGATCACATATTAAGCTATCCAGGAACAGCAATGAACAACAGGAGCCTGGTGGCTCAGCAGACTAAAAGCATTGTGATTAACACCAGCTGTCTGCAATTACTGTAAGTTTGAATCTCACCAGGCTCAAGGTTGACTCAGCCTTCCATCCTTTCTAAGGTAGGTAAAATGAGGACCCAGTTTGTGGGGGCAATAAGCTGACTTTGTATAAATATACAAAAGTATGAAGGCTATTGCTTAACGCATTGTAAGCCACCCTGAGTCTCCAGAGAAGGGCGGCATATAAATCAAATTAAAAAAACAAACAAACAGGAAAATTATTGATTTCCAAGACTTCCTTCCTTCCTTCCTTCTTACAGAGTTCTGAGTTATATAGTGAAGCCCCTGAGCACCATGCTCAGACTCCAACAGAACAAGAAGACAAGACTGTGGCCTCTCAGCACCTCTCTAAAACCAGCTCCTCCCATGTGTTAAATGGGCTGAAGCCCTATGAAGAGAACATTAGTGGCAGTGATGAGCCTGCTGACTTGCCTGTTGTTTCCATTCAACGCAGGATAAACAGGTGCTGAAGGGTTGAATGGGCTTTTGGACAGGGGAGGAAAGAAGGTAGTTGTAAATTCAGTGGGGCATGGTAAATTATGGGAGGGTATGTAATTCCTCACAACCATATATTTCTATCCAGGCAATGTTCCAGTTTCCCACCAACAGAAGAAGAAGTAGTTAACCACACTGATGTTTGTATAGAGGACACCTCAGCTGAGCAGGGAAACTATAGCCGTGAGGAAGACTCTGAAAACCTGCCGCCCCATGACAAGTAAGTGTTAGGGGTTGAAGCATAGTAGTGCAGTATTGCACCACAACATTGGCTCTTTTTTGCAAGTAATGGTATGGCAAGGGAACTGGATTTGCTTCTTGGTATTCAACTTCCATATTTTTTTTAATTAACTATCCAGTAGATAAATAATATCTCTTCCAATGCCATGTCCACACTCTATCATGATCCCTCTGGATATTTTCACCAGAAGAGGATGAAAGGACAAATGAGCAGAACATTCTGAGGATGTCCTCTCACCTGAAGCATCAAGTAGGGGCAAAACTACGCCTTCTAATTCTTCAGAACCTATGTCTGACTCATAATCCCCAAACTCATAAAAACAATTTTGTGAAGCAGAGGGGCAATGCAATGTACAAGGCTTGCAAGATCAGCCACCGTGTCTGTAAAGTTGTACTCAGGAGCCAGGTATATCTCCCTTAAGAGCTAATAAATGTGATCTGAATATGGGAGAAGTACTCCAATGCTTCTGCATGAAAGTCTTTAATAGAACAAATACTGGGAGCTATGTTTATCATCTGTGTATCCCAAATCTTACTTTACTTGCTCAGCTAGACTGAACTACTCACCTTACCTGCTTTTCTGAATAGCATGCTTTGGCCCTCCCATTTTTGTACCTGGACTGTGCTTGGATAAAGTCCAAGCTGCTCTCTCTTCATGGCCAAAACATCATAATCCCTGACCTTAGTTTACCAGACTGTGTCCTTTATCCAGGAGAGTTTGTTTCTGGCCACTTTATGCAGATGGAGGGCTTATTTTTGAGGGATCACATATTGCAGTTGGCTCTTAGCTATTGCAGTTTATGCTTTGCAGGCTTAACCCAACTACCTTGGAACTGAGCAGGTGAGTTTGCCACTCCGATAAAAATGCCCAGTTGTCTCATCTGAGAAACATCCATGATGATCTTTCACACATTCAATTAAATTCGCTCCCAATTATTGGGAATAATCCACATAATGGGCTGAACTATGTGGTTGCATTTCTCATGCAGGCAGCCTCCACTGCACAATCCTCAGTCCCACCAGCATCACTGGCAGAGTGGCTACGGGGGTTCCCTGCCTCTGCTCTCTCATCGGGTCAACAGCAGACTCGGCAAAGGAGTACTGGACAGCAGGCAGACCAAGCGCCGGCGCCTCTTGCCTGCCACTCCCGCAGGTCAGGATGATGAGGATTTGGTGTTAGGTGGAGAGTAGCTGGAAGAGGAAGAAACTATGCAAACCTGTCTTAGTTGCAGGAATATTTGTCTATCACACCACAGAAAGCCGTCTACAGTATCTACAAATGAAGCAACAATGTCTATACAGTCTCTTTAGGACCAATGAATGGCAACAGACTAGGGGCAAGAACAGGAAATATAATTAAATTTGGAAACGGTATCTAAACTGTCTACTGTTGACCTCACCCCATTCCTAAGAGGTCTGTAAGGGGCGTGCATAAGAGCACCAGCGTGCCTACCGTCCCTGTCCTAATGTTCCCTTTAATTGTATTCATTTTATGTATTCAATTAATGCTTATACTTATATATAATTATCTAATATGTACTCGACAAAATAAAAAAAAATATGGGGAAAATTTGGAAACACACATTTTTAAGTGAAGAACTATGGTAAATGCAATTGAATAGTCCATTGGTTAGGATGGCTATAAACAACTGTAGAGTTACTTTATCCACTCTGTTTTCACTTGCATTCCTTCTTCTGATCTTAGAAAAGTGTGTAGTCATACTATGTTCAGCTTTTTTTAAAAAAAATATGATGAGGAACCGTTATACATTTAGTGAAAGATATTTGGCTAAGCTAAACAAGGGGCTAGTAGAAGGTGGTCCTGCACCAATGGCTACTTAACACCTACTCTGCCATTCCCTTCCGTCACTTTCCTTCTTTGGGCAGGCCGCAAACCAGCCTTCAACATCCAGTGCCTGCAGCGTCAAGACAGCTGCGATGACATCCCCATCCCAGGCACCTACCACCAAAAGGCACCACTGGGCCGAACACATGCACAGGTAAAAGAGCATGAATAGAGCCTTCTTTCTAAAAAAGAGACTTTAGAAGCAGCAAAATCCTTCTTGGAAAACAATATCCTTTTGCTCTTTGAGTTCCTTCCCTATTGTTTTCAGTATGTGAGGACTGTTTATGAAACAGACATTCTAGTAAGATTGCTTCATGTGTTGTAGGGGTGAACCTGAACTCTGAAAACAGGCATAAGTCTGTCTCTCTCTCCCCTCCCCCCTCTCTCACACACACCAGTTTGGCCTCTCCTAGCTGAATGAAATGCTGTGTCCATTTTAACAGTCATGTTGTATGTAACTCAACTGAACACTTCAGGATGGTCTTCTGTAATGGTTCACCTTTCTTCACAGAGAATATGTGACAATAGTTGAACTTGTAATATGGTTGTTTTATGATCAAACCAGGTTAATATTGTTCCTATCGTTGGCTGTTCCATTATTTGATTGTACCATGTGTCAAACCATTTACACCCACTCTTTCCAATCTCATGTCCACAGGATATAATTCCCAAATACCTTACCAGCATGCTGGCTGAAAATTATTGCAGGTTGGTTCCAAACAGCTTAAGGTCTCCAACCTGGAAGAAAATAAATACACATTGTTTCTCTGCACTAATATCTACCTGGAGTATCCCAGGAGTTTTCATGGCTCTTCTCTCCCACTCTGCTCTACTGTCAATAAGCGCGCCAAGCTGCTTCTGCTTTTCCTTGGAGCATTTCTTCATCTACTGTAGCTCCAAATGGTTCACTGATTGGGAAAAGCTCCCCAGATAAAGTTCCAGATACTGAATCATTGTGGGCAGGGCAGGAAAAGACGGTGTCAACTTGAGATGGCCTTGCCCTGCCCACAATGATTCTGGATTTCAAGCCGTCAAAAGACTAAACTGGCCTTTTACTTTGTAAAATCGAAAGGCTGTTAAAAAGCACAGCAGCATTATTGTCATTAGGCTGACTGCGTCTCCCTTTCTCTTTCAGTCCCACCAGGGCTATGGCAAGTATAGCTCATGGCACAGTGGCAGCCGCACTTCAACATCTTCCTCGCAATCTTGGGCCACGCCTCCAAAACGGGGCCGGCTGCTTTATGCTCCACTCATCCTATTGGAGGAGGAGAGGGTGCCAGGATACAGCTGGGAAAAGAATAGCAGCAGCCTTCCACCCATGTCGCAGGCCCACTGGTACAGGAATGAAGCCGAGCTGACCTGCCACACCTATGGAAGCCTCAAGGTTCCAAGCCCACTCCGGCACAGCTCCGGTGGCAGATCTGGCAGCGCGGACAGTCTGGTGGAGGCAGTGAGTGTGGGACAGATCTCTGTTTTCTTCAAGTACTACAATTTAGACTATCACATTAAAGATACAAGTTGTACAAGCAATAACACAAGTAGTAACACGAATAAAAGACTGCATCTCTTTCTATTTAAACTCTCATAACATAAATTACATACCCCCAAAAAATTAAACAGGAAGAAATCAAACAATGTATCAAAAGAATGTAGAGAAAAAAATCAAAAGAAAACGAAAAAGTGAAGAAAAATAACAATGTTAATGAGTAGCTGTGTTATATTAAGCTTATTCAATTTGTTACAAATAAATTTTCAACACTAAGGTGAACCAGAGAGCTACATTGTGTAGCCTTTTCTGCCACATAAAACCTTTCAAAGGCTGGGAAATGACAGATTTCATGCAGCCATAATTCAGTACACATGACCTTCCAGTGTACAGAACTGAATATAGGACAGAATGTTTGACCAAGGTATTTTAGAGAACAAACAATTCCCACTCTTCCACTTTAGATTTCTACTTGTTGGAAGCCTTGGAATAAATCATCTGCAAGTAAATTATCTTTTTTGGTCAGTTTTCAGGTATAATGCTGGGACCACATTGATTTCTCTTATGGATGACCAATAGCAGGACCAGGATGGAGCAGTACAAACTTTCTCATCCTATTTGACCTCTCAGTGGTCAATACTACTAAACTTGTCTTTCTTCTTTTTCTCCTAGGTGCTCATCTCCGAAGGCCTAGGCATGTATGCACAGGACCCAAATTTTGTGGCCTTTACCAAGCAGGAGATTGCTGATGCCTGCCACATGACTCTGGATGAAATGGAAAGTGCTGCCACGGACTTGTTGAGTCTCAAGTCTGCTGGTGGTGATAGTAGCAATCGAGGTGGTGGAAGCCACCTTCTGTATAGCAGTGATGGGGAACATAGCGGAGCTGAGAGTCTAGGCCTTGTTTATAGTGATGAAGAAAGCTTCCGTTCCCGTGAGGAAGAGGACTTGGCTGATGAGATGATCTGCATCACCACTTATTGACCAAGAAATGCCCTCCCAGCAGGGCAAAAAGAGTCAGTGGCTGCAGAACTGTTCAAAACTTTGCTATGATGGTTGTGGTTATTTAAAAAACAACGGCATTCAGGGTTAAGAAACCAAACACTGTCCTCACATTGATTGTAGCAGAAACAATTATTAGAAAGATTGGATAATAAGCTTTCCTGATTTAGGGAGCCTGCTCTTTATCTTCCAGACTTTGGCTCTTCCAAAAACGGTACAGAAAACAGCAGCCTTGTACCTTTTCTTTTGAGGAAGGGTTCTGGAGTTGAACTGGAATTCCCACACAATTAGTTCTGTTTTTTTCATCAAAAACAATAGATATTGTTTAAAAGATCTGGGATGGGAAGCTATTTTGCCAGATCATATTAAAAAGAGAGAGAAAAAGTAATTATTCTCCAACATCTTTTCCCTGATGTTCACTAATTACAACCAGTTCTTTTATTGTTGCTTTTCCAACCTGGTACCTTCCAGATACTTTGGATTTCAGCTTTTATACTGTATTCTCCCAGCTTCCCATAATCATAAATGAGGTCAACATCCCACAAATGATCTTGGTATCCTGAGCTTTATGTAATAAAGAATCCAGAACAACCTCTGGAGTTCCTCCTCGTATACTCACTTGAATGAAAAGAATGTGTATGATTTGGGGGTAGTTGTCTGAGGGTGGGAATCCAAAGTATTAAAGGGAAGGCTATCATGATATGAATTTGGAAAAAAACTTTTATAGCTATTACTTAATCAAATCTATTGTGCTCATAGAAGATTCCCCTATGTCTGTTGCTGTACAAAGCAGACTAACCTCCCAATCCAGGAAATTCTATGATTTCCCTAAATTAAAAATGGATAACTTTCATCTAATTTCCTGAAGTTGCTAACGTTGCCCAAGTTACCACATTCAACATCCAGCTACTGAATAAAGGCGATCTAATTTTCTGCATTTGCAGAGGGCGGGGTGGGGGGGGGGAGAAGAAACAAAAGAGGCTGTTGGTCTTTGTTGATAAAAATACTTTTTAACAGATTGTATTTCCTCCTTGCAAGGCAAAACAAAGTAGAATTGCTTTCTTAGGACCAGAGTCCCCTGAAAACACACATTTACATTTTGTTTTTAAATGGATATACTTAAAATACCATTTTATCTCCCTATTCAGCTCGAAAGGCTCCCTGAATATTTTTGTAGAGTGCATATAGCTTCAGGTCTTGAAACTGAAAGACAGGCCATAATATTCTGTATTTCATCTGAATCTGGTTTTATTTTCTCATCCTTATTTTACTTCTAAGGATGAGGAGAAAATACTGAATGTTTTTAATGATCAAGCAGGATGGAAACAGTTCAGGGAGAAGATGAAGGGAAAAAAATAAACATGCCAGTAAAGCTGAGGAAGGGTAGTTTTGCTTCCTTTTTTTTTTTTTCCTGCTGTAGCTGGATGGAATTTCTTCTTTCGCCTACAGTGGGGAAACCTGTTCCTCCACAGCTTATAATAACCATTATAATTCCCAGCATCAATCACTATATTGCCCAAGCAATATAGTTAGACAGCACTGAAGGGGGCAGGTACGCTGATATTTCTTCCCTGTTTGCTTCTGAAACCATGTAAAAGGAAATCTGGAGGAGAGTAGTTATTTAGGCCTACATGTATATGAAATTACTTTTTTTTCCAGCATCAGAAAGGCCAGTTTTTCAATTGCAATATTTTTCTAATCAATCTTTATTTTCAAGGACATTATTATCTAGTGATAATTTAGAAGTGACGACACATTTTCGAAATTCTCCATAAAAATGTATGACTGGTCATGAGATTTTCTGACTACAGTGGTCATAGATTTGAAGGGGCTGGATTGAAGCCAATTGCAGAAATCGGTGAATAAATAACATAACTGTAGGCTGCCAAGTCTGTTAACAGACAAGGCAAGCCAAGAAGCAAACAACGTACATGGTCAAAATGCATCAAATTTTGAATTACTATTATTGTGAAAACAAATGTTTTTTTTAAAAAACAAGATATTCAGAAACCTAAATATTTGATTTTAAGGCTATGCTTGGTGCCCTCCTTTTGGCAGACTTCTGGTAACCCTAGGTGAGAGGAGGTCCTCCAGCTGGGTTGGCTTTTTGCAATGTTTAATTGATGAGCTAATGTCTCTATTACCAACAGATCCCAGAGGCCTTTGAGCTAGGTAGCTTTTATATTACCATCAAAAGACATATGGATAACATGGGTGCTGTATGAAAGCCCTGACCCAGGTTTTAAAAGCCCTCAATTCAAATGCTTGAGAGGTCCCTTCCAAGGCAGCAAGATAGGCAGAGAGTCAGAAGAGAAAGGTAGAGGCAGTATGACACCATTTTGAATTCAATCCAACCTATATTAGCTTTGGATTTACCCACACAGAACCCTTTCTAATGGGTGACCTATGAGGGAAGGAGAGTACTGACAGATTAAAAGTTCTTTATTCTGGCGTAAGTTTGCTATCTAAGGACAAAGACCCAATTTTTGTGCATATTTAGTTCACATAAGCCTATCATAGATCCAAAATATGTTCATGAGTAACGCTAACAGTCCCTTGAAATTTACAAAATCATGTGGGTAACATTTTAAATAAGCTTTCTATAGTATATAGAACCACTAGAGTTTGAGCTAAAATTTATAGGTATATCAAATTAATTATTAGTTCTTAGATGAGGGAATAGAAGGGGACCATACCAAATTTGTAGATGACACCAAGCTGACAGAAATAGCCAACACCCCAGAACATAGGCTCAAGATCCAGAAGAATCTCAACTGTCTTGAATACTATCTTAAAAAAATGAAATTCAGTGGTGAGAAAAGTAACTTAGGCAAGAAAAACCAAATGTACAAGTATAGAACAGGTGGAACCCAGCTCAAAAGCAGTAACTGCAAAAAGATCTAGGAGTCCTAGGGAACAATCACTTAAATATGAGCCAGCAGTTTGCTGCAGCCCCCCCCCCCCAAAAAAAGCCAGTCCTTGGCTGCATTAACAGGGATAGAGACCATGTGAAGTGTTAGTACCACTTTATGATATCTATGTCAGCGTTCCAGAAAACCCCCCAACTTCAAGTAAAAACTCTGAAGCAAGCATTTTTCAAAGTTCTATTTACTAAAATAGGTAAACTGGCACATCTGGGAAAACCCGAATCTGAGAGGTCCGGTTTTCCCTCAGTAAAGCAAAACTCCCCAAACCATCCCCTCACTCCTCAGTCGATCACATGCTCCAATCACCATCCGTCCCATCTCGAGACAGCACTCTGACCACTCCTCCAGATGCAGGATCGGCCTGACCTTGACCAACAGGAAGAATGCTATTATGTCTACAGATAACCTCTCTACTAAATCCCCCCTCCTACTTTCCCACACATTTCCCGGTTATTTACGGGACCGCCTACTACCACAAACAGCCTCCCACCGGCCGGTATGGTCTCATAGAGAGGGGCTCCTCCGGGTGCCGTTAGCCAAACAATGTCGACTGGCGACCCCCAGAGGGAGGGCTTCTCTGTGGGGGCACCCACTATCTGGAACGAGCTCCTCCCAGAGATACGGAGGATCCCGGATCTGCGCACTTTCCGCCGTGCTCTTAAGACCATCCTATTCCAGCAAGCCGGCCTGGCCTAATTTTCTCCCCTTTTTTAAAATTCTTTTAAATCGAAATTTTAATCTGTTTTAAATTATTGGGATTTTTAATTGTCTCGGGCTAAATTATTTAATCTGGTTTTAATTATGTTTCTAACTTTTGTATCTATGTATTTTAATCTGTGCCTGTTCACCACCCTGAGTCCTTCGGGAGTAGGGCGGTATATAAATTTAATAAAAACAAAAAAACAAAACATGAGAAGGTGGCAGCATGGAAGCTTCCAGCCTAATATGGCTTCCAAAGCTGACAATCTTGGTAAGACCACACTTGGAATATTGCATCCAGTTTTGGTCACCACAATATTAAAAAAATGTTGAGACTCTAGAAAAAAGTGCAGAGAAGAGCCACAAAGACAATTAAGGGTCTAGAGGCTAAAACATGAACAGTTGCAGGAACTGGATATGTCTAGTGAAAAAAAGGACTCTAGGGATGACATGATAGCAGTGTTCCAACAACATTTAAGGGACTGCCACAAAGAGGGAGTCAACTTATTCTCCAAACACAGAAGACGAGACAAGAAACAATAGATAGAAACTAATCAAGGAGAGAAGCAACCTAGAACTAATTTCCTAACAGCGAGAACAATCAACCAGTGGAACAGTTTGCCTCCAGAAGTTGTGGGTGCTCAATCAATGTACATTTTTAAGAACAGATTGTATAGCCATTTGTCTGAAATGATTTATTCCGTGCTTGGGTGGGGGTCTGGATTGGAGGACCTTCAGTATCCCTTCCAACTCTAATTATTCTGTTTTGTTATTGTTATTCTTTCTAGATCGCATGTATCCATCCCATGATCATAGAATAATAACAGAATAGAATCATAAGAGTTGAAAGGGACACTGAAAGTCTTCCAATCCAGACCCCAACCCAAGCCCAAAGAAAGTCTGGAATGGTATAAACAGTATTGGCGAACCTTTTCAGTACCAAGTGCTGAAATGGGAGCATGTGTGCAGGGGGAGCACCAGAAACCGGAAGAGCAGCTCCCCGGCGTGCATGTGCGGGAGCACCGGAAACCGGAAGAGCAGTTCTGATGGCAAACCTATGGCACGCGAACACCAGCGCATGCGCACCAGGGAGCTGCTTTTCTGGTTTCTGGCGCTCCTGGAAACCCGGAAGAGCAATGGGTGATGGCTGGTGTGCCCAGAGAGATGGCTCTGTATAGGATCTCTTGTCAGTCAGGAAGTTGAACTAGAAGACCTCCAAGGTCCCTTCCAACTCTATTATTCTATGTTCTCCCCTTTCTAGGGAAAAATATGGAAGTTACTGTTCAATTAACAAAGATATATATTAAAATCGCAGTTAATCAAAATTATGGGTTTCACTCATGTAGTCAATAACATACCTCTACCTGTCATTTCTCTTTTTTTTTAATAATCCTCTGATTTTGAAAAGTGGCACAAAATTAAAACAATATTTCTGTAGACTTTTCATAATTATATATACAAGATACACAAAACCATTGAGGCTACAATAATAACTGGAACATAAAGGAATAATAAGACAGTCCTTTGTTTTAAGAATATCAGAACACAGTATTCTGTTTGAAGGCATCTCTTTGAAGGGCTTCCAGTCCATATCTGATTTTAAATCTAAAGTCCTCCCAGAAAAGTGGCTTAAAATGAACCATTCAGCCTCTGGGGAAAAGACTGTAATTGCCATCTTCTATTATGGTGAAATATATTGCATTCATATTAATTATTTCTAAAGTTGTACCTGTACATGTTAATTTCCCTGCTGCCCTGCCTATCAGCTTCCTTCACTTTCAGTAGCATTCCTGCATTTTGGGGTTAGAGGCCTAGCATTACTTTTACTATGTAGAGCAGTGCTTCTCAACATTAACAAATATAAGTTGTCTGGACCAACTCCCAGAATTCCCTAGCCAGCATGCAGAATGTATGGATTCTGGGAACTGAAGTCCGCACATCTTAAAATTGTGAGAAACACTGATGTACATAGTATGACACATACAGTATGGCAACCCACACATACAAAATGGGTGTTCTATTTATTACGGGTTGCAATAGCAAAACATGGGCAAAAATCAGAGCAGAAAAGCAATTTTAACTTTAGCATCAACTTAACCTCCATTTCCCCCTCTAAAAGTGTTCTCCATTTGCCCAGAAAGAACATGGCTCTCATCCTAGCTTCGCCTGCCAGTAGCTTTGACGTCATCCCTCCCGGCTCTTCCAATCTCTCCCTACCGCTATTACTCTGCCCCCCACTCACGCTCTTCGCCCCTCCCTCTAAGGCTGCTCCAGATAAAGTCCCCCCCCCCGGCCCCAACCTCCCCTGCGCTCTGCTGCGTCGCCCTCGCTTTCCCCAAGCAAAGATGGAAGTCGTCAATCAGGTAAGCGCTGAGGATTTCAACACCGGGAACAGCTCCCCATAGCCTTCTTAGCGTGCAACCCCACATTGGGATGTTGATCAGCTAAACTGGCTCCCACCCTTCCAATGGCCGCTTTCCCGCTTTAATCCCATCCTGCCTGGATCGAGATTGATTCTAAACCCAGCAAGAAGATGCGCCGGGTGCAGCACCATCTGCGAGGTGCAGCGAGACAAGAGCCTCAGTTTTAGAGAAATGGGGTTGGGGTGGGAGCACGTTTAGTTAGGTGAGCAGCCTCCCAAAGTGGGGGTGCAGAGTTGCGGTCTAATGGAGACGCGGGGAGTTCACATCACCCACTGCAGCAATTTGCAGGAGCTGCACTGAGCCCATCCTGGGTGGAAGGGAGGGGAGAGGAGAAGAGAGGAGGCTGTGAAGTTGCTGCAGTGAAGCAGCTGGAAATGGGAAATGGGGACTCTGGAGAAGGCAGATTCAAGATGATATAGGTAAATAGAGGATGGATGGATGGACAGATGGACAAGATGGATGGATGACAGACCAGAGATTAATGTTGGGAGAGATGGAGGTCATTCATAATCCCCCACCCCACCCCCATCCTTTTCCACTTATAATTTGATACAGCAGCTCTAGATTGTAGCTGACAACCCTGGGTAATGTACAGGCATAGCAGCATTCTGCCTGCTGTCACTGCAGCAGACTGGGGAGGAAAGTGGGTGAGAAGGAAGAGCAGCCAACCAAAATGGCTGGGGTGATGCAATAAAGCTGCGCAATATAAAATAGGCTCTTAGGCTGTATTTAGGGAGCCAAAGGGCAGGGGAGAAGTTGGGGATCTTTGGGGGGGGGGAGGAGGGGGAGGAAAGAAAAAGCACGACAACAGTAAACAGACGGTGGGGGTGGGGTAGAGATGGCAATCAATATCACTGCACTGTTGGTTGGGAATCCGATGCATGCAGAAAGTGTCTGCAAGTACTGAAGAGGTGGGTGGGCTTAGTCGCAATACCATAACTAGGAATTGGGAGAAAGAGGATTGGCAGAGTTGGAGCTAGGCATGTCATAGAAATTGGGCAAGCTGATTGCAGGGAAGAGAAAAACAGATTAACAGGATAATACGGAACTCATATGCACAATTCTCTTTTCCTTGGAGTTCTACCAAATGAATGAATAAATAAATAATGGTGCTTCCTATCAAAAGGAGGGTGGCCAGGCAAGCAATGTAAGTGAACACAAAGGATAAAAGGGGCAGCCCTTCTCTTTGCGGGGTGCAGCAGATGATGGATGGAAGGGGGATTTTGTCAGTATGGTTGCGGAATAACCCCAAGCCAGAGAAAGGAGGAGGGAGAAGAAGAGCGAGGAAGGAGGGAGAGGCATGAGATGAGATTTTATTTGATCATATTTTGAGTGGAGAAGGATGTCAGTAGGTAAAATGGGTTGGTTGGAGAGAGGTAGTTATAGATACTAGACTAGAGGAAACGGAGAACAGGCAAAATAAGATCTGTCGCTTAGGGGCAGTTTCTAATTCCTGTTCCCTAGAGCAACTGCAGCAAGATGCACCAGGCGGAGGGGACGATTTGCAAAAGGAAGTGATTTCCCCCTTGGGAATGAAGGTGGCTTCTAATTTTCTGATGGAGGAGGTTCAGTCAAGCAACGTTGTTGCACAGTCTGTGGGAGTCATATTTCAATGCAGTGGAAGTATTTTTTGAGGAAGCCCCATGGATTGTCATGAACTTTGTATTCCCCCCCTCTTTTTTTTTTTGGATGAAGTGTCACTGGGGAACTGAAGTATCTTGAGGGCAGAGTGCTTTAAACAGATCAGAAAAATGGAAGGGAGAAATGTAGATTTTTCCTACGTGGGATTTTGAGCTGTTCTTTGCATAAGAAGAAGCATTAAGAGAACAGCCAGATGTCCGTGTGAAAGTATCGTCCACCAGCCAGTGGAAAAACATCCCTACAGTTTGCTTAGATTTCCCCTCTCACTGGGACTACCTGCCAGCAGGAAACCTAGCCACTAATTGTTCTCAGCATAACTGAATTAGTGTAGATGGTGTCCTTTGAATGGTGGGCTTAATCAGCTGCCTATATTAGGTCAGAAGCAGGTACTCTCGTGTCTGTACCTGCCAGCCAGGCTATTTTTGAACAAATATCCAGTGCTCTTTCAAAAGAGCATTAGACCTGTACATATAAAGAGCCTGCCTAAGACTGATACAAAACCTCAGAACGTGCTGGCCAAGAATTAGGCAAGCAAATGCCTCTGCAGCAGCGACATCTCTGGTGTCTCCTAGAGCCCAAACTGATATGGCCACACTGAGCAGCATTCAGTGATGGGGGGTGGCGGTGGCAGTGGTGCTCACAGCAGTCCAAAGTGGCTAGGAACTGGACATATCCCAATCCCTGATCACACCACCAGCTTCCTATTGATCAAATGTGCTAGGTTGTGTCCTTGGCAAAAATTATGGTGGGACAAGAGGGAAAACACAATGTTAAATTTCAAACCGCTGATATTGACTTTAAGCTGCCTTTGCTGTGAGCTGGAAATGAGACAAAGACAGTGGCAATGGGGAAGGCTAAGAGGGCAAATTGGTTTCCTGGTTAGGGGGATATGAGGAAGAGCCCTAACTAAGGCTCTTGAAGAGCAAAGGGTAGACTTGGGGATATTCCAGAGAAGATTGTCG